>NC_140496.1:92222265-92382265 GCF_964271855.1 Acomys minous | reverse complement strand
ATCTCCTGGTAAGTAAAGACTTTTATGGAACATGCCTTTTGGGCTAGTGTCCAATTATAAGTGAGCATATACCATATGAGTCTTTCTGCTTCTGGGTTAACTCACTCAGTATGATCATTTCTAGTTCCATCCATTTATCCACAAATTTTGGGATTTCCTTGTTTTTAATAGTCGAGTAGTATTCCATAGTGTAAATGTACCACAGCTTCTTTATCCATTCTTCAACTGAGGGACGTTTAGGCTGTTTCCAGGTTCTGGCTATTATGAACAAGGCTGCTATGAACATGGTTGAGCATATATTCTTGTTGTGTGGTGGAGCATTTTCTGGGTATATTCCAAGGAGTGGAATAGCTGGGTCTTGAGGAAGCCCTATTCCCAGTTTTCTGAGAAAGTATCAAATAGATTTCCAAAGTGATTGTAAAAGTTTGCATTCCCACCAGCAATGAAGGAGTGTTCCTCTCTCTCCACATCCTCGCCAGCATGCGGTATCACTTGAATTTTTGATCTTAGCCATTCTGATGGGTGTGAGATAGAATCTCAGAGTCATTTTGATTTGCATTTCTCTGATGACTAAAGACGCTGAACATTTCTTTAAGTGTTTCTTGGCCATTTGATATTCCTCTGTTGAGAATTCTCTGTTTAGTTCTGAGCCCCATTTCTCAATTGTGAGGAGTCCAATAGTTTTTGTACCTCCTTGCTTATATGTTCAAATCACACACTGGCTCCTAAGGGGATATTGTGATGAGGTATGGTCTGTGGGAGGTAATTAAGTCCTATGGCTGGGGCCCTTATGAATGAGATTAATGTCCTCATATATATTTTTATCTTTTAAAAGATTTTATTTTATTAATTTATTCATATTACTTCTCAATGGTTAACCCCTCTCTTGTATATATTTTTCTTATTATGACATTTTAATATACATATATATGGTACTTCAATCATATTTTTAAAGTATCAGGTTATTTTGCATTTAGATGTTATTTTATTTTAACATGCAAATTAGCCTGTTTCCTTATGAAATTTTCATATATTCTTGAGTTTGGGTGACCCTCTTCCAACTGTTTCCCCTTTTCCATCTACTTGCCTTCCATCCCCACTCAAATCTTCCCATACTCTGTTGGTATATTTGTTTTATCTTCTTTATTGGGTTCTTATACCTCTACCCCCTTATAACTCTTATCCCACCCTAATCCTTTCTAACCCTCAACACTAGGTAGGAGAGAAAGAAGATTAGAGGGGACAGAGGGCTACTTCCTGCTGATTAGAGAGTTCCTTGAGCTAAGCCTAAATTTCCTTGTTGGAACCTCCAGCAGTTCAGCAAACCAGCAAACCAGGAATCCAGCAGCGGCAAATGCAGCGACAGGACCAACCAGCAGCAGGACCAACCAGAAGCAGCTACCCCAGGCCCTCTCGGGGCTCTCCCATTTATACCCTCTCCAGATTCCCCAGAATTGAACTATCCACAGCTGGCAAAGATAACATCCCTGCCTCTGCCTCATGAGTGCTGGGATTAAAGGCGTGTGCCACCACACCCAGTTCGTGTAAATATTTTTGTTTTAATTCCAGGTGTGGGATAAGAGGCTGCTTCACAGCAGGTGACTGTTATATGCCTCATACACTAGCAGGGGAAGAGACCAAGGAAGAGGTAGAGGAGAGCAAGCCGTCCCTCAGCACCCACCTATGGAAACCGTACCGCCTATGGAAACCATGAGGAGGAGTATGAGGCATGGACAGTCCGAGAGCTCAAAAGAATCAAGAGGGACGGAGAAGATAGAGAAGCGCTTGAATCGGGGAAAGCAGGAAGTGAACACATGAGAAACCTGACCGAAGAAGAAAGACAGGCTGACCTAACAGCCAAAGGCAAAGTCATTACCAATGAAGCTGTTAAAGGCAAGTACAAGTTTTTATAAAAGTATTATCACCGGGGTGCCTTCTTCATGGATGACGATGATGAAGTCAACAAGAGATTTCAGCGCACCTACTCTGGAGGACCATTTCAGCAAAACCATTCTTCCTAAGGTCATGCAGGTCAAGAATTTTGGATGGTATGCTCACACCAAGTACACCCACCTTGTGGATCAAGATGCCGCTTCCTTTGACTCTGCATGGAGCCAAGAGAGTGCTCAGAACACAAAGTTCTTTAAACAAAAGGCAGCTGGGGTAGGCTACGTATTTGAGCGACCATCTGCCAAGAAGAGGAAAACCACCTAGGCTTCAACTACTTATTCCAACTGTGGGACACAATGGCATCTGGTCCTCAATTTTTTAAAACCATTATTTGCATAGTTATTGTATAGAGCCTTCTGGACTTCTGTGTGTTTGAAGGTGATTTACGTAATGTATGTGTGTAATGCCTGCCTGTGGATCTCTGCGTCCTCATATGCTGTAGGAGGAAACTTCTCTGACGAAGTTTCCCTGAAGTAGTGTAAAAAGAAAAACTTTAATAAACAAAATGTCTATCATTAGCAAAGGCATTTAATGATAACATGTCCAGTCAATGAAAAACTACACAGTTACACGGATGTCAATAAGGAAAATAATACGATGTACTAGCATGGAAAGATATTCTTGAAGTCATAAGATAGGCAGGGCTTGATTGCATTTGAGGAGCATGGAAGATATCAGTCTATTTAGTATGAAAATTACCGAGCAATATGCCCTTTGAATTGCTGACCTCAGATTGAGATGGAATGGACAGGGTTAACTCTTGATTCTAAACCTTTAATTTGGCGTGTGTGTGTGTGTGTGTGTGTGTGTGTGTGTGTGTGTGTGTGTGTGTGTATGTGTGTGTGTGTGTATGTGTGTGTGTGTGTGTGTGTGTGTGTGTGTGTGTGTGTGTTATGTACTTGTAGGTAGAAACTGGTGTGGAAGCCAGAAGTTAATGTCAGATATCTTTACCTAATTATGCTCTGCCATTTTTATTTTTATTTTTATTTTTATTATTTTTGAGACAAGGTGCCTCAGTGAACTGGAGGCTAACTGATTGGGCTAGACAAGCTGCCCCCGCCCCTCCTCAAAATCAGAGAATCCACCCGATTCTCCACCTTCACCTCAGTTAAAGGCACACACCATAGTGCCTGGCTTTTTATATGGGTTTTGTGACCAGTCACATGGTCAGAGGGTAAAAGTGCTTGCTGCCAAGCCTGAAGACCTAAATTCAATCTCTGACACCCACATGGTAGGAAAAAACTACACCCCAAAGCTGTCTCTGACCTCAGCATGCATGGTGTGGCGTGCTCATTCACACATGAGCAAGACAGACAACATCAGTGAGGTAAACATGTACTATGGGCACCCAAACTCAGGTTCTCTGATAGCAAAGTGGATACTTTACTGCCAGGGCCCCAGCATTGCTCTATTTGTTTGTTTTGTTTTGTTTTTTAAGACAAAACAAAAATAAAGCAAATTTTAAAAATTTAAATAAACAACTGTTCTGTTTTGTTTTTGAGAGACACGGTCTCTCTCTGTAGCCCCTGACTATTCCAAAACTGGATTTGTAGACCAGGCTGGAACAACTTTATTATTATTATTACTGCTACTATCTTTTCAATTCACTTTACATCCTGATTGTAGCCCCTTCCCTCATTACCTCCTGGTTGCACCCTCCTTTGCTCATTCTCTCTGCTCCTCCCCTAGTCCTCAGAAAGAGGGAGCCCTCCTTCCCTAACATCTGACTTCAGCCTCTCAAGTCTCATCTAGACTGATTGCATCCTCTTCCTCTGTAGCCTAGCAAGGCTGCCCCACCATGGGGAAGTGACCAACGAGAGGACACCAGAGCCCATGTCAGAGGCAGCCCCTACTCCCCATATTATGGGACCCACAGAAGAATGTGCTGCCTATTGACTACATCTGAGCAGGGGGTCTAGGTCCTCACCATGCATAGTCATTGATTGGTGCATCAGTCTCTGAACCCAGCCCCACCCTCTACCCCCACCTTTGTACAGTTTTGTTGGCTCTATTGTCCTCCCTGTGGAGCTCTTGTCTCCTGCTGGTCCCTTCTGTCCCCCAGCTCTTCCACAAGTCTCTTTGTGCTCCACCACAAAGTTTGCCTGTGAGTCTCAGCATCTGCTTTGATCCCCCACTGGGTGGAGTCTTTCAGAGGACCTCTGTGGTAGGCTCCTGTCATGTTCCTTCTCTTCAATGTCTATTCTATTTGTCCTTCTGAAGGAGAATTAAGCATCTTCCTTGTTATTTAGCTTCTTTAGGTCTGTGTATTATAATGTGGTTATCCTGTATTATGTAGCTAATATTCGCTTATAAGTGAATGTATACTATGTGTGTCTTTCTGGGTCTGGGTTACCTCACTCAGGATGATCTTTTCTAGTTCCATCCATTTGCCTACAAATCTCAAGATTTCCTTGTTTTTAATAGCCGAGTAATATTCCATTGTGTAAATGTACAACAGTTTCTTTATCCATTCTTCAGTTGAGGGATATCTAGGTTGTTTCCAGATTCTGTCTATTACAAATAAAGTTGCTATGAACATAGTTGAGCAAATGTCCTTGTATGGTGGAGCATCTTTCGGATATATTCCCAGGGGTGATATAGCTGGGTCTTGAGGTAGCACTATTTCAAATTTCCTGAGAAAGTGCCAGTGATTTCCAAAGTGGTTGTATAAATTTGCACTCTGACCAGCAATGGAGGAGTGTTCCCCTTTCTCCACATCCTCACCAGCATGTGCTGTCACTTGAGGTTTTGATCTTAGCCATTCTGACAGATGGATTTCTGTATATTAAACCATTCCTGCATGCCTGGATGAAGCTTTCTTAGTTATGGTGAATGATATTTTTGATGTGTTCTTGAATTTGGTTTGTGAGTATTTTTGCCTCAATGTTCATAAGGGAAATTGGTCTGAAATTTTCTTTCTTTGTTGGGTCTTTCTGTGGTTTATGTATCAAGGTGACGTGGCCTCATAGAGTGAGTTTAGGAATGTTCTTTCTGTTTCCATTTTGTGGAATAGTTTGAATAGAATAAGTATTAGCTCTTTTTTGGTAGAATTCTGTACTGAAACCATTTGGCCCTAGGCTTTTTTTTTTTTTTTTGATTAAGAGACTTTTGATGGCTGCTTCTATTTCAGGAGATATAGGCTATTTAATTCGTTTACCTGAACTTGGTTCAATTTTGGTAAGTGGTATCTATTAAGAAAATTGTCCATTTCATTTAGGTTTTCAAATTTTGTGGCATATAGGCTTTTGACATAAGACCTAATGATTCTTTGGATTTCCTCAGTGTTTTTGTTATATCTCCCTTTTCATTTCTGATTTTGTTGATTTGAACACTCTCCTTCTGCCTTTGGCTAAGGTTTTGCCTGTCTTGTTGATTTCTCAAAGAACCAGCTATTGGTTTTATTGAATCTTTAAATTGCTTTTCTTTGTTTCTAACTTATTGATTTCAGCCCTGAGTTTGATGATTTCCTGTCATCTGCTCCTGTTTGGTGTGTTTGCTTCTTTTTGTTCTAGACCTTTCAGGTGTGCTGTTAAGTTGCTAGTTTGGGATCTCTCTAATTTCTTTGTGAAGACATTTAGTGCTATGAACGTTCCTCTTAGCACTACTTTCTTTGTGTCCCATCAGTTTGAGTATTTTCATCTTCACTTTCATTGAATGCTAGAAAGTGTTTAATTTCTTTTAAAAAATTCGTCCCTGACTCAGAGGTCATCGAGTAGGGCATTGTTCAGTTTCCATGAGTTTTGTAGGCTTTCTGTTGTTCCTGTTTTTTTTTTTTTTGGTTCCAACTTTAATCTATGGTGGTCTGATAAGATTCAAAGGGTTATTTCTATCTTCTTCTATTTGTTGAGGTTTGTTTTGTGATCGAGTATATAGTCAACTTTGGAGAAGGTTCTGTGAAGTGCTGAGAAGAAGGTATATTCTTTTGTGTTTGTGTGAAATGTTCTGTAGATATCTGTTAGTTCCATTTGTTTCATGATGTCTATTAGTTTAATTATTTTTCTATTTAGTTTCTGTAGATGATCTGTCCATTGGTGAGAGTGGGGTGTTGAAATCTACTATTAATATGTGTGATTCAATGTGTGACTTAAGCTTTATTAATGTTTCTTTTATGAATGAGGTTGCTCTTGCACTTGGGACATAGATGTTCAAAATTGAGATGCCATCTTGGTGTATTTTTCCTTTGATGAGTATGAAGTATCCTTTCCCATCTCTTTTGATTAGTTTGGTCGAACGTCCATTTTTATTAGATACTAGAATGGCTACATCAGCTTGATTCTTGGGGCTGTTTGCTTGGAAAACCTTTTTCTAGCTCTTTACTCTGAGGTAATGCCTAACTTTGCTGCTGAGCTGTGTTTCTTGTATGCAGCAGAATGTTGGGCCCTGTTTCCACATCCATTCTGTTAGCCTGTGTCTCTTTATTAGGGACTTCAGGCCATTGATGTTGAGAGATATTAATGACCAGTGGTTGTGAGTTCCTGTTATTTTGATGTTTGTGGTGGTAGAGAGAGTGTGTGTGTTTCCTTTCTTTTGCTTCTGTGGATGTGAGGTTATTTATTTCCTGTGTTTTCTAGGGTGTAGTTAACATCCTTGGGTTGGAGTTTTCCTTTTAGCATCTTCTGTTTAAACGTGGTTTTGTTGTGGAGTATCTTGTTTACTGCATTTATGGTGATTTAAAGTTTTGCTGGGTATAGTAGTCTGGGTTGGCATCTGTTCTTTTAGTGTCTGCATGACATACATCTAGGTTCTTCTGGCTTTCCTAGTTTAAGAAGCAGGGTGTAATTATAACATGTTTGCCTTTATATGTGACTTGGCCTTTTTCCCTTGCAGCTTTTAATATTCTTTCTTTGTTCTGTACATTTAGTATTTTAATTATTATGTGGCAGGAATATTTTCTTTTCTAGTCCATTCATTTGGAATTCTGTAGTCTTCTTGTATGTTTACAGGCATTTCTATTTTTAGGTTGGGGAAGTTTTCACCTATGATTTTGTTGAAGATATTTTTTTGGCCATGGAGCTTGGAGTCTTCTCCTTCTTTTATTCCTATTATTCTTAGGTTTGGCCTTTTCATAGTGTCCCATATTTCATGGATGTTTTGTGTCAGAAACTTTTTAGTTTTAATGTTTTCTTTGACTGGTGTATTGATTACTTCAATCGTATCCTCTAAACTTGAGGTTCTCTCTCCCATCTCTTGTTTTCTGTTGTTGTTGTTGTTGTTGCTTGTGTTTGTAGATCTTATTCTCTTCGCTAGGCTTTCCAACTCCAGCCTCAGAGTGTGTTTTCTTTGTTGCTCTAATTCTATTTTCAGGTCTTGAATAGTTTTATTCATTTCTTGCTTCAGTTTTATTGTATTTCCTGTAATTCTTCAAAGGTTTTTATTAAATTTCTTCATCTGTTTGAAAGTATTTTCCTGTATTTCTTTGAGAGATTTATTTTCCTCCTTCAAGGCTGCTATTATTTTTATCACCTCAGATTTAAAATCATCTTCTTGTGCTTCAAGGGTATTAGTATCTCTAGGGATTGCTGTGGTAGGACCGCAGTGGTGTCATAGTAGCTTTAGTTTTGTTGCTTGTGTTCTTGAGCTGGCCTCTAGCCATCTGGTTGTCTCTGGTATTAGCAGGCCTGGAGGTCTCTCTGATGAGGTTGCTGTTTGTGTCCCAGGTCAGGAGCAGGTGAAGAGACCTCCAAGCTGAAGGCTACTTGCTAGGGCTCCTCACAAACCTCCTTACGATGGCTGATTATGGGTGTTGGAGCCCACGTTCAGCTCAGCTCTGCTGGGTTTGAGGTCTGTGTCTTCATATTTTATATTAATTTATCTGAATAATAATTTATTTTAAATTCAACAGAGAGCCCTCAGCCCTCTAGTTTGTGAGGTTATGGGTGGAAGGCACATAGCATGACCCAGAAAGTGGATCCTCATTAAGCATGAATCTACCAGTGCTTTGATCTGAGACTTTATAGAAACCAGGGAAATAAGTTTTTATTGCTGCTATTAAATTAATCTGAAGAGACTAAGATGAGAGCTATTAATAGCCATCCTCTAGCTCAGAGGGGACATGGGATGGATGTTTGCTGCTAAATGAGTATGTAAAACCCCACCCATCCTCAAGCATTAAAGACAGTTCTTCAGAAAACAACATTTATTCTACAAAATACAGATGTTTTTTTAAACCAAAAGAAATATTTTAAAAAATATTCTTTTAACTGAATTAGGGAGAAAAAGATATTTAAGCCATTTGTTGCCTTTTGATATCTACCCATTTTTATTTAGAAAGTATGCCCATACAAAAGCTATCCTTGTGGTACTCGTCAGCCAATTAATTAACCCTAGTGTTGTGAAGTCAAGTCTCATTCATGTGGAATGCTACAAGGCAGCTGATCAGTTCTCTGTGCCGGTATTTTTCCACTCTTCACTTGCTCTCTTGTTACATTTACTTAATTAGGGACTGGCTACTTACCATGCCCCTGAAGATTCTTTTTCTGCTTTCTGCTTTCCAAAGTTTAAGGAGGGAGGTCTCATTTGTATTTCAGATGCCTCTGACTGCTCATACATATTCATGAGCCCCCACCTCCAAGATGGGCTGTCTTTGCATCACTCACAAGCCCTTTGCATCTTAGTATCTACTTCTCAACCCATAGGAATCCTGAGAGGAGGTGAAATCTCCACTCCTGCTTGCTAGATATGCTACTTGCTTTCAAATATCCACTGTTGTTTCCTCTCAGTATTTTTCTAAGAAGTTACCTGTAACTCTTCTTCTTCTTCTCCTCCTCCTTTTTTTTTCTTCTTCTTAGACAGGAGTACTTCCATTTGAAAGGGAGACTCACCAGCAGATGTCTAATGATGACTTTCCTAGGGATCTTCTTTTGGTGGAAACCAGCTTGACAGTGACCAAGATTCTTTTCTCCACCCAAGCACAGGCTTCTAGGCCGAGCCACACTTCCACAGAAAACCCAGCTTTTTCAGGAAAGCTGATAAACCAATTCAGCAAGAGGCCTTGCCTCCAGCCATCTGATCTCACCTTGAGATATGACTGCAGTCCCACCCTTTAGGTGGCTGAGACTTCGTTACCCTGGCTTGTCTGCATCTCCAGTCTGCTTAGATCTGTTTACCCAGAACTACCCTTACTCCTGACGCAGCATCCCTGTATTTTTCCACTCACTGACCCCTTCCTGCTCCTCCACTATTCATTTCCACTTGAGCGCACTGTATCTGGAGAGGGGTCCATTCAGTCTCATCCACTCCAGCATCTTGTTGCAGCCACTTCTGAATGTTTTGTGATGGTCCTCAGTTAAGCCTGTCTTCCTCTGTCTCCTAAGGGTTGTTGAATACTTGCCCCATCAGTGACCGAGAGAAGGCCCCTCCCTCCACTAACCTCAATGCTTATGATTTGTGTCTTGGACTTCAGCTCTGCTCTTGAGGAAGATGACTGCGACTGAACAGTTTTTACAGTCAAGCTTCCTTAAATGGAAATGGAAAACAAATGAGGACTCAGGCAAGAGATTTGATCAATACTGCGTACTATGGTCTCAATTTTCATATACCTGACCCCTGAAATCCATGTTAAAATCTAAAATCTAAGTCCTTAAGGTGGTATTTTTGGGAATGGGGACTGATCATGAGAATTTAGAGCCCTTAAAATAGGACCCCAAAGCATTGATTGTTCTTGTCCATCACTTGAGAAGAAGGCAGGATTGGATGAGGAAAGAAATCTTTCATAGCATTAGATCTACCAATTGTATAAACTGACAATATATGGCTTCATGGTGTGGTTAAAAGGAAGGCTTTTTATTGTTGATTTGAGAGAGAGAACAGCCAGAGGCATCTAGAAAAATCCAGAGCAGGGAGTAAAAGAAGCAGACTGATCATGGCCGGCAGACTGAACCTAGTCATGAGAGGAATAGGGGAAGAATAGAGAAAAGGAGAGCGAAAGAGAGAGAGAGAGAGAGAGAGAGAGAGAGAGAGAGAGAGAGAGAGATTGAAAATAGGGCTATAAGGAGAATGAGTAGCTGGGGGAGGGAAGCCCATGAGATGGAGGGAGTTTAGGGCAGGGAAGGAAGGGAGAGGGGCAGGAACGCCAGCATGGACTTTGAAATGTTGAACATGTACAGAGGGAGCCTGGAGGCCAGCGTGTGCCTTGGTATGCTAGTAGGCACCAGGCACCACAGCCGTATGTCCCTTCTGTCAGAGGTAAGGGAAATGACTCCTTTTGGTAGAGGGAAGCCAGCTTCACAAGTTCCTGAGGAATGCAGGCTTTTCTCTAAGCTCTAGAAATCCTCCTACAGTCCACGTTGAGCCCACTTCTGAATATTTGGATTTCCTTTTAGAGTTTGGGGAATCAGAATCTCCTTTGGAGCTAATGCCAATACCTTGATTTCACATTCCTAGCCTTCCAGAGTTATGAGAAATGCCTTTCTGTCATTTAAAGCTACTGCTCTATGGTATTTTTGTTATAGCAACCTGAATGTCTCTCTTAGTTTGTATCATGCCTAGGTCTAACATACAAGTCTCCACCCTCCTTTCCTAGCTGTGGCATGAACTGTAATCTCCATGAAGTCAGGGGAGATTCCAGCAGAAACAAGTCAGTCATTGGCCTAACATATGTCTCATGATCAGCTGCTCCAGACTTAACTTGACCCACTCAAGTGGCACATTTGCTTTTGAATGAGGAATGTGACAATGCAACAAGGGCTCGTCTCTGAGTGCTTTTTTTCAGCTAGGAATTTCCTCCATGGACATGAGGTGCTTCTCCCATTGTTGCTGCTTTCCTTTACCCCTTTCCAACAGCTCATTAGTGCTTTCCCCACAATTAACTGTCATGGAGCAAGGGAATATATATTTTCTTTGCTCAAGATCTGGTTACATCACAGGATGCCTCCATAGATTTCATGAGCTAGGGCTGAGGTGGTGTGCTCCCAGTGTCTCATCTGAGAACTCAGGACATGGTCTTAGGAATCCAACATAGCAAGGACCTGGAAGAGGGACCCACATTCTACGATAGAGCTGCAGAGTTCATGGGTTCAGGTTTCAGTTAGAACTTGTAACGCATGGCCTCAGAAAGATGATGCAATGAGCACATAGCAGTTAAAGTGATGGGCAAGTGCATCATAGCGTCTGCCTTAAATCCTTCGGCAGCAATAAGTAGCTTGAGGTTCAGCTTTGTTGTTCATAGATTAGATGGTGATGATGGTGATGATAATGGTGGTGGCGATGATGATGATGGTGGTGATGTAATGATACTTAACTCATGGTATTGTTAGGAAGTTTTACTGAGGTAGTAACTGGAATACACTAGGCATTTCAAACACACAAGGTAGTTTTTCAAATATTTATTTACTTACCTATTTAGTTTATGGGTGTGTATGTTTATATGTGTGAATTTGTGTGAACCACATGTGTATAGGAGAAGAAGGAGTTCGTGTACTGTGGAACTGGAACTCCGGGGGTTGTGAATCACAGTGTGAGTGCTGGGCACGGCACTCTGGTCCTCTGCAAAAGCAGCAAGTGCTTTTAACTGCTGAACCATTTCTCTAGCCCTAAGTGGTTCTTAGTTTTATATGTTAATGCCATATCTACATTCAAAATAGATATGAAAAACCTAGTGTGGCTTTGCCTAGGAATAAATGTAGATTATGTAATTATATAGCTATATTATATATTTACATAATACACATTATACATTTTCTTAACTATGAAAGATTCTGATTTTTAAAAACACATTTTAGAATCATATCTTTGTGTGGAGTAAAACTTCTCTTTTCTCCTTTGTATTTTTTCAATTAGACACTATGACTGAAGTGTCCAGGGCCATTATGCAGATTGCACTTATTATATAAATCTGTTCTTAGAAAAGTATTCTGCTCCTCTATTCATTCACAAAATTAAAGAAAGAAGTTGGTTTGATTCTTCATATGGATTAAATGGGTGAGACCACCATGCCTTTGCCCTGAAGGCTAACTGCAGTCCTGTCTCAGGCACATATGCCCATCATCTGATGGCTTGCCAGGAAGAGTGGAGGGACCACGATGGGGGCGGGCTAAAGAACACTAAGCAGTGTGCTGTTTTCTGAGACGCTGCCTCTGAGTGTTTTCCTTGGAAAGTCTTGAAGTAGGGAAAATATGCTCAGTGTCAGTGGTCATTTTTGTTATTTCATATACTAGATACTGCCTCCTTCCCTGGATATGATAAACTTGACCAGAGGTGCTCAGAGTGTCTGTACTTCAGAAAGGTCCATAGGGCCAACCACTACACACACACACACACACACACACACACACACACACACACACACATTCCTGGTAGGAGTGTGAAAGAGATGAACACTCACACCTAACTCTCCAACTAGTGTGTTAGAGGCAGTGGGGCACAAAGTTTCAGTTTGCTCTTAGAGGAAGTAGGGAAGCTAAGGTAGAGCCACATGGGAGTATTTGAATCTTCTTTGTGTTTGTTTGCGAAAGGTTTTGGTTTAGCTGTGCTATCATGAGACACAAGTAAATGCAGGAAAATGTTTAGAATTCAATAGTTCAACAACAGCAACAATAACAGCAGCAGCAGCAGCAGCAGCAGCAGCAGCAGCAGCAGCAGAAGCAGCAGAAGCAAAAGATGATAGCAGAATGTGGTGGTATGCAACTGGATTCCTAGGAACTTGGGAGGCAAAGGCAGGAAGATAGCTCCAGATTATGAGTTCAAGACCCAATTAAGCAACCTAGAAGGATTGCATGTCAAGCAAATGACGACAAGCCCTCATGAGCCTCCAGATACTTCAAAGTAAGAAACAAAACAGAACAAAACTAAAAACGGTACTGACTTGAAGTGGCGTGACACCTTGGTAGTGCTCAGGGCACGGTAGTGGGTGGGATGTAACTTGTAGTAAAAGTACCAAGAGGCTAAGCATAGGGCACATAGCTGACTGCCCTGCTCCCTTCCCTCCTCTTGCATACAATAGGGCCTGGCCAGTGATAAGAAACAACGGAGGCCTCAGTGGTGGTTTAGTGGAATAAAATTGACCTGCCAGCTTCATTCACATTTCAGCTGCTCAGAGGGTTAGAAAATTTCCGCCCATAGTAAGGTAACATCATTTCTATGTACTTTCTATCCACCGCTGCCAGGTCAGCCTTCTGGTGTGATCAAGAACAAATCATGTCCTTCTAAATGACAGCCCTTTCAGTGCTGAAGCATCCAGGTTATAGTTCCATCCCTTTCTTACACCAAGACTTTGATTTTAGTCATCTAATTAAATATTTCTAGTTTCTTCAATTTTTCTTACGATGTGTTTTATCGACACTGTTTGCTTTTGGCTCCTGTAGCTGGGAAAGTTAGTCAAGGAACCTTTTACAATGTTAGACATAGAGGTTTTCCCCTTGTCTTGGATGTTGCTGTTAGAAGACAAGATATTTCCACTGAAATTTCTGGTTGTCTTATCTTACCACAAAGTAAATCTGAACTTTTACCTCAAAAGAAAAGAAGAAAAAATACCCACCCCCAAACCAACAAAACAAAACACACAAAACCCCCAGAAAAACAAATAAATAAGCAGCTCCCAACAAAACCTCCTACGTCTAGGGCCTTGGTACATGGCTAAGCTTAGAAAGAGCTTGGTGGGCAGTCATGGCAATCTGAGCAGATCCCCAGAACCTTGCATGAGTTTAGTCTCAGTGATAGAAAGTTGCTGGCTAATCAGTCTAGTTAAATTAGAGAGCTCCAGGTTCCATACGGCACTGTCTCAAAGACCAAGGTGGAGAGGGATTGAGGAGCACACACACACACACACACACACACACACACACACACACACACACACACACACAGGGCTGACGTTTCTGTTTCTCCTTCGGTAGCGTACAGTGTACCTTCCTTTACCAAAGACTCTGGAACACAGGGGATGAAGGTTTTTTGAAGGTAGCAGGAGATGCTCCATGCTCACGGAGTTGTGTAGGTGTTGTCTTCAGAAATAGGGCCTTGCCATCAGTTTGTGGAGAGCAACCTATAGTTTTGGCAACATCCTGGGTTCTACTGGGATTCCCGTAGGAACCCTTTAGTCAACAACTCAGTTAGATGTAACCCAATCCCAGTTCTCCAGTTGGTGTTCTGTCTCCTCCATAATTTGGTGATTTCCTTGAGATCACCTTCACACATGTATATACGTTAGGAAGAAGAATCTACTGTATTTATTTTCCACACTCCCCTTCAAATGGCCTTTAAATTTAACTCTTTTCCAATATTTCTTCCCTCATCCTTCTCTTTCCTTCCCCTCCCTACTTGATCCTCCAGGTCCACACCCCCATCAGTCTATAACTATCTATTCTATTTCCCTTTCCTAGGGAGATCTGTCTGCCCCCTACCCTATCCCAGTCCCTTACCAAGGCTGGTGGGATATTACAGGGAACAGTAACATTTCTTCTTGGCCATGTTTTAAGTCTTTCTGTCTTCTCACTGGGAGTCTGTTGTTGGGCCAAGCTGTCATAGTGTAGCCTTAGAGCGAGTCTTGTTCTGTTAGGAAATGTTATCTTCACTCACACATAGGATGGATTTCTCATTCCTTTCTTCAAACATTGCTTTTTGAAGCTTGCTCAGGAAAGTCTGAAGCTTAGCTGTGGACACTGAGCAAAAATAGATAAGTAAATAATAATTTAAGGCCCAAAAGAAAATAATTACCTGGCAGCCACCTGACATGGTTAGATCATTCCTAGAACTTTCCATGGGTGTTTTAGATGCTTTAAATACGGTCAGACAACCTCAGCCAATTTTGTTTGGCATCATGACAGATCTTCAAAATGTCTTTCTTTAATTCTTTCCTTGCACTTTTAGATAAATCTGGTTGACTCCGAAGTGTCAGTTTTAAAATGAAATCTGCTCCTGCCCCTTTCTTCCTCTTCCTCTCTTTATCTTTTTCTCTTCCTCTCTGGTTTGCTCCTCCCCCTTCTCTGCTGTCCCACACTTCTATAATAAACTTCTGCATATTAAAAAAAATTAAACCTAGAGTAACGACTTTGTTCAAAGATTAGTTAAAAAAAAAAGACATGAACATAGGATGAGGGATTGTTGAGAGTCAGCTTCAGTGGCAGCAGCAGGAGAGAAGAGCAGTGATGTAGGTGATTAGATAAAAATGCACTGTACCCACGTGTGAAGTGTAGAGCAATTTTAGAAGTGGAGGAAGATGAAGATCGGACTGATTTTCTCTTAGTAGCTCAGGTCCCACACTGTGAAGCCCATGTTACCTCAGATGTGTGCAGCAGTTACCTCCCAGCTGTGGACGCTGAGTGCAGAGCAGAGGGTTAACACAACAGGTAGATAGCAATGTTGTAGTGTGTCTTGCTTTTTCCTCCCTAGGCTAGTGAGTGCTTATCCATGTAAACACATCCTATGTCTGCCACCATCTTTTTCTTGATGTTAAGTGAGAGCGTGTTGACTGAATTCAATTAAAAAAATGCTAACAGCATAATGTTTATTCTCTCACGTGAAGGTGGATAATTGGCATAAGAGACAGAATTATGGTGACCATTATCTGCACATTCATCTTTGGAATCTCATTAAGTTTTCCGAGAATATTGGGGAAATGGCTGAAGCATTTAGCACAGTGTTCAAGCATTTATATATTTTTTTCTCCTAAAAATTAAAGCAAAATTTGATTATGTAGATTTGTATTCTGACTCACTTCTGTTGATTCGGAATAAAGGCTGTACATGAAACAAGAAACAAGTCACAAATCAGATGGTGTTTCTTCATTTCAGTAGAAAATTGCATTTCCATACTGATCAAAACCCAAGGCTGGGAATGTTGCCAGGAAATATTAAACTTATCATCATCATCATCATCATCATCATCAACAACAACAACAACAACAACAACAACAAAATGCACAGCCAATTAGGTGAGTTTTCCGCAACAGCCTCAAGAATCCTTGCATATAAGCGAGGGTTCAAGGTAAGTTCAGCGACCAGTATTTATCAGAGAAGTGATTTTTCATGCAAGAATATTTGTATAAAACCAGCGGTGGGATCATTTTTCCTCTGGGAGTTTTGTTCTTAGGATTATCAGCAGTTGTTCAGATAATAGAATAGTCAGCTTAAAAAAAAGAAGCCATGGAGACTTCTATTTTAGCTACCTGCACCCCCACCGGTGGTGCTCCCGCCACTGCTGCTTTGGTCCTCCTCCTGATCCTCATCTTTATCACTCCCGATCCATCATCATCACTTCTGCAAAGGCGCTGCATATTCCTCAGGCAAAGTGATGCTTTAAGGCTTAAGTAATATCTTCTTTTTTTTCCCCCTTTGTGTTACATTAGTTAGTTCTCCTTCCTTTAGATTGAAAGTAGGCTCCTATTTATCAGCCACCAGGGTTAAGGTATTTAGTCATTTTTCTTGTTTTGTGACCAAACTTGAAGGGAGCAAGGGTTTGTTTTCCCTCATGGTTTGAGGACACAGTTCTGCATGCTGGGGATGTCATGGCAGCAGGAGCTTACGCCATCTGCTCACATCATATTGAAAGTGAAGAGCAATGAACGCTAGTGCTGGCTCCCTTTGTGTGCTGAAGGTGATGTCCTCAGCTCAGGGAATGGTTCCCACGGAATGGTTCCGCATGGAATGGTTCCACTCATGGTTCATTACGTGTGCCTGCCCATGCCAATTAGCCCAATTTAGAAAATCTTTCACAGCCTTTCTCTGAGGCTAACCTGACGTGATAATCCCTCAAAGGCATACCCAGGGAGCTGTTTCTTAGTTGACTGAGAAGTTGAAAATATTGACCATCACACCTCTACCCCTTGTCAACTTGACACCCAAAAACATCATTTTAAAGCTTTCAGTATCATAAGTACCTGGTACATATTTCAAAGACTATGCTAGCATCCTAGCTCTTCTCACCTCCTTTTGTTTCCTGAACTCTCTCAAGATCTCTTCTTTCCCCCCAGCTACGTATTCTCCTTATAACCCTGCTATTTTCACTATACTCTTCCCCTCCTTCTCTCTGTGCCTGTATCCCTGCTTCTCTCACTATGTTTTCTCTATACTCTTCCCCTTGTTATTCTCATCTCTTTCACAGAGAGCCCTGGCCAGATCCAGTCGGCTGTCCAAATTCAGCCTACTTTTCTTTCTTTCTCTATCCTAGACCTCTGGCAGCATTCTCTCTCTCTCTCTCTCTCTCTCTCTCTCTCTCTCTCTCTCTCTCTCTCTCTCTTTCTCTCTCTCTCTCTCTCTGTCTCTGTCTATCTCTGTCTCTCTCTCTCATCTACAATAAGAACCTTCTCCTTAACCATCTCCTTAACCATGGCGGTTATGTTTTCAGTTTATATAGGGTGTTGCTTTCCATAAGCAGGGCACCGTTTCAAGGCATTGTTAGTTTAGTTTTCTGCTTTCAAAGTGACTTCAATTTTCATAAGATGGAATTTTCAGGAGGTAGAGCCTATCCCTCAAGACCCTTCTTTGTTGCCTCAGTAGAAAGCATATCCCTCTTTAATGGTGTTAATGTCTTAAACAATTATAGATGCTCACCATCTCCACTCTCCATGTTGGGAACTTTAAAGTTTCTCATCTGTATTATCTTGCCAAATAACATTTTTCTTAGCCTTCCGCTTCCTTTTTTTTTTTTTTTTTTTTTTTTTTTTGCATTTTTTCATTTTAACCTTGGATAAAAAAGTGACCAGTAACCATGGCACTGCCTGTATGTTTTCCTTTCTTAAAATTGTCTCCAAGAGAAAGCCTGCAGTCTCATCAGATCCACAGGCAGAATGCAACCTGTTTCGTTGGTTGACTGTCACATGAGTGGTCCCTAGCCCAATTCTTGATAGAGTCCTTGTTCCTCTCTGACACAGCATGAGCTAGGCCTGTACTGTCTGTATTTGTCTTAGCATTCTTGTCTTCCTAGCTCTCACCAGAATGATCCATCAAGCTTTGATTACAGTATTCAAGGTCTTATCTAGCCCAGCATTCCAAACTCTTTCACATTCCATCCCCAAAACAATTCCAAAGGTCTAAGAAGCACACGGTCAGTCTTATCACAGGAATGTCCTCATTTCTCTGTATCAATTTTGTATATCAGTTTCTTCTCTCATTACTGTGATGAAAAAAAACTGACAAGAAACAACTTAAGTGGGTCTGGGCTTATTTGGCTTACAATTTGAGGGAACAGTCATCATGGTGGGAAAGTCATGGCGGCATGACATGGAGAAGTCACATTGCAACTCTAGTCAGGAAGCAAAGGGCAGTGAATGCTAATGCTTTTTATTTAGCCAAGGACCCCAGTCCATGAAGTGGTGGTGTCTACATTTATAGGGCACATCTTCAGGTCTCAATTAGCTTACTCTAGATAGTCCCCTACCGGCATGCCTGGAGACCTGTCTCCTTGCCAGTGCTTGATCCTGACAAGATAATATTAACCATCACAGACATCACTCTTTCTGGTCTGGGAGAGAAGCAATATTAGCTAAGGTATACTCTTTGAATCTTATTTTGAATATAGTTCAGTTAAATATTCCTGTCATCTATCTGTCTGTCTATTTATCTACTACTGACATATATCATGTATGTACTGACTTAATTGGAAATAACTGGCTGGCTTGACTACAATGACTGGAAAATACAAAATCTGTAGAACTAGTATTCCAGCATGAGTCCAAAACCAGTGCTATTGTCAACTGGAAAATTTGAGGGGCTTCATTCAGGAGAATTTTGTGCTTGAGCAAGGCAGGTTGAGCATTTTTATTTATTCTAGCTTCTAAATGATTGGATGAAGCCCACCAAGGGTAGACAAAGAATTCCTATGATTCAAACACCAAATACATAAAAAATACCTTCATGGAAACATCTGGAATAGTGTTTAGCTAAATATATGGACACGTTTAAGCCAAGCTGACACATAAGTGAACCATCAAATTAGGTGAGTGGAGGATATCAAGTAGGCACAGGGGAATTGGAATCCTCTCTCAGAACAGATAACTATTGGAGTGTGAGTTGCTTAGGGGATCCAATTTACAAAGATATCTTAAAATGCTAGCTTCTGATCATAATATTAATCCCACGGACTTTTAATTAGATGGGACAGATTGGTAATTTGCTTTAGGGTCTCTGATATACAGGGTGTATTATAATAGAAATAAAGACTTTATATGAGCTTTGTTTAGCTTTTATGCATAAGACATACTTTGTTGGCAGAAGATGAACTCTAGACTATGAGAAATATGAGAAAAATTACTATTTTTCCCTTCATCAAGAGAACTTTCTTTATTAAATTTATGATATATGCTCTTATTGGATGGAGTGATGGCTTTACAGGTTAGAAGTCCGTGGAAAACACTAACTGCCAGCCAGTAGCTGCTTATAACTAATCAGCCTTTACTTTTGAAAAACATTTTCACTCAATATAGATTATAGCATCAGTATTTCACTCCTTTGTGCACTTTAAAGATTATATTCCATTGTCCTCAGTCTTAATTTCTTCTTTACTTTTCTAATAGATTTGTCTACAGTTTTATTGTTCTTTTGATTTATAATGGCTAGTAATCTCTAAACTCTGGGTTATATGATAATTTTAAAATTAAAAAATATTTATAAACTTTGAGAAAGTTTTGGTATTATCTTTGAAAAATATCTGGTTCAAATTTTTTCTTTTTCTGTTATTCTTTCCCTTTTGGGCTCTAATCACATATTGCTATTCTGTTTTATATCTTCCCCGCAAACCCCAGTAGTAGCCTGCATTCTTAGAGTTTTCTTTTTAAAAACATTTTATTCCTTCTTTTGATGTTCTGCTTTGAGGAATTTGTATAGATGTACTTTCATGTTTACCAATATTTCCCCCAGCGGTGTTGTATCTGTGAACAAATCAATGAAAGACACTGTTTATCTCAAAGCACTTTAAAAATATATCACTTTTAGGGCATGGGAGATAGCACAACAGTTAAGAGTCCACACTGATTTTCCTGAGGACCTTAATTCAGTTCCCAGTACCTAGGTGGGTGGCTCATATCACCTATAATTATAACTCTGGGGAAATCTCATGACCTCTGCTGGCCTTCACGGAAAACTAACTGCATGTACAAGTACAGACCCACACACAGACACACATGCATACACACAAAAGTAATTTAAAAAAACCTTTAAAAGCCCCATCATTTCACCTGTGCTCCTATGGCATCTATCTCTCTGCTGCCTTTGTACTCATATCACGAAGATTGTTCATGTTTTCTATGAGAACTTTGAATGCGCTGACCGCAGTTATTTTGAATTCTGTCTGATACACCTGCACCGGCGTGCCATAGCTAAGCCTGGTTGTGTTGGGCTGGTTTCTTTTTCTCTTGATGATAAGCTATTTTCCCTTGCTTCTTTGTGTTTTGCAATTTTTGGCCCAGAGCCAAACGTTCCATTGAGAACAGTAGAGTCTGAGTTTTCTAGGATACTTCTCTGTTGTGATTAAAACATTGACCAGATCCAGTTTGAGGAGGAAAGGATTTATTCAGCTTATGAGCTTAGTCCATCAATGAGGGGAACCAAAGCAGGCGCTCCAGACAGAAGCTTGAGGAAGTAGAATCAATAGAGGTATGCTGCTTACTGCCTTGCTTCCTCTGGATTACTCTGCTACTTTCATTATACAGGCCAGACCCGACTCATCTGCCTAGGGATGGCACCGCTCACAGGAGGCTGGCCATATCTAAACAAAATAGCAATGAATAAAGTACCCCATAGACACACCTAGGTTGATCGGATGGAGGGAATTCCTCAGTTGAAATTCTCACTTTCCAAAGTGTGCAATTTTATGTCACCTTGTCAAAAAGTACCCAGTACATAGACGTAAATAGTGCTTATTTCTGGAAATGCACATAACATATATTACTAGGCAGTTAGTGTGTAAATTGAGTTAGTATAGCTAATGGCTAATTTGGCTTAGGGCTTGGTTCTTTTGCTATTTTCACTAAACACTTGGCTTCAAATGATTAACCTTATTTAGAATTTTGTGCAGGAAGTTGCTGGCAATTCTTTTTTGGTCTAGTATCTCTTTGCAGTCTTGAACGTTTCAGGAGAAAACTGATGTTATTTGATGCTTGGCATCCTGGTGGTTGGCAAGGAGCATGGTCTGTAGTTCTGGCTTAGCTTAGTCATAGATCTTAGGAATTCTGAGCCCTGTCCTGCTTTTAGAGATGTTGATATGCTTTCTTACACTTTCACCTCAGGCTGGAAGGTTGTTGGTGCTCCCTTCTTCTGATTGCAATGATGCTGACCCATGTGTTGAGGTGACAAGGCCTGCTACCCTCCCAGTGCTTTAAAGCATTTCTCCCTAAGGTCAGAAAGGGAAGATGAACTCACCCTAACTTATGCTCTTTTCTGTATTATCTTCTTTCTCTGTCCTGGCATGGATCTAAGGGAGGATTTCTACTTCAGTCTTCCTGGTGAGCACCCAGTTAGGTTCATGACAAGTGATTTCCCTAGTCGTGGTGGCGAATGCCTTTAATCCCAGCACTTGGGGAGGCAGAGGCAGGTGGATATCTGTGAATTCAGGTCAGATTGGTCCACAAAGCAAGTCCAGGACAACCAAGGCTGTACAGAGAAAGCCTGTCTCAAAAAACCCAAAACCCAAAACCCCAAACACAAAACCCAGAGAAAGAGAGAGAGAGAGAGAGAGAGAGAGAGAGAGAGAGAGAGAGAGAGAGAGAGGTGTGATTTCACAGGGTAATCATATTGTGGTAATAAGATTTGGCCCTGACTAGTTAATTCAAAAGTCTTGTTGAGTTCTGTCTTAGGGTTTCTATCACCATGAGGAGACATCACAACCATGGCAACAGTTATAAATGAAAACATTTAATTAGAGCTGGTTTACAATTCAGAGGTTTAGTCCATTATCATCACGGCAGGAAGTGTGGCAGCACGCAGGCAGACGTGATGCCAGAGGAGGAGCTGAGAGTTCTACATCTGGATCTGTAGGAAGACAGTGTGACACACTTCCTCCAATAAAGCCACACCTACTCCAGCAAGGCCACACATCCTAGTAGTGCTACTCCCTGAGCCTATGGGGGCCATTTTCTTTCAAACCACTACAGGGTCTTACTGGCCTTGATGGTGACTTCTTCCTTTTACACTCTGCCATGGGGAGTAGGTTCTGGAGTCCCATCAGTCTTTGATGATGCTGTCTTACTTTCTACATTGGGTTATGCTCACAGATCTCATTACTGGTCAATTCTAGAATAGCCAAGATTTTGTACATTGTCTGATCATCATCATCATCATCATCATCATCATCATCAACAACAACATAATATTTTTATTGATTCTTTGGGAATTTCACCTCATGTACCCTAACCACACTCATTTCCCACTCCTTCCATGTCTGTCCTCCATCCTTATGACCTCCCTCCATAAAGTCCAATCTATACATTCCCTGGAGCATGGTCAAATTCTCAGTGGCTTGTCCCTTAAATAGTACTGAAGGATGGGGTAGACATTTTGCAAAATGAAAAAAAAAAAAAGCCATGAGCTGGTGAACTTGAATAATTAAAACACTGCTTAAGCTTTGTGTGCTGGCTTTCAGAAAACTCTAGGTTTACAACTAACCTCATGTGTACCAGAAATAATGCGGACATCCAATTATTTACAGGCAGGGAATTATGAAGCAACAAAAAGAGCAACACACATGCCGGAAAAGCTGCAGGGGATGCAGGCAGAATCTAAACAGGGACTAGATTTTTTTGAGACTGTATTTGCTACCTTGGATGTCTTGAGCTTGAAATCTTTCTGTCTCAGCCTGGTATATACTGCCAAGCTTGACTTGGGCATCTCCTGCCTTAAGAACAAGTACAGAGGGACTGAGTATCAGGCAAAAACTCCTCACTGTTTGCCCATCTGCCAGGCGTCTCTGAACAGCCACAGGGTGACAAGTTGTTCTAGGACTGCTGAACCCGGCCTGGCTGGCCTGTGCTTGGAATTTTCTAGTACTGAAAAAAAATGCTCAGTTTCTTTTAGAAGTGATATTTTAGGAACATGAACACAAGATGTACTCGATGCTGCCTCCTGGGAAGTCATTAATCCTAGACTTCTACAGGGCACTGAGCTAAGTATACAACATACACATATACACACCACACCCCCTGAACATACAACTCATACATAACACATATACACCCCCACATAACACACACACACACACACACACACACACACACACACACACACACCAAACATACCACACACACATACCATATATATGCCACACACACATATACACATCGCAACATACACACTCACCCACACCCACACAGACACACACCAAATATACATATACCCCACACATAACACACACACACAGAAAGACACACACTGAACATACCACACACACGTAACACATATACACCCCCCACATGTAACACACACACAACACATATGCACACGCACACATAACACACACACAGAAAGACACACACTGAACATACCACACACACGTAACACATATACACCCCCCACATGTAACACACACACAACACATATGCACACGCACACATAACACACACACAGAAAGACACACACTGAACATACCACACACACATAACACATATACACCCCCCACATGTAACACACACACAACACATATGCACACGCACCACACATAACACACATACACACACATGTAATACACACACAGAGCATATAACACACACACACACACACACACACACACACACACACACACACACACACACATACCCCTCATGGGTTTCATAAAATTAATTTATAGACTAATGTAATTTTTTCTTAAAATTTATTGTTTTGTCTCTGTCTCCTCTTACACTAAAATTCCCACTTCCGAAGAACACAGAACAAGAGAACTGGAGCACGTCACACTTAGTCATTTTACTCACTTAACAGTCTCAGGGGAACAACAATGTTTAGACCAAGATAGTAACAAACAACACACCATTTTCTGAATATTTTTTCTCACTTTTACCATCCTCTTTTGGTAGTTATATGATATGTCTTTTGATCTTATGGTCATTGCATTAAACATGGGTTTCCTCTATTATTATTATTATTTTTAAAGAAAACCTTTTTTTGGTCCTAGTTTTACAGCTAGTTTGTTTTGTTTTTCTGTCTCTTCTGTAAGGTTTTTGAAGCCTGTGCTCCAGAAGATTCTCTGGGGGAGAATCCAGAAGACTACTCCCTGAGGTCTCAAGTGTTGCTAACCGGCCATCTGTATTTATTTATAGTCGGCCTCACTAAATAGCTCATGCTGACCTTGAACTCTGGATGGTCCCGCCTCTATCTCCCGGACAACAAGTTCAAGTGGCTCTGCCAGGCTATACAGGAACTTCTGTGTTGTTGGTCTCTGTCGTCTTCTTATATGTGGGACCACTGGCACAGGCTGGCAACTTTTGGGGTGAGAACCCTCAGCCAGCATCCTTCCTGTGGGTGTGACCCTGGGCCTTCTGGAGCTGTCTCACAGCTGGCCACTCACATACTTGCTTGGGGGCCGTTGTGCTCTCTCATCCCTGCTGAGGAGCTATTGGTGCCAGGGTAGGCAGCTTCCGGTCTACCCCTGTGTCTTTGACCTTGGCCTCCAGCTCAGTGTCTTTTCTAGGGCAGTTAACAGATAAGCTGCTTTTCCATGTGAAGATAGTGATTCTGTGCTTTGCACCTAAGACACACAATGAGCACGGTGGATGGAGGGTTCCCGGCTATCTGAGGCTTCAATTAGTGCAGAGCCATAGCTGATGCTATGTCCACGCTTTATTTGTTCTACTTGATAGCGATGCTTTCATAAAATGTCCTACTTGAATAAATATGCCCCAGTGGGTCTGTGAACAAAAAGACTGTATCTTTAGATGACTTTGTATTGTTCTCATACACTAAGCAGGATAAGCTCTTCCAACCTCAGTCGTCACCATGTTTTTCTTCATGTGCAAACCATTTTGAGAGTGTATTAAGTGAGTTATTAACTTTGTATTAATAACTAAAGTGTATTAACTTTGGTCCAGAGTACAGCAGTCTAACTTAGTTCTTATTTCTGTTTCAGGCACTGTTAATTCTCAGAGTGGGAATGGTTTCTCTTCTCTTCAGCTTGCTCTTTTTTGTGTGTGATGTCTCTGTGTTTCCACTGTATGCCCTACATAAGTTATTCAAGTTTGCTATTCTACAGACCCCTTTCTTCTGCCTCCACCTGCTTAGTGCTGGTATCAAAGGCACAGCCGCCCCTCTCATCCTCACATTTCCCTAGCTCTCTGAAGTGTCTCTTTGCTTCTTCACTAGTCCTAAGGCAGATTTTCATTAAGATCTTTTGGGCCAATGCTCTTTGTCTCTCTGGCTTCACCGCAGCCTTTCTACATTTCCGGGATGACCGTGTCTGTAGAGTGGAGGTTCCTGGGGATTTTCAGGAGACTGGGTCTTGGAAAATGCTTATATAATTTTGAAAACAAGTTTTCAGGGCCATGACTTCCCGGTTAGTCTTAAGGGGGGATTTATCCTTTCCTAGGCTTATTTCTTCACAATGTCTTCTTACTCTGTGGTCTAGGCAGGTAGGATCCATTGTCCCTTACTATGAGGTGCTGACTGAGTGGGAGGAGAGCTGTTCAGGATGGCAGTTTTCTATGAAGTCTCCTCTGTCTTTCATTTGGACCAAGCAGCTTTTTTCTCTGGCAGAGCTAACCCTGAAGGCTGGGATGGAACCTTTGATTTTCCTATGTTTGCAGTGTTGGAATGACCTCCTTACCTTTCTTGGGGATGCTGAAATGAGTTCTGTGCATCTGCCTCTTCTAGGGGGCGAGTTGGGGTTCCCTGAAGTGCCGTAGATGGAAGAGCATACCTATCTCACGCTCACAGCTCTCTAGGGTTTATCTGAATATTTTTTAGAACACGAAAGACGCTAGAATACTATCTTAGTCTCTTTTCTACCTTCTGCTAATGGTCTGAAAAATGAAAAAGAAAAAGCTGATGGGGGCAATATAGTCAGGTTTCTATTTCGCGTTTTTGAGGCGTTCAACTACTATATTCTGTTGTTAAGTGTGCAAAGAAGAAAGGAGTTTCAGAGTCTCTCTCTCTCTCTCCCCCCCTCTCTCTCCCTCCCTCCCTCTCTCTCTCACATGCACACACACACACACACACACACACACACACACACACACACACACACGAGGGGGGGGGAAGAAAAGAGAGAGGATAGATGGAAAAAATAGATAGACAGATAATAGGTAGATGATTGAATCCAACAGCTTGTTTTTTATTTTATCCTCAGTGTATTTAGGGGAGATTGCCTGGAAATTTTGGTTCATCTTCTTTTTTCCCCTTTTCAAACATCAAATTTTGTCTCTCTTTCAATCTTCATGGATGTTTTAATGGGAGACAGCAGACCAAACCACCTCATCTGTATCCATGTTTCTTATTGAATATTACTTGATTTGGGGGAATTATACTTGTGCTTATGAAGACAAAACCTCTATTAGTCTATTTAATGGAAATGGATTTATATTTTTATTGCCAAAGGAAATACAATCCAGAGTCTGTTTCAGTAGCCTGACCTCTGTAGCAGGGACTGTCTCAGTCTTGAATAGCATGGACCATGAAATCAGCAGACCTGGGACTAAAGATAGGTGGCCCCATGCTCTACGACCTTGGCTCCCTAGCCATTTGGAGCATTTCAGTTTTCCTATGTGTTAAACGGAGACAGTCCTACTATACAGAGCTAGGGTGAGCACTCTCGGCATTACCTTTGGCATTGCATCAGTCTTCATCAACTGGTGCCATAAGTGATGATTCCAAGTGTCATAGGAGGTAGAAGCGTTGTCTTCTAAAGTGCACGGGAGACTCACAGCCTTACAGACAAGGCTGCTATCAGTACTTTAGAAGATATTTATGGAGACACTTAGGCATATGAACTGATATAATTATGCAATCAATAGAACAGAAATGGTTCTTTCCTACACAGCTTATCCATGTACATTAGTTTGTAAACATGTTCTTGGGAAGGTTCTTCAGGAGCGGGTTATTTGTTTATTCTGTCAGAGGCAGCAATTGGCACATGTAGAGTCCATTTATAAATAAAACTGGTAAGCTGCTTTTCTTAAAAAAAAACAGTAAAGCTCTTCTAAGAAATAAACTATCTCCCACATAGCAAAGGAAATAAAAGTCCCTCTCAAATATGCTAGGCACTGTCACAGTTTTCATGTGGAGTTGATCAAGTCCCAAGGTCATAACTCCTTGTGTTGCTACAGAAAGATGGTTTTATTATTTTTTCATGTGTGTGTGTGTGTGTGTGTGTGTGTGTGTGTGAATTTGCACATGTGTATACATGTATGTGGAGCCAGAAGGACAAACTAAGCTGTCATACTTAGGAACACTATCCACATGTTTGAAGAAGGAGCTCTCATTGGTCTGGAGTTTACCAGGTAGGCTAGAATGGCTGGACAGTGAGCCTCAGGGCCCCTTCTCTTCCCACCTCCCCAGCATTGGGATTACAGAAACATTCGCCACACCAGCATTTCTAGGTGGGCTCTGAGGATCAAACTCAGGTCCTATACTTGCAAGCTGAGTTCTCCACTGACTGGTCCCTAGTCTAAGATGAAGTACTCTCAATCAAAATACAGGACTCACATCCAAACTGGCACATCTGTGAAAACAAAATTCTCCTCTATCGGTAATTTCACCAAACCCATCCTATGCCAAGAAGGTTTTCTTTCAAGCAGGTGTCTTATGATACTCATCCTTGATGCTATAGGTCTGTCCAGAGTAGGACATCCTGACAGGAACACATAAGGGAAGAAGCCTGTGTCTTAGTAGGGGCTCTATTGCTGTGAATAAATACCATGACCAAGGCAACTCTCATAAGGGAAAACTGCAAGGCTGGCTTGCGGTTTCATGCTAGGAGTGGGCAATGGAGGCCACGGAGTATCCAGTGGCACTTTTGCTTGTTTCGTGCTCTGCTTCCTGTTTTTTTACTCGGGATTTCTTTTTCTTAACTTCCTTGTCTATGTTGCTAGTCTTTTCTGTAAGTGCCGCTCTCATAGCTTCTTGCATAAGAGATTTTCTTTGTAAAGAAGAAAACATAAAGTTCTGAGCTGTACCAGTGTTTGACTCTTCAGTGTCCTGTGTGTTGGAGGCTTAGTAATTAGTAGGTGGTACCATTGGGAGGTGGAGGATCAGTAAGAGGTGGGACTAGTGGAACTAAGTTAGAACACTGGGGATATGCCTCTGAAGGGGATACTGGGAACTCTGCCACTTCTTGACACTGTTTTAGCTTCCTAGTTATCATGAGGTGACCAGGCTTTGTGGTGGTTTGAATAGGCATGGCCCCATTGACTCATGTGTTTGAAGGCTTGACCCATAAAGACTGGCACTATTAGGAGGTATGGCCATGTTGGATTAGGTGTGGCCTTGTTGGAGGTAGTGTGTCACTGTAGAGGAGAGCTTTGTGGTCTCAGATGCTCAAACTAGGCATAGTGCAGCATTCATTTCTGCTGCCTGTGGATCAAGATGTAGACTTCTCAGTTCCTCCTCTAGCACCATGTCTGCCTGCATGCTGCCGTGCGGATAACAGCTGTGCAGACAACATCCACGCGGACAAAATCTGTGCGGACAACATTCATGCGGACAACAGCTGTGTGGATAAGAGGTGTGCGGAAAAATGGTGTGCGGATAACTGGTGTGCGGACAACAGCTGCAACAGCTGTGCGGATAACAGCTGTGCGGATAACAGGTGTGCGGACAACAGGTGTGCGGACAACAGGTGTGTGGATAACTGGTGTGCGGATAACTGGTGTGCGGACAACACAGCTGTGAGGACAACAGCTACCTGGATCTTGAGGTATACCCATTCGCATCTTTCTGAGGAACTGGTACACTGATTTCCATGGTAGTTGTACAAGTTGGCTGTCCAACCAGTAATGGATAAGTTACTCCTTGTCCTAATCATGTGAGCTGTCATTCGTTTTATTATTTTAACCATTCTTATTGTCCATCTTACATTTAAGGCAGTGCCTCTTACCAACTCAGCACAACTGTCTGCAGAAATTGCCCAGGAGCATCCTGCTTTGGCTTCCCCAGTGCTGGATCACAACATGTGCAATCTATGAAGCAACTTTGCCTTAAGGTTTCTTTCTCTCCCCCTTTCAGACACCCTCTCCTATACTGAGATCTTGTCATCACAAATAACTTGAATTGTCAATAACAGCAACCACATCAGGCCCATTTTCTAGGATTGAACATGGTGTGCAGTGCCAGCTCCAATCTTTCCAGTGAATTTTCATTGTAATAGTCCTTCAGTGCCACATCCAATCCATTGGTTCCATCACATTTTCATTGTCTTGTCTGTCTGCTCTATTTTTCTACTTATTTACCTTAAATCTTATATTCCACCAGTGGCCCCTGCAAAGCCATTTCTTTGCATGAACCCAAAGTCCTTTGCTGCATGTAAAAGTCTATCACTCCATACTCATCTACCTACTCTATGCAGGCAAGTGTGGAAATGTTACTCAAGAAAAACCACACCAGGCTGCTAGGTTTCTCTTATGTAGGACCCCTTCAGGGCCACTAGCTGTTCCCACTCTAGTCACACTTTCCTATTTGCTTAGGAAATGATGTCACCTTTCCCCCTTCTACTTCCTATTTGTGGAGATTTCACTTATCCTCCCTGCTTGCTCTACTAATAGCAACATCTTTCCTTCGCTGCGTGGAAAAATGGTCAGAGGACAGTGCTAGCCATCCCCCCAACCCCTGCTGAGTCCTCATGCTCTTTAAAGGTGGGTTCTTGCTTCTTTTTAGAACTGTGCCTTCCCCTTTGTGTGAAATAACTCTCCCACTTTTCTTCTTACAGTTTTTCTCTAGTGATTACTATGTTTCCAGTCTTTCCTCATCTACAGGGTCATTCCCACCACTACATAAGTGAACTATCAAAATTCCCCTAGGGGCTCAAGTGTATAAGAACACTTCTCCCTCTTTCCTAGGACCAGAGTTTAGTTCCCAGGATTCATGTTGGGTGGAACACAGTGGGGCTGGAACTCCAGTTCTTGCAGACCTCAAAAAGCACAGGAGTCGCTTCTCCTCTCAGTGTGCTCTCCAAAACAACAATAGACTAACATCTTAAAAACAAAAATAAAAATTCCCCCAAAGAATCCATTTTCCTTATTACAATAAACTGACCTGCAAGTGCACACAAGATCTTGACTAACCCCCCACTTCATCCCTTCCTTGTCTTGATCTCACTTAAGCTATGTCAACATTTTCACGGGTCTCCAAATGTGACATGCTTCTTCCCGTCCCGGGGTCCTCGGGATGGCATCCTTTGTATTGGGATGTGCTTCTTAGATCCTCAGCCTGGTTTCTAACATCATTAAAAGATTTGCTCAAATTGCATCCTTTCTGCGAGAAACTACATCCTTAGCGCTCCCACCCCCCACCCCACCCCAACCATTTTTTGATGATGGCTGAGCAAGTGTGGTGGCTGACCCATGTGAGTACAGCAGAATGGAGTAGGGATCATTTTATTGCTATATTCCTTTAGCAGAACAAGTACTTGATATTCCTCCAGGCCCATGGCCTATCTAGTCTTATGTTCTTGGCTACATTAAAAAAATATTTCTTTAATGTGAAAGTGTGTGTGTGTGTGTGTGTGTGTGTGTGTGTGTGTGTGTGTATGCCATATACATGTGGGTGCTTATAAGTCTCAGAAAAATGTATCTGATCCCTTGGAGCTGGAGTTTCAGGCAATTGTGAGCTGCCTAATGTGGATTCTGGGGCTTTAGTTTGGTACCTCTGGAATAGCAATAGGTGTAGTTAATCACTGAGCCATTTTTTATGGCCCAATTACAATGTTTCTGATAAAAACTTTTTACATAATTTTGTAGTGTTTGTCTCATGTATTGATTCACACACACACACAAACACACACACACACACACACAGATATATTAGTTTATATTATGTATATGCACACCTGGAGCTTCATCTTTTGGGGCGTGCGTGTCAAGACAGGGTTTCTCTGTGTAGCCTTGGTTGTCCTGGACTCACTTTGTAGACCAGGCTGGCCTCAAACTCATAGCAATCCACTTGCCTCTGCCTTGAGTGCTGGGATGCCTGACTGGAGCTACATCTTTTTAAATTCTTTATCTCTGAAAAAGAGAAGTGTTGTGCTTATGCTATTGAGGGCTCTGAACTGCCAGGGCTAGGTAGGTGGGCAGCTATGCTGGCAGGCTTACATTATCACTAGACGTAGATTTATGTCTTTTTGGTTCTATTTGTTTCTGCTCTAAGAACAATTTTTGGAATATATTTTGATTAACTTTCTAATAGAATAGTAGAGGCCATTCTGATAATAAAGAGTTCCTCGAGAATGATTTAACTAAATATTCTTATTCCAAGCCAAAAGATGATACCACCCATGTCATTTATCTCTCCAGTGTTTCTATTTGCTTTTTCCCTTTGGCTCACTCAACAAATTACACCTTTCATCCATCATTAGAACATTTATATTTTCTAGTTTTTTAATGCCCAAGGATTTGGATCTTGTACTGTTCTTATGTTCTCACTTATTCTAGTGGTGCTTCTTGAAAACCTTCTATACAAAATTCTCCAACGAAGCTCACTCCAGTTTAAGATATTAATATCCCCAGATGTATACTGTTATTAATTTTAAACTGTTGATAGTTTGCATGTAAAAGGCAGGATGATTCTGGTCATGGCTCACTTTCTAATCCTGCTTCCTTTATTGATTAAACAAGTCAGTTCACTCTTCCTATTGCAGTTTCCTAACTGGGTAGAATAGTGATAAAAATGTACTTAGTTAGGATATAGTTCCAAATATTCAAATTCATCTTGAATGAATATTCAAAAGTTCTAGGTATTATCATGATTACTGTGGGTTTTATGCAGTATAGATTAAGACATCATTGCCAGATCCAGATTGAATGGGTTCAAAGGAGCAAAAGCTTCATGTAACCTAAAGCTTTGATGGGAAAGATTATGCATACTCAGCTGTGTTTGAGATTTATATGTGAAAATATAGAGCTCACACAGTCAGCATTCCAGCCCCATCACACATACATGCATATGCACACATAGAGACACACAGACATACACAGACATGTACACACACACAGACACACACACATAAAGACACACAGACACACACAGAGATACAGACACAGACATGCACACACACACACAAATACACAGACATGCACACAGACACACACACAGACAGACACAGAGACACACGGACACACACAGAGATACAGACACACACGCGCATGCACACACACACACACATTTGGTTTGCATATGGAGAAAAGACATGGCCTTTGATTTTTTGAGTCTGGCTTTTTTCACTTAACATGATGACATTCAGTTTCACCCAATTTCTTGCTCACAACTAAACAAAGTTTTGTAGGTTATATACAATACATTTCCTTTATGTATTCATTAACTGATGGCCATATGTGTTCGCTTCCTATATTGGCTATTATGAATAGTGCAGAATTACACATGGATGAGTAGGTTTCTCTGTGGTTTTCTGATTAGGATTCCTTTGGGTGTATATTCAGAGTGGTACCTCTGGGTCAGATAGTAGATTTTTTTGTAACTTAAAACAATCTATATTGATTTCCACAGTAGCTGTATTAGTTTATATTCCTGTTAGCAGTGTATGAAGATTCCTCTTTCCCTACATCTTCACCTGCATTTGTTGCCACTGGTTTTCTGCATGGTAGCCATTCTGACTCAGGTGAGACAGACTGTCAAAGCTGTTCTAGCTGCCCTAATACTTCAGGATGCTGAGCACTTCTTATATTTGTTAGTAATTTGCCGTTGTTCTTCTCCTTGTCTTTCTTGTTATGGTGCTGGGGATGAAGGCAGAGCCATGTACATGCTGGATGCACACTCCACACACCCTACAACAGAAATACACAACCCCTTATCTTTCTTCTTTGAGAATTGTTTCTTTTGTGGTTGGGTTATTTATTTATTTTTTATTTTTTGGTATTTAATTTCTTGAGTTTTCTTTTTTGAGACAGTGTTTCTCTGTGTAGCCCTGTCTGTCCTGGAACTAGCTCTGTAGACCAGGCTTGCCTCAAACTTATGGAGATCTGCCTACCTTTGCCTCCTGAGTACTGGGATTAAAGTTATGTGCCACCACTGCCTGACTTTCTTGAGTTTTTTTTTTACAGATTATAGATACTAATTCTCTGCCAAAGGTACAATTGGCAAAGCTTTTCTCCTTTTAGTGGGTTGTCTTGTCACACTTTAATGATAGTTGATTTTACTATATAAAGATTTTCAATATGATACAGTCTTATTTGTCTACTCTTAGAATGACCATTAGGACCCTTTTTCAGAAAGTCTTTGTGTGGGCTACACTGTGAAAGCTCTGACTGCTTTCCTTGACAATTTCACAGTTTCAGGGCTGTGGTTCATGTTGAATTGATCTCTGTGCATGTTGGAAAGATGGACCTAGATTCATTCTGTATGTAGATGTCTACTGTCCATAGCACTATTTGTTGGAAAGGTTGTCATTTTTTACAATGTATTTTATGTTGTACCATTAGACCATTACTTTGGCCAGGGCATCTGTCTTTGTGTCACTGCCTTGCTGTTTTGTCATTATGGGCCTTAGTATAGTCTGTGTCAGGTACTGTGAAGGTCTCAACATTGCTAATTGACTTAAGATTGCTTTGGATATTTGGGGTCTTTTTTGCTTGTGTATCAGTTTTTGAATTTTTTGACTATTATAAAAAATATTGAGGTTTAACTGGGGATTTCATGGAATCAGTAGGCTGCTTTTGACAAAATAGGTATTTTTTCATAGTAAGTCGGCCATGAAAAATCTTTCCTTTGGGACAAGAATCCAAAACCACAGGGAGTAGTAGCAAGGGCTGACAAAGAAAACTGCGTGAAATTATTAACTTAGGGAAGAAACAGCCTATGGAAAGGAGAGAGAGCTGACAAGAGGTTTGCATTTGGAATCTGTAAAGAACTAAAAAAATTAAACACTAAAAAAGAAAAAAAAATCCCCATCCTATCTGTAAATGGGCAGATGAACAGACGATCTCAGTAGAAGAGAACTCAGTGGTCAGTAAATATGTGAAGAAATGTTCAACATATCTAGCGTTTTTTTCATTTCATCTCTTCTTAAATATCTTTTTTTTTGTGCCTTAAAGTTTTTTATTACAGAGGCAAGGCTTTTTATTTTCTTGCTTAGAGCAATTACTAGGTTTTTCTTTTTTAAATTATCCCTCTTTTTTCTTTCATTTTCTTTTCATACAGTATAGTATATTCTGACCATGGTTTCCCTTCCCATCCCAACCAACCCCCTTTGTGTCTCTTTTAGAAGATGAACAGGTATCTAAGGGATAATAATAATAAAAAAAAAACCAAATCGGAATAGGACAAAACAAACAAACATAAGGAAAAGAGCCCAAGAAAAGGCACATGAGACAGATATGAACACAGAGACACACTTGTTTGCACATTCAGGAATCCCATAAAAGCACAAAACTGGAAGCCATAACAAATACACAAAACACGTATGGTTAAAAATAAAGATAAAATTAGAATCAAAGTAAAAATAAAAAACATATCAGCTACAAACTCTTCTATCCATAATGATGTACTGCCAACAAGATATGCTAATGCAATGGTGGCATAAAACTTGTGGGCATAACCAACCTATATCTGGCTTGATTTAAAGCCCAACCCACGACACGGAACTCATACCCAATGCTGCATGGGTGACCAAGAACCTGACCAAGATAGTCCAGGGACCTAGAGGAAAACCTAATGCTACGAATACAAAGACCCACAGGCAGATGATATACAGTGAATGAAAGACCTGAGAACACTCAGCTCTAAGTGGGAGGGACTTGATGAAGATGTCCTTAGGGCTCAAGGAATCAGGAAGAGGAGGTGGGAGCCAGAAGGGATGGAGGACACTGAGGGAACAAGGCCTTCTCAGTGTGGCGGGACTGCGCAAATAGGAACCCAGAGAGACCAAGGCAGCATGCACAGGGCCTGCGTGGGCTCCTAGAGCTGAAAGGAGAAGTGGGCACGTGACCCCATCTCTAATCCAAAAGCATTCTCCAGTTGAGTACCACTTGCTCATGAATATTTACCTTTCTCTAAGGGAGTCTCACCATGGAAACAAACTACTTTTTAAGGGCACGCTGCTGGGGAGAGTAGGTGGCCAACAGACAACAAACTCAGTGGTATCTTTGTTTTTTGTTTTTTTGGTTTTTTTTGTCTCATAATGTCATGTCAGGGCTTTTTTTTTTAATTAGGTGTTTCTAAAAAGTAACTGTGAAAGGGACCCCTCCCACCCTAACCCCACTGTAGGAAAAAGCTGAGTTGTGCATCTTTGACATTACATTCTGTTACTTGCTGAAAGCATTTGTCAGATCTTAGAGTCTTCTGATGAGCTTTTAAGGTTTATTTATAATTTTATTTTTTAACACAGGATAGTATCAGCTGTACATCGGGATAATTTGACTTGTCCCTTTCTTATTTGTATCCTCCCATTTTTGCTGTGTGTTGTGTTGGGTGGGTGAAGAGGCCTCTTCCTTCTTGTTTTGGGGCTTAGATGAAGCACAGTGCTGAACTGCCCTGCTCTGTTAGGTAGGATTAGTTTACCTAAATATTTACTCACATCGTCACGTGTTTCTTATTTTCTAAGTAAAGTTTATCAAGTAAGATCTGTTCTAAAACATGGAACGAGATAAGAACAAAATGGGGAGTGGGGACCCCCACCATTTTAAAGCATTCCTTCTATTCAAGGAAACTAACCAGATTTCAAAAACCAGCAAATATACTTATAAGATAATGCCAGCTATGAAGAAAATAAAGCCAAGAGCCCAGAGTACAACCAACACCATCAGACTGTGACAGCCTCCCACCTTCCAGCTGTGTGGTTATTATACGTGCCATTTAAAATTATTCCAAATATCCTCTTCCTGAATTCTAAGCCGTGGCTTTTTAAAATTAATGGTTCTGTGAGGGGAGACCCAGTCTGCTGCAAAAGACATTTTTTTTTTGAAGGTCTTCATTAAGAATACAGATTCCTGGGCCTTCTCAAGATTCATTCTATCAGAATGTTAGGTGACAAGGCCGAGCATGTGTGCATCTAAGCAGGTTTCCTAGGCAACAGGATACACAGGCAGCCAGTATGGTAATCGCTGCGGCTGAAAGAGGAACAAAAGGAGCTCTCTTCATTGCCAGCACTTGGGTACGTCTGCTAGGAACCTCATAAGTTAGTTTGTGGCTTTTGTGGTTCTACTGTAGTCTCCTTGGGTCTGAAAAAGTGAAAATGAGTGTCCTGACCCCGCCACCTGGAGCCTTGGACTCTAAAATTTCCACTGTGCCTCTGTGTTACTTTGAGAGTCTGCATGAGGCAGGGCTGTCTAATGGGTAGCAATTTATGGTTGGGTACCAAGGTGGTGTAATTTGTTCTCAGAGCCATCTGATTAGGAGATGCAGTGAGTTCAGTCTGAGAAAGGCTGTGTGAGTATCCCTTGCACTCGGGAATAATTGTTATTCTTTTCCTCTAAATAATTTATTTATTCACTTTAGAACCCGGTGGTAGGCCCTCTCTCCTTTCCTCCAATCCCACTCTCCCTTCCTTCCCCTTCTCTCATTCCTCAGAAAAGGGAGCCCCCCCACCCACAACCCCCACCCCCGCCCCAGCTCATCAAGTCACATCAGGAGCGAACTCCTCCTCTTCTCTTGTGGCCTTGCAAGGCAGTCCTGTCAGGGGGAGGTAATCGAAAAGCAGGCAACATGTCAGAGACACCTCCCCCGGCCTTATTGGTGATTCAGACTCCACTGGCCCCTCTGGACCCTGCTTAGTTGGCTCTGTTTGTCTTCTTTTGGAGTTCTTGTCACTTCCAGGTCCTTTTTTTTCCATCCCTCCACTTTCCCACTGGACTCCCTATGCTTCGCTCAATGTTTGGCTGTGAGTCTCAGCATCTGTTTCGAACTGCTGCTAGGTGAAGCCTCTCAGAGGGCAACTCTGCTGGGCTTCTGTCTGCAAGCATAGCAGAGTATCCTTTTTTTTTTTAAAAAAAAAAGAGATCTATTTATTAATTTTATGTATATATGAGAGCTCTATCTGCATGTATACCTGCATTCTAGAAAAGGGATTCAGATCACATTATAGATGGGTGTGCATCACCATGTAGTTGCTGGGAATTGAACTCATGACCTCTGGAAGAGTAGACAGTGCTCTTAACCCCTGAGCCATCTCTTCAGCTGGCAGAGTAGCCTTAATAGCATCAATGATTGGCTCTCTTCCAGGGAGAGGGTCTTGGGTTGGGCCAGTCATTGGTTGGACAATCTCTCAATCTCTTCTCTATGTGTTCTATTGTTATCCCTGTGCTTCTTGTAGGCAGGGCAAGTCTTGGATCAAAGTATCTGTGGATAGGTTGGTGTTCTCCTCCCTCCACTAGGAGTCTTGCCCTCTTAGAGGGTGTCACAGTCTCCATGGCCCCTGATACTAGGAGTCTCAGCTAGAGTCCCTCTCATATCTTCTCAGAGGCCTGTTCTGACTTGGACACAGAGATGTCACCACCCACAGTTTCTCTCTCTCTCTCTCTCTCTCTCTCTCTCTCTCTCTCTCTCTCTCTCTCTCTCCCAGCATCCTGTCTTCCTGCCTCCCAGCTCCAAGGTCTGATCTCCACCCTCATTTTTCTCTGCGTTCTCTCTCCTACTGTGTACCCTCTCTTCACTACCTCTGTCTATGCCCTTTCCCCTTCTGAGTGAGATTTAAGCATCCTCCCTTGGGTCCTCCTTCTTATCTTCTGTGCGTCTGTGCATTGTAGTGTGTTTATCCTGTACTAAATGGCTGAAATCCGCTTACGTGAGTACATACCATGTTTGTGTTTGGGGGTTTATTTTTTGATGTACGTCATGCAGCTATATTGTCACAAACGTACGGGGGCAAGTAGGTAGGAAATGGAACAAGCTTTCAAAAAGGACAGGAGATAATACTTTCTGACTGATGTCCTTCAATTATTGTCCTCTCCTGTGCAATTCTTCTGTATGCACTTAATAATAGAATTATTAATGACATCTGGGATGGCTCATAACAGCAACCTTGGAAGACACACGGGGAAGCTGTGTTTCTCGATGTTGAGTGCCTCTGAAGGACTTGATGGTGGTGTAGATTGATCTGATGTTCTGCCTCTGTAAAGCCAAACTTAACACTGACAAACCACCTGAAGAATTAAAACCATTCGGATACCCAGCCTAAGCATCCAGATGTTCTAAATTCATTGGTTTGAGGTGAGGTTTAGAGAGTTTCTACATAATGCCATGCATGGCCTGAGTAGGGAATTATTGTGGTTTTTGTTGTTGTTGTTGGTTTTTTGTTTTGTTTTGTTTTTACTTTAGGAATTGACTGCCTTCATTTTATCACTCTGTTTCGTTTCTTGAGACAAGCTCTCACTGTGTGGTTCAGGCTGGACTCAAACTTATGAATGTTCTGCCTTAGACTCTGAAGTGCTCAAAGTAGAGGCCTGCAGGAGCCATGTGTTCCCAGCTCCATCTGCTTTTCTATTTGACCCAAAACACAGAACATATTGGTTATACCCAGGTACTTCCCGAGGATTACACTCCATGAAGTTAACTTTAAAAATTAATTAAAAGTAGAAGAAAGCAATCTCATGGGGTTTTCAGTAAGGTTAAATGAGTAATAAGCAGGGATGTGCAGCTAGTAACTTCTGGAAGCAGTTACTGACCCCAAGTAGAACCTCCGTGTTACCGGGAGCTCCCTGGTATTATTTTTATTCAGCTACATGTATTAACTCCCACATGTAAACACTGAAAGGTGACAGGATGACTCAGCAGGTAAGATGCTTGCTGTCAAGCCTGACATCTTGAGTTTGATCCCAATGCCCACACAGTGGAGGGAGAGAACTGATTTCCATAAGCTGTTTTCTGACTTCTATATGTGCAACATGACACAAGACCTTCCTTCCCTTAAAAAAAGAGCCCAATGTGTAGTCATCCCTCAGATGCAGAGGGCCTCTATCAGATCTCTTACACCAAATGGGACAGTATCTGTGTGCCACCTGGACATATCTTCTCAGATATCTTAAACCGTGTTTCAATTACTTATAACACCCAATGCAGTATACATGCTATCCTGTATTTCTCAGGGGATAATGACCCAAAATGTCTACATGTGTTTAGCACAGACGCATCGCTTTCTCAAGTAGTTTCAACTTGGAGTTGTTTGAATCTGGGAGTGCAAAGTCTGTACATATGGAGGGTGGGCAGTATATACACGGATCCCCCACCCACACATTTAGATGACAAGATTTTGGTAGAAGACTCTGTCTTTTATTTCTCTTACATTTCCTTAGAATGCAAATTATGTGAGAATCAAGAAAGTGCTTAATAAATACTTTATTTTCATTCTTTTCTAAGGTACGTGTGTGCGTGCGTGCGTGTGTGTGTGTGTGTGTGTGTGTGTGTGTGTGTGTGTGTGAGAGAGAGAGTTCTTTTTTTTTCATCCATTTGGGGTCTGAGGATCTAACTCAGGTTGTTTGGCTCAGTGGCAGAAAGAGTGGTAAGAACACCCTCACACACCTGCTGAGCCATTATGCTGTCTCCTTGGTAAATATTTTAAAAGGAAAGACTAAAGGAGCTACTGAACAATTCATTTTTGCGTATCATGTGACAGAACGTTGATTGTATTCCCCCAGGCTTATAAATATCCTAGGGAGTTGTGTTAAGATTTTTAAGGAACCAAAAAAACCAAAGCAGATTTGGCCCCTTTTAAAAACAAGCAAACTAAAAACTATTAGTGCCGCCTTTCCCATCGGTAGTAGAGGGCCTTTGTCTTCTTTCTGTTTAGTATTCTGAATTCCATCCTTTTAACAAGTCTTCGAAGCATGGGACTGCACTAGCTCTAGCGGGAGGGCTGATGGATGGCCAGTTCTCAGGCGGTTTCTGTACCAGTGGCTGAAACTTATGGCTCTCAGCACTTCCTGGTTGCGGGTGATTGATGGGCTTGTTTACAGCTTCCTTTTGGTCTGGAGGGAGATAGAGTCGGGTGGCTGCCAGCACTCTGGAAGGGTTGGCACAGTCCCAGAGCCGAGACCTCTGTAGCCAGGCTGGGTTGAAGCTGCACAAGCCCTGGGGCTTTTTAGATTTTTAATCACTTTCTGAGCAGATGCATTTCTGTTTGGATGAACGAGGTACTGCCATTTGCACTCGGCTCATTAAAAAAAACCCAAAAAACCTAAACCCCATTTGGTTCATTTTTGTTTCCAACAAATAAATAGAAGGAAAAAGAATATTGTTTCTTTCAACCTGTTTCCTGAAAGTATAGTTGCTTCTCTTTCTCCTTCCCTCCTTCCCTCCCTCCCTCCCTCCCTCCCTCCTTCTCCTCTTCCTCCTCCTTTTTTAGAGTTAGAGACTGAACCTAGGACATTTTGCTTACCAGTGAAGTCTTCTAGCACTGAGCTAAATTCCCAACAGTTGCTTTTTTTGTTTGTTTGTTTGTTTGTTTTTTTACATAAATTAGACACAGCTAAAATAATTTCATATTACTAATAACCTCTTTTTTGTTGAGCAGTGATAGAGTCAAGTGGAAACAAACACATGCACTCCTAATGAGCTCCTTGCACACAGCAAGGTGTGGTAATGCATGCAGTTTGCTATCCTTGAGAAAAAAGATACTACCACACATAGTAATTATGCTCAACACACACATGCAATCCAGGTTTACTCTGTGGATTACTCAACTGCAAATTCAACAGGAGTTATTTTCAATTGAATAGTGATGTCCTATAAAGGGGATAGAAATTAAGGCAAAATTAACAAAATGTTTTTTTTAATAGCTTCTTGCTGCCAGAAAACATGAAAACATGGTAGACACAGACTAGAAACTGGCTTGTATGCTTTGCATGTGTGGCCACCTTCACTTTTATTCTTCATCCGTTGTTATTTGTTATTTGCCTTCCCTGAAAAGCCTGTGGAAACCAGATCTGGTATTCTTCTATTGTGTTAAATGATTCTGGTAAAATAAGACAAACCAAAAATCAAAAAACCCAGCAGCAACAACAACAACAAAGCAGGTTCTAAATAAACATGACAGGTGTCAAGGAGAGCAGGTAGATGTGATTTAGAAGGTGAAAAGTGATAGGAAAAATACTACTCCAGAAACCTGACAAAGGGGCCCTGGAGTCTCTGGGACAGACCCTATTGTGCTTGTGGGTCTACGGCCATTTTGAAAAGCAGCTAGCCAGGATTGTCCACTGAGCTGTGACTCTCTTCTAGGAAGGAGACACGCCAAGGCAATAAGCAGAAGAGAAACAGCCCTGAGAAGACAGGAAGGGAGAGAGTGAGGCCACTTCATCTTAGTCTTAAAAGCAGCAATTCTTTGATACATTAATCTTTGGTGAATAAAGCTTTTTTTTTCATGATAAAGTTACTTGTGCTTGCAACAAGGAACATCTAGAAGTTTACTGAGCTGTTGATGGTAGTTGGGCTATGTTTCCTATCCTAGTCACTCTTGTCCTTCAGGTCAAACCAGTAGGGATCTCATTTATCAATTCACATCAACACTAACGTATTATTATCCTAGCAATTGGGCAATTATGCAGCAAGACTAAGACAAGGAGGATAGCCTGGGCAACACAGCTGGGATCGGTCTAAAAACCCAACTCAACCCAACCCAACCCAACCCAACCCAACCCAACCCAACCCAACCCAACTCAAACCCAACTATGTAAATGAAAGCACCAACCAAACAATGAACCAAATATACAACCAAATAAAATAATTTTTTAGCTGGGTGATGCATTCCTGTAATCCCAGCACTCAGGAAGGGAGAAGCAGGTGGATCTCTGTGAGTTGAAAGCCAGTCTGGTCTATAAACTGAGTCCAGAACCCAAGGCTACACAGAGAAACACTGCTTCAAAAACACAAGGAAAACAACAACAACCATTTTTTAAAGCTGCCTTCTTCCTTGCAGAAGACAATCTTATTTGATGTTTCTGGTTATTCTCAAGTCTTTTTTTCCCACTTTTTTATTTAATTAATTTATTCAGATTACAACTCAGTTGTTATTCCATCACTTGTATCCTCCCATTCCTCCCTCCCTCCCACTTTCACACTATTCCCCTCCCCTAGGTCTAAGACCAAGGGGAACCTCCTCCCCCACTATATGGTCATAGATTATCAAGTCTCATCTTGGTGTCTTGCTTATTCTTTCTTTGAGTGCCATCAGGCCTCTCCACCAAGGGGAGGTGGTCAAATATGGGGCACCAGAGTTCATGTCAGAGTCAGTCACTGCTCTCCACATAACTGTGGAGAATGTCCTGTCCATTGGCTAGATCAGAGTAGGGGTTCGATGTTTACTACTTGTCCTGGTTAGTGCAATAGTTTGAGCAGACCCCCCTGGGCCCTGATCCACCCACCATGATGTTCTTCTTGTAGGTTTCTAGGACCCTCTGGATCCTTCTATTTCCCTATCTCTTATATCTCTGTTACCTAGAGTCCCAGTAGGATGTCCTCATATCTATCCCAATCTCCTGGTAAGAGAAGACTTTAGTGGGACATGCCTTTTGGGCTAGTGACGTTCTAGCTGAGCAATAAGACAACAAGAGGAGATTAAGGGGATCCAAATGGGGAAGGAGGAAGTCAAATTATCTCTATTTACAGATGATATGATAGTGTACATAAGTGACCCCCAACATTCCACCAGAGAACTCCTACAGCTGAGAAACACCTTCAGCAAATTGGCTGGATACAAAATTAACTCAAAAAAGGCCAGTAGCCTTCCTTTATACACATGACAATCATGCAGAGGAAGAAATTAAGAAAATTACATCCTTTACAATAGCTACAAGCAATGTAAAATATCTAGGAATAACTCTAACTAAGCAGGTGAAGGACTTGTTTGAAAAAAACTTTAAACCTCTGAAGAAAGAGATTGAAGATGACATCAGAAGATGGAAGGATCTCCCTTGTTTGTGGATCAGGAGAATTAACATAGTGAAAATGGCCATCTTACCAAAAGCAATTTACAGATTCAGTGCAATCCCTATCAAAATACCTACACAATCTTTTAAAGAGATTGAAAGATTAATTCTCAATTTCATATGGAAAAACAAAAAACCCAGAATAGCTAAAACAATCCTATACAATAAAAGATCCTCCGGAGGAATTTCCATACCTGATCTCAAGCTGTACTATAGAGCAACAGTAATTAAAACAGCTTGGTACTGGCAGAGCAATAGGCTCTGGTCAGTGGAATCAAATCAAAGACCCAGAAAAGAATCCACACACAAATGGTCACTTGCTTTTTGACAAAGAAGCCAAATCTATTCAATGGAAAAAGGATAGCATCTTCAACAAATGGTGCTGGTCTAACTGGATGTCTACATGTAGAAAAATGCAATTAGACCCATATTTGACCAAAGTCTTATTGTGCCTGATTCAGCAATGAATCCTCTTGGCTATGACAGGTCAGATGACACCGCTCTCCTTTGGCTCTTTCATTCTCCTTTCCTCAGTGCCTGCTCAGGAGACCCTGAGTTTTCAGTAGGTCTTGTGCAAGCCCTTCAATTCAGTCTTATTTACAGTGAGAGCTAGCACATCGAGAGTCTTGTGGTTGCAAGGGATAAAGAGCCATATTAATATAAGCTTGGCTTTCAGGTAAAATCCCAGGGCAAGACTGCAGGGTGCTGGGGGCTCTCGGACGCTGGAAGGTAACCCTGCCAGGAATGCTTTCCTTCTCAACTTTGTGGTCTCCATGTTATTCTTCTCTTTCTTCAGCTCCAGCCTCGTTTTCCACTCCAGCTTGTATATTGATCATTCCTAATGTTAGAGACTGTGATCTAGATACGCTAAACACATTGACAATTCTCTCAACTGATGTGCCGTGCTCTTTCAGCCCTGGCATCTTCTTCTACAATGTTGTTCACAGTAATTGAATTTAAGCTTGGAGGTAAGCACTTTTACCCATGGAACCATTTTGTTAGTCCTTGTTTTGTTTTACTTTGCAGCAACAAATGGAAGCAAACCTTTTCATTGGCTCAGGGTTGAGGTGGTGGATGGAGGGTAGGATTGAAGTCAGTTCCAGGGACAGGCTGAGTTCAGCCTTGTTAAAGGTGACCTGAAAGCCAGCTGGGTTGGTACATTGCTATAATCCTAGCACTCACGTGGCTGAAGCAGAAAGCTCATGAGGTTCAGGTCACCCTTTGAAATATAGTGACTCCCTCTTACACAAAACAATGCAAAACAAAAAAGAAAAAGAGAAGAGGCAACCACATTTACAATGAGCAATGAATCCTGACCCTCTTCCTTTGTGAAGACTTCTCACTTTGTTGGAAAGAAAACTGTCAATTTGCACAGTGTTCCTTCTTCTTCTTCTTCTTCTTCTTCTTCTTCTTCTTCTTCTTCTTCTTCTTCTTCTTCTTCTTCTTCTTTTTCTTTTCTGTTTTTTTAGACAGGGTTTCTCTGTGTTATCTTGGCTGTGCAGAACTCACTTTGTAGACCAGGCTGGCCTCGAACTCACAGTGATCTGCCTGTCTCTGCCTCCCTAGTGCTGGAATTAAAGGCACCCGCCACCACATTTGGCCTTCCCTTTTGTTCTTAAGAGATTCAAGGTGGAGAACTTCCTGCTTCTTGGGACCTGGGCCTCCCCCTAGACTTGTCCCAGTCCCCGCAACCCAAAAATAGTTCTTCTAAATTATTTTTCTTCCTTTCCAATGGGAAAGCAGGTCAATCACACTTAACTTTTTTGTTCCAAAGTGACCCACCTTGACTTATTATATTTATGTAATTTAAAGTTGAAAATAGATACAATGCAATAACAAAATCAAGACAACAAAATGGTGAAAAAAATCCCCACTCTGATATTTGCCATTCTCCTGTGAAAGAGTCCAATGTTTTGTCTATCTACCAATTCTTATTTTATTCTAACTGTGGTTTTTAAAAATTATAAACAAATAGAGGCTAGTGTGATGGCTTAGCAGGTAGAGATATCTGTTACCTTCCTGAGAATCTGAATTTGGTATCTGTGCCCCCCCCCCATGGTGGAAGGAGGGAATGGGCCCTTGCAAGCTGTCCTCTTGTCCATGTAAGCCAGGCCATGCGTACACACATGTCTGCATATATACAAACAAATGCAAAAAGATAAAAAGCATAAATATAAGATGGCTTTATTCACTTGAGAGTATATATTCTTATATTTTTGTCACCATTATCACATCATCATCATCACCACCACCACTGCCATCATCATCGCCACCACCATCATCATCACCACCACCACTGCCATCATCATCGCCACCACCATCATCATCACCACCACCACTGCCATCATCATCACCACCATCACCATCATCATCACCACCATCACCATCATCATCACCACCATCACCATCATCATCACCACCATCACCATCACGATCACATCATCACCACCATCACCACCATCATCATCAGTGAGTCACACTATATTTATCAGGCCAGTCTTGGAATTATCTTAGTTTCCTGAGTAGCTGGGATGAAGGTTTATGTTATCAAGTAGGCTAACAACTTTTGTCTTTCTTTTCTTCCTCCTGATGATGCCAAAGATCAAGTTCGAGGTCTTGTCCATGCTAGGCAAGTATGCTATTGCTGTGGTATGTCTTTAGGGTTTACTTAAAAATATATTTATTTTTATGTGTATGGGTTATTTGCTTGCATGTCTCTGCACTGTTCATTGTGCCTGAGCAGACCAGAAGAAAGAATCAGATCCTTGGAGCTAGGGTTACAGATGGTTCTGGGTAGGTTCAGGTGTAGTACAAATGACTGCAATGTAGGTTTTGGGAACTGAACCTGGCTTCTTTAGAAGAACAGTCAGTGCTCTTAACAGTTGAGCCATCTTTCCAACTCCCTCAGCGATTACTTTAAAATTCATTCTTAAATTTCTTTTGTATATTCTTACACTGTCTTCTAGGCACAAATTTAATATAAATTTAGTATTTAATTATATTTTGACCAGATGACCAAAGCACTTTCTTATTTGATTTTAACTGTTGGTCAGAAATTTTTTTTTAACAATAGAGTCTGTTTTTAGAAAAATACTCTTTAATAATAGATGCAGTACAGCAGTTTGGAACTTAGGGCTCCCATGATAACGGAGTTGGGTCATAGGACTGAACAGTGTTTGTCATAGTCCTAAATGCCATCCATCAAGGAGTTCAGTTGGGTAGTTACAGGACCTGGTAAGACAGAAAGCTGGGGTACATGTTTCATTTGAGACACACAGTCTTAATGACTTAGAAACACAGTGAAGGCAAATTTACTGCTTCTTAGATCACACTGGGACACATCTGGGCAGCTCCTCTCCTGTGGGCCCATTCTCCCCAAAGGAAACAGACTTAGATATTCTCCTTTTCCTTGATGATCTGGGTAGGAGTGACAGCAGCTTGCAGACAGGAGAGACTTCCACCACTTTCCAGGCATCTCAAGTTACCTCTCAGTGCGGATTCTCCCAACAACACTCCTGAACAACGTCCAGCCGCTCCAGGGCTCTACTCCATGCACTACTGTGGCTTGGCCCATTTTGAAATTCCACTTCTGGGGTGCATATGTATTTATATAAGGAGAAGATGTGTGCATGACTACGGAGGTCTGAAAAATACCTCCAGAAACATATTATGACTTGAAGTAAAAGGCAGGGATTTTCTAGTCATCTGTTCAGAAGGAATGCCAGAAAACACCCTAAGTATTTACTGTAGCTTCATTCCAGATTTCTGCCTGCTATATTTTGGCTGTGACATTTATCCACACAGTAGAATGGAAGTGCATCTACTGAAATGAGGCTGGAAGGGAGCTGAAGAAATTTGCTTTTGTCCCTCAACACCTACTTTCTGGGCTGCCAATGTCCTCAGGCAGTGAGGTGACTGGGCAGGGTGAGTAGACCAACTCCCAAGAATATCATAGTCTAAGTTTTATTATACGTTTTTGATCCATAAATATCTCAAAGAGAATTCGTAAGAAACAAGTGATTTGAGTGGCTCAAAGGCTAATGAATTTAAATGATCTCTTCATTTTACAGCTCATTAATTTCTTTTAAAATGATATATTTATGTAGTTATTTATATGTGTGTTATATACATTGTGCATGTGCCATTGCATGCATGTGGGTATTAGAGGGCAAATTGCAGGATCGGTTCTCTGTCTTTACCATGTGTATCCTAGGGACCAAATTCAAGTCATCAGGATTGGTGGCAGGTGACTTTATGTGCTTAATCACGTTACTTTTTTGGTGTCACTTTAAAAAATTACCAAGTTTTCCCATAGACTTTTCATGTGAATGAATTTATGTTTTAATATTTACTATCAGCATAGAGAGGCAGAGGAGAGAGGGTGTGGGAGGTGAGTTAACCAAAACTAAGAGTACCACGAATGAGTAACCATTCTGGGAACCTGGTACTTCATAAGCTAATAAAAAAAAATAACAACAAAAAAGGGAGTTTGAGCACATGTACACTGTATAAGTGGATAAGGTTTCCTCCAGAAGACATACGTTATTAAATGAAAATTTTTGTGTCAGCTATGAGTTATTGGGCCCCAGAAATCTCGAAACACAGGATGTTGCTATTTCTCTTAGTTGCCATCATGGTTGGATTGTAAGACTCTGCTGATGACACAATATACTCTGGTTCCAAAAGATAGAAAAGCCAACCTGAAAATGACCTGAAAACTTAGCTTTTGTAGTTCCAGAAGGTTCTATCCAGGTCTTCGAGGAGAAGGGTTATCAGTAGAATTACTGAGCAGTAGAGCCTGGATGTTACAGTACCATGTACCAGCTGATGTAACTGTATCATGAAGGTTATGTGGGTGACTAATTGCTCCTTGATTGGGTTTAAGGCCTACTTCACATGAAGTAATTCATGCCTAGTACTGTAAACCCTGACAGAAGCCTATGGCTAGGGAGGTCAGAGGTCCTGGGGGAAACCTACTAAGGTTTGTTTTGCTAAATGGACATGTTGTCCAACTGCCTTCTAATATATCTATGTTTATATGTATAGATTTGTGCTGTTCTTAACCTTGGCCAGAGTGGCTTTTGTCCTTGGCTAACGCGGAGACTCATAACTGGTCAAAATGCCAAGAACAAGAGATTGCTTATCAGCCTTAAGTGGGACATTTGAATCAATCTCTAGCCCCGAGGTCAGTGAAAATTAAGGAGGAAGGGGTGGGAATAACGTTTGAGCCAGAGAACGGGGAGGAGTGCCGTGAAGTGCTGCTTTCTGGGCACGCCCCGGCACTCCTGACCTCACTGCAGTTATGGTCACCCACACAAGACCAAGCCAACAACACTGATAACATTCCAACAGAAATACTATTTGGACTCAGTGGCCTACAGAAAAAACAAAAGCCAAAAAATCAGTAGGGTGTGAGGGTGGGAAGGAGGTGTGTTACACAGGGTCCAGTGGGAGGGGGCAGTAGTTGGGTGTGGATATGATCAGGGTATATTGTAAGCATGTGGGAGGTTATCAAAGAATCAATAAAAACATATTCTAAAATCTTACCATCTCAGAAACTGAAACTGAGAAAAATTCAAAAGTATGAATTATTGCTAAGTCATAAATTAACAAGTCATTTGTACTGAAATAATATTTTTGCTAAAAGTTTTCTCTTTTCTAAAATCAAAATATGGTTCAGTGAGACAAGCCTATGGTTTTATGGTTTAAGAACATTTTATGTAACTTAGGTCGTGGTAGCTAGAGTATTGAGCCTACCCCTGAATGCGGTATGTTGTGATGCTATTTGGGTGGAAGTTTGTATAAGCCATAGTTTAAGAGGATGCTTTAATAGCCATAAAGATAACTGCAGGCAATATTGTATGGTGTTATGCTATAGCTGCAGTTTTGTAAAGGTTGGTTACAACATGGAATCTGATGTTCTCAGCCTTTTGAATGCCTATTGCTTTGGTGGTACATTACCCCTGCCTGCATCTGTACCAGAGGTCATTACAGAGGTCTTCTTAATAACAACACCATACTCTGTTACTTGAGAATGCCTGGCCCACTGAGTTATTCACATTTCCTCATATGAAATAAAGACATTACCTTTCTGCATAGATGTTTTCAAAATCCTGCCCCTTTGTTGAGCGCCCAAAGTCAATCATTAGCAATGGATCTTCTCTGTTGTCTCTTCAAGAGATGTTCACGTCTGAGGAGTCACTTGGAGATGCTCAGCTCATCTTTAAGCTGAACCTTCATGGGAGGGCAGCTTTCCTGGACCCAGATGAGCCAGACTGGGCAGAGTGCTGAGAGTTGTATGGACGAGTAGGGGGATGTAAGGACCTCGAGGGGACAGGAACTCTACAAAGAGACCATCAAGGATGCACCAACCAAGGATAATACCTGCAGAGAACCTAGACCCCCTATTCAGATGTAGCCAATGGACAGCGCAGTCTCCACAGTTATGTGGAGAGCGGGGGCTGCCTCTAATGTGAACTCTGGTGCTGGCGATTTGATCTCTGTCCCTTGGAGGGCAGGCCTTAAGGACACACAGAAGAAGAAGAACAAGAAGAAGAGGAAGAAGAAGAGGAAGAAGAAGAGGAAGAAGAGGAGAAAGAAGAGGAGGAAGAGGAGGAGGAGGAGGAGGAGGAGGAGGAGGAGGAGGAGGAGGAAGAAGAAGAAGAAGAAGAAGAAGAAGAAGAAGAAGAAGAAGAAGAAGAAGAAAGAGGCTATCCTGCTGAGACCTGATAGGCTGTGATCATATGGTGGTGGAGGAGGCCCCCTTCTGTCAGAGGTCTGGGGGGGGAGGGAGAATAGGGTGAAAGAGGGAGGGAGAGAACATGAAGATACAAGGGGGGGGATAACAAAGGGGATGTAGTCAGAATAAATTATACAAAGAAAAGAAAAGAAATCAGACCTACACTGTGCAAAGCAGAATGCCTCAAATGTACTCCCCAGTTCTTTACTTACAAAGCTAAATCATATGTGTTAAGGTTGACATTTTAATAAAGTTAGAATTTTATCCCTTTAGAAGATCTTTCAAAATTTACCTATATTATTCTCATGCCCATAATTACTTTCATTACCTGTACTAGTTAAGGACTTTGAACTCCATTGCTTTGATTTAGGTGTCAGCACCTGTACATTTCCCCTCTGTCACTTTCTCCCTGTCAGTACAAATGTTAAAACTGCAGTGAAAGTCATTAACATTTTAGTATTGTCGTGAAAACAGATCTGGTCTCACATCCCACTGCCTTAGGAATTCTCAAGGGTCAATCACTGATTTGTTGAGACTATCCATCAAAATCTCCCATTGTCTATGTTCTTTTGCATGCCATTGAAGTTTCCAAGTAAAACAATTTTTGGGATATGAAACTTTAATGGTTTGACAGATTACAAGATTCATATAAAGGAAAACAGTGATTTATTTCCCACTGTACAAAAAGAACTCCCCGAGGCAAAAAGTATACAGTTCTTAAACTTATATTAGAAAATCATAATAAAAAATTAAACCCAAACTTTCTGCTACTTATTGCATTCAGCCAATATTTTAAATTGGATATTATTTGCAAGGCATAGAACATGAGAACATGAATAACATTTAGAAATGATAAATATATAGTAATACATTTTCACAAAAATGGATTTTATAATTAATTTAAAAAGTATTCTTGGTGCATCTATTCCACAGAACTGATTTTTATTTATTGCAGGGAGTATACATTACATTCTAGGTAGAATTTTTATTTCAAGTCAATTCTGTCTCAATGACCATTATGGAACTTAAATTTAAATGTGAGGTGTGATCCAGGGTCCTTCTGTGCAAAGTTTTCCCTCTCTCTTCTTTTATTTCTTTATTCTTGATTTCTGGTAATTTGGAAAATTCTTTTAAAATATTACCCAATAAAAATTAAAAACAAAATTAGAAAAATATAAAAAGAAAACAATTATTATTTGCTAATAAGCTTTCTTAGGTCTGATAAAAACTTTTATTTTTTTTTATTTTTTCAATGTTTATTTTTATTTTATATGCATTGACCTTTTGCCTGCATATATGGCATTTGTGTGAGAATGTTGGATAAAGTTATAGACAGGCATGAGCTGGCATGTTGGGAACTGAACCCAGATCCTCTAGAAGAGGAGCCTGTAATGCTGAGCCATCTCTCCAGCTCCAAGAATTCCAACCATAACACACTTGAAACTCTCTTTCAGTTTTTTTTTTTAAATTAAGTAGCCTTCATCATGAAACTATGTGAATGCCACCAGTCACTAGTCAACTCTTTAGTTAAACAGACAAACAAAAAGGGAGACACTCAGTATGGTGATTCAGAGCACTTTAGGAACTGAGTACCTGGCAATGGATTAGAATGATGTAAACTCTTAGCGACTGCTCCAGCACCATCCTGCCTGCCACTATGCTCCCTGCTGTGATGGGCACAGACTAGTCCTCTGAAACCGTAAGCCCAAATGAACTTTTTATTATATAAGTTGTCTTGGTCATCATGTCTCTTCACAGCAATAGAAGAGTAACAAAGACAGATAGCCTTTCAGATTTATTTGTCCCCTGGTCGTTACGGAATGCCTCTTGCTTACCAATGGCTTGCTTATCTGTTAGCCCTAAGGCTGAGGTCCTTGTCTGTCCATACATTCAGGGGTCACCCCTTCTGGTTACTGGCTTTGACATGTCTTTGGCTTTCATTCACTGTAACACTTTCACTTATCTCGCTGACTTTCCAGAAGTTCCTCAGGGTACAGGCTGGCTTCTGTGTGCCATCTTCTATCTAGCTCTGGAGATCCCGACTAAGATTCTTTCATTTGATAGGATCTTGCTACTTAGCCCTATCTGGCCTGATATTTGCTATGTACTTCAGGCTGGCCCCAAACTTGCAATCTTCCTGTGCCACCCTTCTGAGTTCTGGGACTACGGGTGTGTACCACCACACCTGGCTTTAAGAGTCTCACACTGCTTTTGCCTGATTATACTGTGTTAAAACTTTGACTGTCACAGTCACCACTGCCTTCAAGAGTAGTAGGTCTACCGTCACCAAGTCTATAGACATCTCCCCAAATCTAACAGATTTCTGTCCAGAACTTAGCATCCAAGGTAAGAGACCAGCACACACATCTCACCATTTTTTCTTGCTTCCGGCTTTTGTCCCAGGTAGGGAATCAGATTCCTACTTTATGTTATATTGTGGCCTCTATGATCTGCTGTGTCAGCTCTACCTCTCTACATGATTAGAGTGGAGATTTGTGATTCAGACATCTTTCCTGAGGGGCCACGGAAGTTGCTCTGAGGGTCAAAGTTGATTACTTCTCTTTTTAACATCCCTGGAGCAATAAACCTCTTGGCTCTCACTGGAGAAGTGAGGCCACAAGGATTTGAAAGTATAAAGTGAATAATGCTATAATATTCACAGAGCCACACACTCTTACATAATTTCACCAATTCTTATTGAACTACAAAATGCATGCTCTTTCCAGGGTACATTGTTTTATTCTGGGTAAGCTTCCAGCCCATTATCAGGACATGGAAAAAGAAAATCAGAAATCAGGATATAAAGATATTTGAAGTAGCTAGCATTGGGATGCAAGGACCAAGAAAAGGTGTTTTGAAGATTCTCTCGGAACCTTCATGCCAAGTATTATTCCTGTGTAAAACAGAAAATTTCTGAATATCTCATGTCTGGATTTAGTAATTTCCTTCATTCTGGGGGCTACTTAGAATTGGATAACTTCTTAATCTTCACTTTAAAATGTGTGTGTTATGTGTGTTGTGTGTGATGTGTGTGTGTGGTGTGTGTGGTGTGTGTGTAGTTTGTGTGTGTGATGGATGTTTGATGTTTATGTGTGTGGTGTGTGTGTATGTGTGTGTGTGTGTTGTGTGTGTGATGTGTGTGTGTGGTGTGTGTGGTGTGTGTGGTGTGTGTGTAGTATGTGTGTGTGATGTATGTTTGATATGCATGTGGTGTGTGTGTGTGTGTGTGTGTGTGTGTGTGTGTGTGTGTGTGTGATGTATGTGCGTGTGCAGATACTCACTGAAGCCATAAGAGAGTGTTAGATCACCCTTCAATTAGAACAACACTTGGAGATTGGTCTGATGTATTCTGGTGCTAATTGCTGCCTCACAAGATCTAGTTACTGCCCTGAATCTTGCCTCCCTGATTGGCTGAATAAATATACCTGGGCAAGGCAGAAAGAAGGGGCAGAGTGGAGGTTCCCAGGGCTTTGGGAGAGAGAATCTTGGGAGAAAGGAGGGAAGAGGAGGAGGAGGAAGAAGAAGGAAGAGAATCACCATGGCAATGGAATAGAGCCACGTGACCCAGAAAAGGAACTCTGAAGTTCCATATGGAAGAAATACAAAATATTAGCAAGTATTTTGGGATTATGGAAGGGTTGTACCCCACATAGAAATTATTAGAAGCAGATGGAATGGGATGGAGACTGGAGTTATTGGAAGATGGCTTACGAGGTAATACCTGCCTTGCCCCAGGTAAAGACTTACTCTAAAATCAAACAGGTGCCTGTGTTCTCATTGATTGCTAGTGGGTTAGAAAATACTGCCGTAATAATAATTAGCCTAATAGTAAATGTTTACTAGGCTACACTTTAAAATTAACAGCAAAAGTAACAGGTGCTTTTGAGCAAACTACATGGATACTGGGAGCCCAACTCAGGCCTTGTAGGACAGCAGCAAGCACTGTGACCCACTCATCCATCTTTCTACCCGCAGAATCAGATAGTTCTTATCCAATAATAAACAGACAAACATTTAAGATTATAATAATGTAAAAAATCTTGTTAGAATTAATTTACTTAAAACCTCAACATTTTTTAGCAGTCCCTTAAAGTAGGTTAGTCCCTGGGAGTCATTCTGCTGACGTTTAGCCCGGGGCCCCACTTACACGGTATATGAGCTGAGTGTACACTCACTTTCCCTTACCAAATCTCTCTTTCCTCACACACAAAATAAGGTGTAAAACAGCCAACAATTGTCGAATATTTATATATGACAGGCACTAGTCTAAATACTTTTATATTAATCTACTTAACTCATAAAGAGCTCCAGTGTGTAGTATTGTCATTTCTGTTTGCAGATGACAGGATTGAGTCCCTGTGAGGCCAAGTTACTTGCTCACAAATGACAGAGAGGAGAGGTGAAACGGAACCTAGGAGGCCTGGCTTGAGACCTCAGTGGTAAGAGTGAATACTGTTTATCTATCCCACATACTTACCTCAGTGCCCTACCAAGGCAGGGCCTAGATTTTTCCAAATTCGAAAACTGACCATAAAGAGGTTAAAAACTGGGCTCCAAAACAGACCAATTAGTAATTACTGAGCCCGGGCCATAAATTCTAAGTCAAAATTTGTGTTCGACATTGCCCTTTGGGACCATCTCATAACACTTTTTGTGTTTGTGTGAAATAGTGAGCATAGCAGTTGGCACCAAGGAAATGCTAAAAACGTGAAATCCACATGTCAGCCAAGATGTCCTGCTCCCTGAGGGTAGCTTTCAGCATGGTATGTCTGCACAGGCAAAGATGATGCTGGAAGTGGTACCCTGATCCTACCAACCAGCTTTGTGTGTATTTTTAATGTGAGAACATGATGTTCTGTGTTCTGGTATGTGATGTGCAATGGGAACCTCTCAATAGATCTGTTGAGATGGAGATAAGGAAACACCAAACAGGTAAAATTCAATTTTTATTTTCCTTCCTTCCTTCCTTCCTTCCTTCCTTCCTTCCTTCCTTCCTTCCTTCCATTCTTCCTTCCTTCCATTCTTCCTTCCTTCTTTCCTTCCTTCCTTCCTTTCTTCCTTTCTTTCTTTTCTCATTCTCTCTCTCTCTCTCTCTCTCTCTCTCTCTCTCTCTCTCTCTCTTTCTTTCTTAAGATTTATTTATTTAGTATACAGTATTTTGCCAGTATGTATGCCTGCAGGCCAGAAGAGGGCACCAGATCTCATTGTAGATGGTTGTGAGCCACCATGTGGTTGCTGGAATTGAACTCAGGACCTCTGGAAGAGCAGCCAGTGCACTTAATCTCTGAGCCATCTCTCCAGCCCGCAATTCAGTTTTTCAGTGTAGCAAATCTAAGTTATTTTAAAGGGATTCTTGGTGATTCTAGGAGATACTCTACTGTTTATCTCTTTTGGGGCCATTCTTCTGTGCCTTACTTGTAAACATTCTCACACATACGATGTTTGGATGCCATATCTTTTAATCTGGAAGCAGGGTTTTTATCTCTAGCTTTCCATGTAATGTCTCATTCACTATAATTTTCTTTTACATTCAAAATATAGTTTCCATTTGAAATGTCGTTTTGCTTATAGCCCTAAACCACAACCTTAGAGTCAGAGTGCAGATGGGCTTGCTAGCACACTCCCATATGCTAATGCTGGGGAGTTTCTCCCTTCTTGCTCTCTGTGGAATGTAAATTCAAGCTGACTTTTATAGCCCATGGACCCATGACAAGTTACTTCATTCATTTGCACCCCAGTTTCCTCATTTAAAGAATGGGGTCGATGGTAACTTCTATGCAATTAAACCAAGCAGTGAAGGTCAAGAGCCCAGCATGGTGCCGTGTATCCCTTAGAACCTCACATCAGCTATTCACTTCAGGCATTAGCATTCTAATAATTTTAAGAAAGCATATAATTCCATCTTTCTCGTTTCGAGGTCATAAGCAGACTACAGCCATTGCACCCTGAAGCCATCAGCAGCTGGTCAACATTTCTCTAAATGCCTTTGCAGGGGTCGCCTAAGACCATCAGAAAACACAGATATTCATATTACAGTTCACAACAGTAGCAGGATTACAGTTATGAGTTATGCTGTAAGTGAGTCAGGTTGTGATTCTCTTCCCGGGTTTCCAGGTACTGATGCTCTGCAGTGCAGTGACGAGATGCAGTCTTAGACTGCCGTGGAGATGTATTTTAGAGAGAATAAGGTCTTACTGAGATGAGCAGGAAAATAGCAGAATGGCCTCGAAGAAGGCACCTAGGTAGAACTCTCACACGGTAAAGGGGGAATGGCAGGAATAAAGGAAGAAGATTTCAAAGCAAACATGGACCAAGAGAACAACAGACAATGAAAACTGCCTTGGCTTTTGAAAGCCAACACTTAAAATTATAAAATCAATGTAGTCTTGGATGGAGGGGCCCTTAAAGGTCAGAGGGAGTTCAATGCCTTCTTGGGTGATCCTTCCTCTGCAGAAAGGGCTTGCTGCCTTCGAAAGTGCTGCAGGTTCCTCTGATTGCAGCAGGGAGCTGCGTCCTTCGGACCCTGGTGCACAGTTATAAAATCTGCTGTCTCAGAAAGAGATGTGACTGTTCTTATCTTTTACATGGACATCCTTCAAGTAATCAGAGATGGTCATTTCTTCAAACCAAGCATCCTTTCTCACTCACCTGCTCTTGGTTGGAGTTGCAGGGCTCTCTTTGACAGAGGGCAGGGGAGATACAATTGACAGGTGACATTTTCATGCACACGTGCCCGGCTGGATCTCCCTCTGCCTAATGTATTCTCTCCCGACTCAGAAGCAGATGATGTTGTTAATTCCAGAATCTGGATTTAATCTGAGGTCCTTATGACTTTGAAGATGTTTCTCTGACACTGTATGGCACTGGAGGCTTCCATTTGCCACACTTTACTCATTTCTGTGGCTTGCACATTTTAACTTAATTGTTCAAAGCCAGCCCTCCACCCTTTGATTCCCCAGATTCAGCCATGTGCAGAAGACAGGCAGTGATTTATGACCTTGTCTGACAACTTTTACAGACACTGGGAAGAAAGTAAATGTGAAGGTTTGGACATCTCTTGCTTTTTTCATTTTACTTAGAATATTTTAAACTTACCAAGTACTAAGGCTGGTAGTGCCTTTCAGCCTAAACAAAGCCAAATTTTTTGTGTGTGTGTGCAGAACTTAGCTATTTATTTACTTATTAATGTTTTATTAGCATGTACTAATTATACACAATAATAAGCCTCATCATGAAGTTTCTAGTTGCCCTCTCTTCTCTTTTTAAATTAAATTGTTTTGAGAATTTCACATATGAGTACGTTATTTACATAATTTCTACCACTTCTTTTCACTTCAGCTTCTCCTGTATCCTCTTATTCCATCTCAAATGCATTATCTGTTCTTTAATTATCATTTATATATATGTATAATATATAAACATATATGCACATACATGTAAATGTTCATATAAATAAAGCCTGTTCAGCACATTTAGTGTTTCCTATATGTGTATTATTTTATGGGTTGGGTAACTTATCAGGGTGCATGGGCCTAGAGAATACAGATTCTTGCTTTCTAAGCAGTTATTCATTGCCTGTACCTCTTCACCTAGAGGTGAGGCCTTGGGAGGGTCCTTCACCAGTGCTGGTCTGTCAACGGTGTGGTCACTGTGCAGGCTTTGCTTAGGTGCCGTTTCTGAAGCTTCCATTCCATGGATAGAAGATACTGTTTCCCAGCAGCCATTCTGCTCCTCTGGCTCTTACAATCTTTCTGGCCCCCCCTTTTTGCTATGCACCCCGAACCTTAGGTATAGGGCCTGTGTTGCAGATGTATCAGTTGACATTGGGTACCTGATGGTCAGTTTCAAGAAAAGATGTCTCAAGACTCTTTAAATATTGTGTGTTTTTTTTTTTAAATCTGGAAATTCTATGAAGTACCAAAAACCTAATAATTTCTCTAAAGTATTTTAGTGAAGTTAAAATTTGAAATAATGTAAACAGAAAATCAAAATAATGTAAGCGAGGAAACAGGTTTCCTTTCAACTGTTAAGTATTTCTGGATGTAAAATACGTTAAAGTTGTAATTTTCTTTTTTTTTTTTAAAGACATCAGCCATCTTGCTTTATATGAAGTTAGGATTTATTGTATATTATTTGGGCTGATTACAGAAATGAATATTTACTTCTATTTAGCTGACAGAGCTACAAAAGCTAGTATTACATTTCCACTGAGGCTGTCCCTGAGGACAGCTCATGCATCTTGAGTTGTGAGGATAGTGGGACATCACGCTATCTGGTGACTGGGGGATTAATTTACATTATATTTAGAAACATAACCTCCCACAGGCTGCACCCAGGTTCTTGTCAACAGTGTTAGCATTTGAAAATGTAGCCTTCTTTTCTTTACCTAAGCCAAACTTTGCCTAGGTTATTTTTTTCTTTTTTCTTTTTCTTTCTTTCTTTCTTTTTTTTTTTTAATCACCATTTAACTCTCAATGACGCTGCCAGGACTGTCCTTTTCCTTCATTTGTGATGATAATAGCATGCCTAAACACACAGATACAATGGCTCCTTTCATGATTTTTTTTATATTCTCAAGAGCACAAATCAGTAAGGTCCCCAAAAATAAAAAATGTGACATATTTAATTGGAGCATGCACCAAAGTAATGATATGCAAGTTACTTAAAAATAGCCCTGGTCATGATCTTCCCCTCAGCACTCACTCAGCACCTCAGGACTTTTTGCGGAAGAATTTGCATTTCCGGTTCTTACCCTTAAACTTCCTTTGAAGTCTGAGAGAGAGAGGGAGAGAGAAAGAGAATTATTACAGCTGCTGGCCAGAGCTGCCAAATAGGACATATGTTTAAGGCAGGGATGGTGACAAATTCTTAATGAAAAGAATACACTAGTTTTCACAGCCTCAGAGCTAGTAAGAGTTAAGAAAGTGGAGATTGTTGAATGGTTCTGAGAGGCAGGATTGGTGAAGCAGAGAAGAATCCTGAGGATGGAGTCTTCCCTTTGTATGTGTTAAGAAGATCCCAGGAGTGCTGCAAGGAACACAGGCTTTGTTTTACACCATTTTTACACCACTAGGTTTCCCTAGAAACACAAGACACTTGAATTTGTTTGTGCAAGTTGCTGGGCCACTGTGTACAACCACAGATTGGAAGGGTATGATCTTCCTACCTGACTATCAGTAAAGCAACAACAACAACAACAACGACAATGACAAGGACAAATGCACAAGTATGAAATGTGGCCCATGGGTAGCAGTCTGTTAGCTCCTGGCTCAGATGCTTTCAAAAGTGTCATTATTATTACTGAATGCGGCATTTACAATATGACTTTCAGGAGTTACATTAAGTGACTACAATCTCTACAACATGAATGCACATTTCAAATATTTGCGGCCAGGTGTCATAAATCCTTTAATCTAAATTTGGGCTTTATGAACCCAATCAAAAGCCAAATAACCATTCATTCAGCAGCTAGGAGAGAAGAGCGGGTGACACACAGTGGCCCTTAGACCTAACAGTGGCTTTAGTCACAGAGGCTAGAATCTGGCCTTAAGCCAATATGGTCAGACTATCCTAGGAGGACCTGTCACTCTCTGGCCTGCCTTTTGGAGAGTTTTAAAGATGTGCCACCTGTGGACTCCTTCCTGCCAAGTCCTTGAACCTGTGAGAGCAAAGCTCCCCTGGTATTTGGTGAGTGGGATCCGAAAATAGTCTGTTGTTTCCACACCTGGCATTCAGGACACTTGAGAGGATTTAGCCCCTTGGTGACCTTGTGAGCATTAAAGCATATCCTCTTTGGCTAATTTCCTTTAAGTGTGTGTGGCTGGTGTCTAACAGAAAGGAAAGGCTGTGCTTAAAAATGAAGAGCAGACTGCTAGATTCGTCTGGTGTTCACTCACAGGAACTTTGTGCCTGTAAGTCATTTGGAGATCATCTAACACTAGAGCCTTGATGAGAGCCTAATTTTTTTTTTTTTTTTTTTTTTTTTTTTTTTTTTGGCATTCACAATACTTTAAAAAGAAATTGAAATCCCAAAGAAGATACACAAGTTTTAAATATATGTAATTAATGTGTTAAGGCCAAGTTACACATAAAGTAAAAATGGATAAATATAAAGAAGATGTGGGTGACAAGGTTTATCATATTTACCTTCTGGCTATTTATAAAAAGGTTATTGATCTCCACATATAAACATGAAACATCCCAGAAAATTTCAGAACATCACTACTAGCTTTTGAAGCATAGTGCAATTAAATGAGAGAGCCTAATGTTTTATAAATGTACTGTCATTTGTATGTATGTATGTGTGTGTGTGTGTGTGTGTGTGTGTGTGTGTGTGTGTGTGTGTGCGTGTGCGCCTAGATGCCCAGAAGGACCAGAAGAGGGTATTAGAGCCCCTGGAACTGGTGTTCAAGTAGTTGTGAGCTGCCAATGTCGGTGCTGGAAACCAAACTCTGTCTTCCTTCTATGAGAGTAGCATGTTCTTAACTGCTGATCTATCTGCTCAGACTACTTCAGACAATCTCCTCAGACCACCACCTCTCCTACCCTGCCTGCCTTATTCTTTGAAACAATGAGACGGAAGACAACAGATGTAAATAAGAACACACAGTTATTTAGTGATAAACCAGGCTAGAAACCAGGGATCTGGTTCATGGCATTACTTGACCTGACTCCCTAGGTGAACACCCAGTTTAGAGCTCTTTACTGGTTAGAAGTGACTGTGGAGAGCACCCACTTTGGTTGGGACCTTGACCCACTCTCTGCCATGTCTGGCCTTGTGTTAGCTTTCTGTGACTGTACCAAATAGCTGACAAGGTCAGAAAATTTGCCTAATTTTGGCTCACAGTTTTGGAGGGTGCACGAAGGGGCAGCTGGCCCAATGGCTTTTGGCTTCTGGGCAAAGCAGCATCTCCTGTTAGGAATTCAAGGTGGAGCTAGGTGCAGTGGCACACACCTGAAATCCCAGCACCCAGGGAGGCAGAGGCAGACTGATCTCTGTGAGTTTGAGGCCAGCCTGGTCTACAGAGTACAGCCAAAGCTACACAGAGAAGCCCTGTCTCTGAGAAAAAAAACAAAAAAATTCAAGGTGGAACAAAGCTGGTTATCTCAAAGCTTTGTGTTCAAAGAGGGTGTGCGGAGGAATTTGGGCTCCACAGTATCCCTGGGGCCATTCATCCCGGGACCTTAAAAACCTCTCACTTGGCTCCATCTTTTCAAGATCTCACCATCATCTGATGGCATCAGTCTGGGGAATCATGTGTTTCACACGTTGAGCTTTGTAGGACCCTTGGGATGCTAACTATAGGAAGCTCTCAATTTATTAGACTTACCCCATGTGCACCGATGCAGCTCCACGCCGGTCTATGAGGATGCAGGCAAAGCCCTGCACTGTTCAAGCAGAGGTCATGGACAGCCAGCTGCTTGCCACACCTGCTTTCCTCCGGCATTCGTCCATATTGAACTCTAGGTGCAGGCATGGTCCACCTTGACCTAAGAACATAGTATTCTTACTTGATCCTATCTGTATTTTAAGCCTTGGCTTGAGCTGGTATGGATTGATTTTCTGGCACGTAATGGTTTATGTTTCCATGGCCCTGCTGAGCTCATAAATGAATGGGCTTTCATTTGGCTCCCACGTCTTAATGGAAGTGAGAGTTTTGCAAATCTCCGAGTTTGCTCCGTAGAGAAGTTACATCTTGCTTCCTGGGTCATGAGGACTGCTGTACCATGTGCCCAAAGTGTTGAGCCAAGTGACAAGTAGGAATTAGTGTTCAGATGACGCTTCTTACCCTGAAGTGGGTTTCTTACATGGTGACCCAAAAGACAGAATATTAGAGAGCAGGGCTGGATGGGGGTTATTAGGAGGAGGCAAGCAATTTCTCATGGGGCAGTGACAACAGGGTCAGAGAAGTGGTGTGCACTTATAAGGAAGACACTGGGCTGGGAAGCGTGGACGTTTCCTGTCTTTTTACTCTTACTGAAGTAACTGCTTAAAAGTTCTCTCTAGCTCATATTCCTGTGGCCTTGAGGACATCTACTCTGTGTCCATTATTTCTAAACCTCTGTTTCCATGATGCACATTGTCTCACAAGTTATTTTTAGATAAGGGGATCAAGATCTCAAGGCAGATTGGGCATCCCAAATCTAGAAATTCAATGTCAGACACTCTGACATCTGACCCTTTTTGAGCACTGATAGTATTCCATAAGAGACGTGACGGAGCCTAACAGTTTGTTTCACACACGAAAAGCAGTGGATATATCATATAACATTAGCCCTAGCCTCTTTGTGGAAGGCATACGTATGACGTGAATGACTTCGGAGTTTAGACTTAGATCTTTGCCCAAGACATTTCATGTGAGAGCAAAAACATATCTGGAATCTGAAACACAGCTGGTCCAGGCCTCTTAGCTGAGAGAGACTTGAGCAGAATTTGCTTCGGTTTTCTGCAGTGCCAATAACTAACAGAGAGTGAATCTACCTTCCATGAACACGGGGAGGGCAGTGAGGCATCCGACACTGTGTGCCCTGCTGTCCTCCTCTCAGGGGTCTTTGACGTATGTGTTGCGCCATCCTCCTTGTCTGTTTCTCAGTTTTTTCCCTTCTGTTCTTGTCTCCATCCTAGTCTGAATGAGGACTAATCAGCCCTAAGCTCAGGTATTGAACATTTAGTCCCCAGATGGTGGCACTCTTTTGGGGGAGGGTGATAGATCCTTTCGTCCTTGAAGCCTTGGCAGAGGAAATAACTGGGGTGGCCTTTGAGAGTTTATAGCCTTGCCCCACTTCCAGTTTGTTCTGTGTACTTCCGGGGTAACAAAATGTGACCAGCCAGCTTCCTGCTTCGGCCAGTGGTTGCCGTGCCTTCCTTGCCATAGACCCCTCTCTGTAACCACAAGCTAAAATGAACTCATTCTTCATAACTTGCTTTTGGTCATGATGTTTTATTGCTCTGACAGAAAAGTAAACTAATGCAATACCTTTTGAAAAGTTGTTAGCTTTTACCTTTTATTTATTTATAGCTATATTATTATTATTATTATTATTATTATTATTATTATTATTATTATTATTATTATTAGCATGCACATATGTAACAACATACCTGTCAGCGTCAGAGGACAACACTGTGGGGTCAGTTCTCTCCTTCTAACTTAATATGGATTCCAGGGATAGGACTCAGGTCCTCAGGCTTGTTTAATAAATATATTTCCCCAATGAGCCCTCTTCCTCTCATGGTTTTTATTTCTATTCAAAAGTAGAACATTCTATGTATACAATAACATTTATTTGTTCATTTGTTGTTGTAGTTTTTGTTTGTTTCTTTAATTAGTATTGTTACTGTTTTTAATGCTTTGTTTATCTGATTCTAATCCTATTTTTCCAGGAGCTCTGTTATTTATGTTACTATTACTTCTTAGTTCTATTGGTTGTTTTCATGGGGATGTGCCTGGGATCCAGCCCAGGGTGCTGAGCATTCTCGCAGCACTGAGTTCTGTTTCTAGCCTTTGCCATTTGCATTTGAGAAAGCGAGATGCTATACTATCCTTCTAGCTCACAGAAGCTGGTGTCTTTAGATGTGATAACAATTGAGCAAATTCAGGAAGGACTGGTTCAAATTGGTGATTGTGAAACAAATTGTATTTGTAGTTTCACCGCCTTTTGCCTCTGATGACAGACGGGCACTCCATCTATTTTCTGCATCAGTGATGAAGGCTTGGTCCTTTCTCTTTTTAACCTGTCTTCTCTGTTTTTCTAATTTCATGGAATCGAGGTAATGAAGATGCTATATTTCTTCTGGAACTCTGCTGTAACAATGTTCTTTTCAGAGTGCCCCTTGGCAGAGGGAGATTTCTTAGCTAAGCTATGCTAAGCTAAACTAAGCAGAAGCCTGGGTGAGTCCCATTTCCCAGTCATGTCCTGTCTGGGTGTCCTTTCACAAGACACTGCCTGTTCCTACATTATGGAAAGTATGAGGATTCTGCCTTCCTGTGCCTGAGAATAGGTTTTTTTTTATTACCCTGACACTCATTTTTTATATTAATGCAGTCCCGCCTTCAACGACAGGCCCTCTTTTGGTCCCCAATTGCAGCTGTGCCGCTCTCAGGATTTGAACTTCCCTGCTCTGTTGAAAGATGCGTCACCATCCCTGGGTCCAGCTGTCATAGACCTTTCCAAGGCAAGTCTCCCCAACTTCATTCCTTTCACTCCCGGTATGCCCCGCCCACCTGTGGGCGGGACCTGCTCAGATTGCCCATAGTATAATTCATGTTTAAGTGCAATATGGGGACAACGGCTTGCTGTTTCAGTGATATGGGCCTCACATCTAAGTTCTCAAATGGCTTTGTAGGTTTGAAGTACTGAGCTCAGAGGAAGTTGGACTGAACAAGAGGCTGTTATGATGACTACCAACTTGACTAGATCTGAAATGAACTAAACCACCAAAGTGGACGCTTACACCTGTGAGGGATTTTCACTTAAATCTGAAGTAGGAAGATCTACTTCCAATCTGGATGTACGAGGTAGGAAGACACACCTTAATCCAGATCTTTTCAGTTGGAAAAAACACTTCTAACCTGGGCCATGCCTTTGGCCAGAAGCCTATATGGGGCCATGGCCGAAGCAGGCTTTTGCTCTTTGCTGCTTGCTCTCACCCAGCTGGCAGGTCCATGCCTTTACTTAAGCTTTACTCGAGAATGGGCCCATACACTCACGGACTTGAATACTTGGTCACCAGGGAGTGGTACTATTTGAAAGGATGGGGATGTGGGTGTGGCCCTGTTGGAGGAAGTGTGTCACTAGGAGTAAGCTTTGAGGTTTCACAAAAGCCCATTCCAAATCCAGAGCCTCTCTCTCTCTCTCTCTGCTGCCTGTGGAACTGTCAGCTCCTTCTCCAGCACCATGGCTCCCTGCATGCTGGCCTGCTTCCTGCCATGATGATAACGGACTAAACCTCTGAGACTGTAAGCCAGCCTCAATTAAATGCTTTTTTAAAAAATATTTATTTATTTATATTATGTATACAGATTTCATTATAGATGGCTGTGAGCCACCACGTGGTTGCTGAGAATTGAACTCATGACCTTTGGAAGAGCAGTCAGGGCTCTGAACCTCTGAGCCATCTCTCCAGCCCAATTAAATGCTTTTTTAAAAGTAAGAGTTGCCTTGGTCACAGAGTCTCCTAACATCAATAGAATAGTAACCAAGGCAGATGGGGACAAGGAATTTTGTCCATCTAAGCTTTGAATTCAGTCCAGTGGAAAGTATTCTTACATTTAAAGTTGTCTCTTATGGTTTTTTCTTTACTTCTTTGGTTTAGTCCTTTTTGTTTTTGTTTTGTAGAGAGATCTTGTTTACTTTTCTTGCTTGAAGTATGAGAAAGATGCTCTGTGAGACTCTCATGAAAGCTTCGTTATACATGTGAATTGTTGTAAGACTGTAAACTCAGAGTGATGAAGACGAGCCCACTCACACTGATTATAAATTTCTAGAAATACTGTTTTCCCCTAACAGCTTGTTCACTGCTCTTTTAGTCATACCTCCGAGGCCAACAAGCCCTTAGTTCACATCAGCATTAGGCTGAAATTACCATCACTTCCTCTGCTTACTAAAAAGAAAGACAATATATATGGAAGAGAAGTTGAACAGTTGAGTACCAAATTATCCCTGAGCAACAAGAAATCACCTTTAATGAAGAGCATTCCCCTCTTGCAGTGGTTTCAGTGTTTAGGGGTGGGAGGGTGGGAGGGTGTTGGCAGTTTGGGTTGATTATCATGAGTGACTAAAACAAAATTTTCCAGGCTTTGGACTAAGATCAGTCTTGACCTTTGGCTCTCCTGATGCACACCAGTGGGTCTGTGACTCAGTGGTAAGGTACACTGTGTCCCCGGAGGATCTGGGAAAAGCCCTCTGGCATGGTACATTGCTCGGTGATATGTAATTTTTGGGCTATTGCTTTAACTAGGACTCTTCTTATTTGGAGAACTGATTATAAAAATGTGAGTCTGTCTCACGGTCTGGGTGTTTTTCATCATGTCTGAGACTCTCAGTGCAGAAGCCTGGAGCATACAGAGTTTGGGTGGCTGTAGCTGGCATTTAGGGAACCATTCTTTGGGCCACTTCAGTGAGCCGGGTCAGAATTTTCTGTCAGTTCTCTTTGCTCCCTACAAATAACAAGACCCCAGCAAAGCACGTGTCACTGGCAAGCCCTTTAACCTGACAGTTTAGTTTTTAATGACAGCGTGCCAAGTAATGTGTTTTATGATGGCTATGCTTTCCCCACTTCCTTCCTTCCTTCCTTCCTTCCTTCCTTCCTTCTCTTCTCTCCTCTCCCCTGCCTGTTCTCTTTTTTCTCAGCCGTCCTGGCTTTCACTATGTAACCCAGCCTGCTTTAGAACTTGAAGCAGGGTTCCTGGCTCTTAGATTATGAACTTGTAGTCGTACTCCTGGTGCATTATGGCGTGCTTATGTCATCACAGTTCGAATCCCTTTCCTCCCCCTTCTTCCATGTACCTGCTGCCTCATCTGGGTGATTTTCTTCTGTACCCCAGATAGTCATGTCACATGATTTCCATTCTACCTCTTCCCCAAAAGCTCTTCCTGTCTTCTTATGATTATTCTTCTTCTCATTTCACCACACAACCCTTCTCAATAAGTTCACTCAATTTCAAGTCTACGTTCTGCATCTGCGAGAACTACGCAGTATTCATCTGAGTTTGTTTTTTCCCAATAAGAGAATTAGTTAATTACTTATTTATTGTGTCCTTGTATATGCAAGCTTGTGAGGGTGTACATGCAGTACCACGGTAACCGTGTGGAGGTAAGGGGTCAACTAAGGGAAGTCAGTTCTTTCCTACCATGTGGCTTCTGTTGATTGAACTTGATGGAGCTAAGGTTGTCAGTCTTAGCTGCAAGCACCTTTACCCATGGAGCCATCTCACTGACCCAAATCTGGCTTATATTGTTTATCATAATGATTTTCATTTGTATCTCTTTCTCTACAAGTGTCATGATTTCATTATTTTCGTTTTCTTTTTCTTTTTAAAAATATTTTATTAATTTATTCATATTACATCTCAATTGTTAGCCCATTCCTTGTATCCTCCCATTACTCCCTCTCTCTCATTTTCCCTTTACTCTCCTCCCCTATGACTGTGACTGTATATGTTCATAGGGTATCAAGTCTCTTCTTGGTAGCCTGCTATCCTTCCTCTGAGTGTCACCAGGTCTCCCCATCCAGGGGACGTGGTCAAAAATGGGACACCAGAGTTTGTGTGAAAGTCAGACCCCACTCTCCACTCAAAGGTGGAGAATGTCCTGTCTATTGGCTAAATCTAGGTAGGGGTTCAAAGTTCACTGCCCATATTGTCCTTGGCTGGTGCCATAGTTTGAGCAGGACCCCTGGGCCCAGATCTGCCCATCATAATGTTCTTCTTGTAGGTTTCTAGGACCCTCTGGATCCTTCTATTTCCCCATTCTCCCATTCTATTCTTTTCATTTTCATTCCAGAAAATTCCATTGCACATTCATCTGTTGATATACATCTAAGCTGATTCTGTTTTCAGGATGTTGTGCATGGTACAGCTGTGAACACGAAGGGTCAAGTATTACTATGGCATGTTGATTTAGAGCACTTTAGGTATATACCTAGGGTTGGCATATCTGAGTCATATCATAGTTCTATTTTCATTCTTTTTGAGAAACTTTCATATTGATCGTCACGGTGTACACACATTCACATTCTCACCAGCAGTTGGTAAAGACTCCTATTTGCCTCATCCTCTCTGGCATTTGATGTGCTTTGCTTTGCCACCTGACTAGAAGCCTAACTGGAGTCACAAGAAGTTGTGAGCTGTCGTGTGGGTGCTGGGAATTGAACCCAGGTCTTCTGCAACAACAGCCAGTGCTCTTAACTGCTGAACCTTTAGTCTCATTTTTAAATAACTTGATTTTATTTATAATGTTCTTTATTAGATATCTTTGCATGGATACTTATATTTTAATTGCAGTGGCAGGAAATTCTCTATATACACATAACTGTAATGGACTGGTGTGGCAGCAGACAGAGGATTTGGCAGGCAGTGAATATATCCCATGAAGAGAATTGGAACAATAATTTTTTGTGTACACGGCAAGAAGGCATTAGTCTGGGTAGTAACTAGAGGACTGTCTGCAGCCTGGAGGCGGGACTGTTAAGGAAGCAAATACATTAAAATAATGCTTCTACTGTGGGGCTGTAATCCAATAAGACTGGTGTTTTTGTATGAAGGAGAGATAAGGAGACAGATACACAAATAGAGAAAGACAGTGGGAGGACATGGGAACAGGAGGGCCATCTGCACACCACAGAAGGAGCCCTGGGAAGACAGCACTTTGCCAGTGGCCTGATCTTGTATTTGTGGCCTTTAACTCTAGGAGGAGACAAGCATGTGCATCTTGTGCCACTCCTGTTGGTATGTTGTTATGTCAGCTCTCGCAAATCTCTAGACATAGGTAAGACATTCTGTAAGTGAAAAGTTCTGTCCTTTGATTTAAGAGCGCTGAAATCTATTTGAATCATGTGTTTGCTGATCACTAGAAGTGCCATCCATCTGAAACCACTCTGAAGGCTGAATAGTATTGGGGCAATTTCCCCCATGGTCATCTTGCTGATAGGAGTATCAAATCTTACAGCTATAGAAACAAAACATAAATAGGGCAGCCTAGCCTTGAATCTATATCAGAAGCCAGTATTTGTTTACACAAATGAAATAGCTGCCTCAACAAGAAGTAGCCCAGCACCCCAGCATTAATAATCTCTATAAAATTATAAAGCAATTTAATGTCTTTGATCACTGTGTATTACTTACTATTTGTAAGTGAACTCGACCAAAACTTGACATCTTAAATGCTACTGATAACATTTTAATTACAAATTATAATTTTAGGGCTTTTTTGCAGTGAAAAACATTAAGAAAAGCTTAAAGTTTAAAACTATTATATTACAGTAAAATTCAGTATAAAAAAGTAAAAGTTGGCAAGATACAGCAATAGAGGAAAAAAAATAACATTGGAAAAAACTGTCCTTCCATGGAAGAGCCTATTTCAGAGTTTTCTAAATAGATTCTGGTGTCACATTACTATGGCTTTGACATCCCTTTGGAAGCACTTAACAGAATGATGTAATGGTTTTATTTTAAAATGTCAGTATTTACAGTGAACTAGAGCTTACATCATTTCCAATTTTTAAAACTAAAGATGAAAAATTGGGATGGCAATTATAAAACACAATAGACCATTAAAATTTCATGATTCTTCTACATATATAATTAGCAAAAACGTTCAAAGAGTACTGATCATGAAACATGGGGTAGCTGGTTCATAAAATACACTTATCTACTTGACACAACAACGACACATTCCTGAGGTGTAGTTCGTACAGGGTGAGGCAATTTTTTTTCCCTCTGACTTCATCTGGACTTGCCAATTATTAACTAATGTGCATAAATCTCCCCTGGTTTCTTATTATGCTTTTAATTTGTATTCCTCTGATTATTAGTTAAATTAAGATTCTTTTCATGTAGTTATAGGCATATGGGTTCTTTTTTATATAAAAAGGCTCATTTAGTCTCTTGTCCATTTCTTTTCTTTTTGGTCATTTGAGTTTTTCTTATTACTTTTAAAGAACTTCTGACATACCCCTTTGAGTGTGTAAATGACTGGGTCTGAGCAGTGAGTGGTTCAGGTGTTTCTGTGACATCATGATGCTCCTCCCTTTTGCATATCACATGCACCTTTTCCTTCTTATCTGTGACCAACCTGAACTGGACTTCAATTTTACTGTCGTCATATTTTAAAGTCTATATAATTCACACCCATACACACACACACACACACACACACACACACACACACACACATGTTTACTCTCTTAAATTGAAATTTATTAACATCAGATTCAGGTAGACAGGCATGGTGGCAAGCAGCTTTATCCACTGTGCCCCTGGTCATCTCACTGGCCTACTGATAGATTTTATAATCCGAGCAGATCTGTGATACAAATATATCACTAATAACGCCAATTGTTTCCTCATTTTTTTTCTCTACTTGATCAGAAACCACACTAAGCATTTGCTTTTGGAGTCCAGCACCAAGTACATGTGAGGTAGAGTATGTGTTTGGCATGCTTGAAGCCATGGTTTCAATCCTAAGCATAAGCCAAGGAGATAGTTTTCAAATCTATTTTCAAAGCAAATGTTCCTGACTCTGCCAATGCAGTTTACAGTGTATGTAATATTGTTAACTTTCTCTTTGATGTTAATACTATAAGAAATTTGAGATAATGAGTGTTAATTTGAAGAGACAGAAAAAGTATGTGAACAAAATTAAATTCTAATTGAAGAATAATAGGGGAATTAGGAATATTTAACCATTTAAAATATTAGTAAAATGAATAGGACACTGATCAGATAGTTTGTTGTATTTTAAACTATACAAATAATCTTCATACAGTGAGTTTTAATATTTGTTTTGAACAAGGCAGTTGCCAATGGCACTCAAATCATTAATGTCTTCCTACTGAAAATATTATTTTACATTTTGAATCAAATCACTCTTTATTGGTGTGTAAGTACTCAAGATAATGTAATTGGAATAATATAACTGAGGGTGCAAAATAGCTTTGTCAAAAGGGAACAGTTCATTATTTCCTCCACATACTGTCAAATCTATTTTAGGGCGGCTATGACACAAATGCAGAAAAAACAAAGAGGTCAAGAGAATTTTAAAAATGTATAATGTTTTATTGTAAAAAATAGACAGACTTTAATTTCCTTTAACAGCAACATCATTGCAAGAAGCCTCCTTAAGCCAGTACTGTTTTGTGAGTCAAGTAGGTGAGAGAGAGAGCCCGTGAGAGCTGCTGGTGGGAAAAAGATCCAAGTCCATGCCTGAGATGCCTCACCATCCTCCCAGGTGTGACTCAAAATGGCTACTGAAGTCCAGAGACACTGAACCTTCTGCAAGCCTCAAACCAACAGGGCTGTGCCCAGTGGCCCTATTCTGTGGAGACTGTGGCATTCAAAGAGTACAACTTGTGAGAACACCTGCTCATTGCAGCAGAGATGTGTTAGGGTCACCTTCAGGACCAGCAACTGTACCAGGCTCATTGTGTAAGGTCAGGATGAAGACATCTCTCCCAGCCATGCTGGTGCCTGAGGTATATGAACTCATACTAACGGCCTGGGCAGGAGACCTGAATACATTCCTTTCCATGACCCAATGATGCAAACACCTTGCTGAACAGAGCAGAGTGACATTGAGGGTAAAATTTCTCATGGCCATCAAAACAGAAAATCATTTAATTACTTGAAACAAGGCAAAAAACCCAACCAAATGGGGCATTTATTGTTTCCTAGGAGTTGGCATGTGGTATGGTGAATAGAGCCTGGATGTGTGCAGTGGTTGTCCTAAGTTGTATGAGTTTTCTATCTGGTCTGTAGTAGCAACAACATCTCAAAATCCAATTGGGCTCTGCGAATATAAACACATTGGTAAGAAGTGTGAAGGAAAGGTGGTCTAGCTCCCAGAAAAGGCCAGAGAGGAGCCAAGCCTGGAGACTAAGCGTCTCACTGGCATAAAGCACCAGTGTTACCAAGTGGATACAAAAGGGCAGGATCTGAGGTTTCTCTTCTTCGTCATTATTCGCTCAGTCACATCAACTACATGCAAAAAGGTAGAGTGTCACCTCTATTTTTCTAATTAATGACAATATGAAAAAAAGTGACAATATTCAACAGTTGATAACTAGGGAAACCAAGTTGGCATGATATGACAAAGGCACCAAAAGCAATCCTGTCACCATTACAATATGATGTATGTTTTTTTTGTCTCTTGGGTGCAGGTGTGGGGAGAACACCAGTCAGGGAGGCCATGTTCTTGTTCATTCGCTCTCTATAAGGTGGTGTTTTAACTGAAGCGCACTAACTTAACTGTACCCTCTAGGGTAAGAACTCTTTAAATTCAAGTAGAAAGCTGGTGGTGTGGACCTCTATAAATTTTGATGGGCTGGACATCATCTGCTGAGGTCCTTCCTGTCACTGCAAAGATCATTCTGAAAGCAGGAGGGGGGAGGGAGGGGAGAAGGAGGGGGAAGGAGGGAAGGAGGGAAGGGGGGGCAGGGAGAGATACGCACCGACAACAGCAAGCCCTAGGCATATGACAGTCAAATTAGGCAAAGTGGGTCTTTTTCTCTTACTAAGACTACCCACAAAATATTAGAGCAAATATAAAATTGAAATGGGTTGTTTCTTTTTCTTATTCCATTCCATTCCATTCCATATGTATGTATGTATATATATATATATATATATATATATATATATATATATATATATATATATATGAGCAATCTGCCCTCTTGGAAAGCAATAATAATAATAATGATGATGATGATGATGATGATGATGATGATGATAAAAATTAGCCTTAAAGTGGGTCACTTTGGGTGAAAAACAAGAAGGAAGGTAGCCTAAATCTGGGAGTTCTTAGTGAGAGGAGGCAGGCAAACTACAAATGACTGATGAGTAGCCTCAGAGGTTTATTACCCACTCATTAGAGAACTTTAATCGTCTTTCCTCCTTAGCGCTCTTCAATGACTGTTGTTCCAATCAGAGAGTACAGTTTTTTCTTAACAAGTCGAAATCCTGAGCTGAGGATCACTGTTCGCCTAAGGCCAGACGAGAAGCGCCCTCTGCTGAAAAAGAAGTCCCTGAGGCTGGTCCACGAGCAGGTCTCCTGCTTAAACACAAGCGTCAGCTCAAAAGTAGGCACCACGCTAGCATCACACACAATCCGATCCAGTTTTTTACAGACATTTTCGATTTCCAAGTTCACGTGCAGGACACAACCTCGAAGGCCGCAGGGCTCCGTGGAGGAGAGCCGCAGGACATCCTGAGCAATTCTCTGGGTCAGTTTCTCGGGGACCAAGACTTTGGAGCAACCGAGTTTGGTTTGCTTTGATTTGGACAGACAGTTCTCCAACATTTTAGCCAAATTCTGGCATGTTGTCTCTTCAAATACCACCTCACTGAGGTTGGGCTCAGGGACAACATAATCCCAGTAGTCGAAATCTGAAAGAAATCAAAATTTTAGAGAAGAGAGAGACAATATCTTAACTGAAGACTCCGATCGATAACGTGAATAGGTTAGAACAACTTTTCTTTACATTTCTGTGTCTACCCATAGTCTTGAGGGTTCTGTGGCAAAAGTCTATCTGTCACCATCAAAGATTACTAGTGATTTCCTTTCTTGCTTGCTCTCCCGGTAGGGGTTTTCAAGTTTATTTTAGTATTTTCAAGAGAACACGCAGAACATGTGGAATAAAAATCATTATTTTTCTTAACAAAGTCCTGTTGGCATACAGAATGAATGCAAGTGGTCTTAGGAAAGTCCACCACAGTACCAATGAACTATTGACATGTTGTTTTTCTTCAAAGTCTTTACTAGCATGGCCTGAAGGTGCAATTTTAGCTGTGACCTGCTTGATTGACAATTGATTCTTACAGAGGAGAGGCCCTTTGAGGTCCATGAGGTTATTTATAACTGGGCTGGGTAGGTTTTTTTTTTTCTTTCCCTTAGCTGAGCAAAACAAAACAGACCCAGGAAAACAAAGTTAGGTTTGCTCAGAGGGGAAAAAAAAAAAAGATAGCTCTGCATTTTGGTCACCTACCTTCCAAATTAATCCTACTGCTTGGCAGGGTGCCACACCACACAGTGACAACAGTCTTCTTCACTTCTACCTCATGTGTTCCCTTAGGTCACTGCTTTTCTACTCATATTTTCCAAATCACATTCGCATTTTAACCTATGTCTTATCCACATTGAAGACAGACAATTTTAGAGTTTGAATTTTATCTTATAGATGAGGGGGATTGAAAGAGCTTAAGCAATTTAATCTGTGCCCACACCACTCTTTGACAGTAGAGTAGCCTGTTAACTGAGAGACTGATGTCATTTAAACTTGTAAATGACGATTTGTTGTAGGACCAGAGCTGTTAAACTTTTCTTTTGACGTTAAGAATGGCATAGTGGGCACATTTCACAATAGAATCTTACTTAGTAATGAAAAAGAATCCATTGATACAGGGGGGATATAGCTCCAAAATATTAAGCTGTGGGAAAGCAAACAGAACTCAGAAGAACATATACTGCATTATTATTTAACACTTCAAAAGCAAAACTAAGAGAGTAACAAAATGCTGAAGGACAGTTCTTTGGGGACAGGAAAGAAAGGGACTAGATGGCAAACTGGCAGGGAAGACTTCGGGAGGAAAATGTGGTGGTGCTGGTTACACAAGTGAATGCATGTCTTAAAACACACCCCGCTGTACACTTAATGTCCCAAACCGTGAGGGGTAGGGAACTCCATCCTCAAGAGCCTGTTGGCAGACTGGAACAATGCAGTACTCTCCTTCCGTTTGTTTCTGGTGGGCAGACAATGCTAAAGAAGTTTACACAGACATCTCAGATGGATTTCATAGTCCTCTGTGTCTCTAGGAGGAAATGAAGTCTCGCGCACCCCAGGCAGGGAGACGCTTACACTACTGCGACCTTCGGATAGGAAAGAGGTGGACAGCCCAGGGTGAGGGAGGTGGAGGGGGGGCACTCACCACTTAGCAGACTCCCAGGGTCATAGCCACCGTCCAGCAACTCTGAAATGCTGGTAGAGTTCTTACTGCTCAGACTGCCCGTTGCAACCATAATCAACGGCTCTGTTTTCCTCGCGGAGCAGAACGATCTTTCCCTAGGCTCTGGGAGGAAAAAGTGAGATACGTTTGCAAAAGCACGCAAAAAGTGCACAGGCTCCTCAGAGTCCCGGCATCGCCAGAGCGAACTAGCCCGGGCACTGCCCTTCCTAAGGGAGGGACCAGCCTTAGTAACTCAAGTTGACAAAGATCCTTGGAGCACAGCCGCCAACTACAGCCAGCAAGCTAGCTGAAAGCACAAGTGGGAAGCGACACTGCCCACTCCCACAAGCTCCGGCCACTCACCTGCTGTGTTTTCACCAATCGCCCTGGGGTAAACCGAGTCAGACGTCCCGCAGGAACCAGATCCTGGGATAGTGGCCCCAGCACAGTCCCGCAGCGAGCCGAAGGCTGCGGGCCACCGCGCCCACCAGCACAGTCTGCACCGGCCACTCCTCCTCCGGAACAGAGAGCGCTTTATAGGTCCAGCCTCCCGGACTGGCCGGCACGCCCACCTGCGCCACCCGCCGGCCCGTGCCCTGGCCCGCCCCTGCCGGGTCAGGTCGCATTTCAGTTCCAGCCGAGGCTGGGGCCCAGGCAAGCCTCTGGGAGTTAAGGGTCAACCTCGTGTTGCGCAGACACCTGCTGTTTCTTGGGTAGGGCACTGTTCACCCTGACTGAAATTTACCTAAGGACCATCTCCCTTTAGCCCACTAACCTAGATTATCTGATGTGAGCCCCTGCCCACAGCTCCTGTGCTTCCGGGCTCACACTGCCTAGGAAGTGTGAGTCTCCGCTAAGGAGCTTTTCAGGCTGCAGGAAGGTCCAGGTCCTGTTAGTCATGACCCGAGGCTTTGCTGTGTCATCCTCAAAAAACTACTTGGCTTAGTTGAGTCGGTGTCCTGTGAGAGCATCCTTGAGGGCCAGGTTCCGACGTCTAACCCTTCAGTTCCAGTGCGTGCACCCAGTCTCCCGCAGGTGGTCGGATGTGGCAAGGGCTCCCTAGCTTCAGCTGCACTCAGGAATCAATGTCGCATTTTTGGGGGATGCCACATCTGTGACTAAACCGTTTTCCTCCGCGGCCAGGGCGAGCCTGGCTCTGTTCTAAGACCTGGCTTTGGGAAGCGCAGAGCTTGAATTGAAGGAGGCCACTGCCAAGAAACAAAACAAAACCACTGAAGGGATCTCTGTTGCCTGCTCCACCCACAGGATAGTTAGGAGCAATCGCCGTTTCCAGAAGCTGAAGTACCTGATGGGCCTGTTTTGGAAGGGGTTTAGGCTTTAGCGGTCTTCAAAAGGCTTCGAGGCAGGAGAATAAAGAATTATCGTGCTGAAATAATCTCCGTGACTGTTCTTGGGTGGGGGGAGGGGAGTCCTGAGCGAGAGGGAACAGAGGGGCTCACACACCCATAAAAGCTAGATGCCAACCCTTTTCCCTTCTAACTTAGTAAGCCACCGTCTTCCTGCTGCCCTGTGCCAGCACACAAGATTTGCTATGGGTGGGCACTCCCAGCCAGGCTGCTGAGGTTGCAGGGGATCATAAAATGAAGAAATCTGGGGGTTAGGGGTGCGCATTGTTCCAGGAGAGGCTCCAGCACTACTCCCAGCACTTTGGCACTGCATGTGCAAGGACCTGCAGGTTAAGGCCTTGAAAAGCAGGATCAGCTGTCCAGGCTAAAAACTCTCCGTAAGAAAAACAACAACAGAAGTGGTAAAGAGGGTGTGATAAACAGGTCAGTGGGAGGACACTCGCCGGCAGGGCAGCAGAAACTAAAGCCAGCTTGAAGGTCCATTTTTAACTCCACCAAAGCAGCTGCACCGGCCTCAAGGTCAGGCCGGCTAAGGAACCGGGTGCTGATAGGCCAGCGGAAAGCAGATTTCCACATCTATTTTAATAACAAAAGTGGAAAACAAGCAAGCCCACATAAGCTAGTGAGAAAGAGTCCGTCACTAGCAACAGAACCTGTTGTCCTTGTTAATAACAGCTGCTTCTTGCCTGCTTGGGGAGAGAGATTAGTATTAGGATAGTAAATGTTGAGAAAGACACTGGTGAAGGATCGAGAAAATGTGCGTTTCCACTCCTTAGGCTACTTAGGTATAATTCATAAGAACTGCCACTGGGACAAAGTTATGGAAAATTTAATAGTGTGGTGTTTACTCTCGGCTCACCTAGCTACAGTTTTGCATCACACTTCAGGATCTCACTGCGGAAAAATAGTTACCCATGTGCAAAAGATTTCAAAGGACAGCGTTCTTTTTGACTCAATGAGTGATACTATCAGGTGTTACAGGGCAGAGGGAATCACTGGTGTAAAGCCTATGCCTGCAATAATTGACAGATCCTTTTTCTTCAGTTCACTCACAATGATTTAAAAGCCTTCTCTCACCAACTTTCATCTTTGCGTCTAAGTAGATGTCTTAAGGAAATGAAATATTTTAAGGATTTAAACCAGAATCAAGGAAAACCAAGACCACAGTGTTTTCTTGTTGTAAATACTTCACTCAAGTTTTTGAAAATGTGGATATAGTTCATGAGTAACAGCAAACTCATCATACTGTTTCATACTGACATATTTCAGATATTTATCAAAATGCAGTACGTTTTCCTGCATCTCTAATTCTGTAAAAAGTATTTGTGATGGTGCTCAAAATAAGAGCTGTATATGAATAGAACTAATTGGTTGAACAATCTACTTGCCTGCTAGCAAATTATCAAAATCATGAGTAAAAGCCTTTCATTTTAAGGAAGCTTACTATTTTTACCCCTGTGGTTTACTCATCTAACATAGAAGAAGAAAAATAGCAGTATCAAATGGCAGCCATAGGTGATGTGTACGCAAACGCTGAAGGTCTGGGCCCCCTGGTGTAAATACAGCATTCACAAAGTCACCACTCACATCAACTGTACTTACACAAATCCTTGGCTAGAGACAGCCTGGGGGAGGGAGGGCCTGCTTTGCTCACAGTTTTAGGGAAGACAGTCGTGCATGATTATAGGGAAGGCATAGTGGCAGGAACTCTAGGCACCTGGTCATGGTGTTGGAAAGCAGGAAGTGGTTAGCAGACACTGGTTACCAAACCCAAAAGCCTGCCCTCAGTGACCCACTTCCTGCAGTGAAATGTCTCCTCTCAAAGGTTTCAGACTCTTCCAAATCACCACTATTAGCTGGAGACCAAGTGTTCAAATACATAAATGTGTGCAATTTGTCGAAGGCTTAGTGAGGGGACTCATCACCATTGCTGGTCGGAAATACTAGTTCTCCACTGCAGCTTATTGTTAGGATAGAAGAAAATCTATGGTCTTGTGTAGGCTCAATATTCTTAGCAAATATGTTTTATTACGAACTTGTTCACCAAGCGTACATCCCTTATAACCCAACTAACCGAAACAATAGGAAAAGAGGATTAAAGAATAACAAAACCTTAAGGATATCAGTTCTGAGGAATGATTCTCCTGGCATAATCAGCAGGGTTTCTTCTGCTAGAACCTGGAGTAACCAGAACCCGGAACCACAGCGGGAGCCCGGGAGCCCCAAAGCCTTCCCTCAAGTGGTTCACTCTAGGAGCATCTCAAAGTGAAGCGATGAACAGCCAAACTATCCCAAGTCTCCCAAGGCCTTGCTGGTGGTCACTGTTTCTGCTGCCGGTCTTTGATTCCAGTCGGCACAACTGTAAACTTTTAATGTTTGTGGTTTCTGGAGCAGTTCCAGAATTTGCCTGCAATCCTTTCCCAGGCATGGCTTTGGCACTGACTGAGAGGTGAGCAGAGGGCTGCCTTGCCTTGAGGCAATCAGCTTACTGAATGCAGACGGGTCGCTCACTTGGAAGACAGGCTCCTCTCTCTCCTTCTCTACAGGAGAGCTGGTCACATTCTGGGAACCGAGGTTCTCTTTTTTCTGACTGCTTCTGTAGAGTGGCTCCACCATACCTGTGTTCAAGGTGGGCACCGAAGTGCGTGGGCTGCTGTTAGGCAGGACTGACAGCCTTCCATGTTCTCACAAGACCGTTCCCCATCCCACACTTGGGATCATAACAAAAACAGAGTTATCTCTCCTTCTGTCTTCACTGTTTGCAAGGTATTTGGGAAATATTTGCCATTGAATAAGAAATTAAAAAAATAGAATCCATTCACCACTGTGTAGGTAACTAAGTAAGGAGACCTGATGATGCTATGTAAGAAAATAATATGACTGTAAAGTACGGAGATGGCAAGATGCCTTGGAGGGTAAAGACCCTTGCTGCCAAGTGAGAAAACCCAACTTTAATCCCTAGGATCTACAAAGTAGAAGACAACCTACTCACAAAACTGTCCATTTGTGTATCACAGTACACACACACACACACACACACACACACACACACACACACACACACAGTAATACAATAAAAATCCCCACTGTGATATACAGTTACATGTGTTAACTTTTATTAACTCAAGAAACATTTTGTAGAAATAAGTGAAATTTCCAGACAATTACAATTATTGACTGTAGAATCCCCTAATTTTTTTTATGTTTTTCATTTTGTTGATATCACTCATTTTTACTGTCGTTGAAAACACTCCAACCAGTGAGATTCCCACTAGATGACTGTGCATGCAGTATGATATTGTACTATATATTGTGACAGGATTTGCATTCGGCAAGTTAGCATGAAGTCTTACCTGGTATAAAACAAAACAAGTCACAATATAGTACAATACACAATGCCTGCTGTTAAAAGCCATATCTTTCAGGAGCAGAAGGCATTGCAACTCTAAATATAATCAGAAAAACTGTTACCATAGTGACATATTGCTCAAAATAGTTGTATGATTTTTATTCTAGTCATAAACAATGACATATATTGTCCCTAAAAAAAAAAGTGATGTGTTTAAGCGCATACAAGATCTATAGTCCCTTATTATGACACAGAAAGGCTCACAGGTCAGGTGACTAGTATCAGACAGTGTCAACCAGGAACATGGAGGGGGTCACTGATATTTTTCTACAGTTACATCTTAAAACTTTTCAAAGTCTGCAACTTGAGCGCACCAGCATGATATATCTCTTGCCCTGGAATTCTTGATAGCTGTACAATCTACATGCTCATGTAGGTGTCTACCCGTCAGCAGTACCCCTCTATGAACGAGCTCAGTGTCCTGATCTCCTGAGCTGGTCTTAGGTGTTTGTCATCTGCATTGTGTCCCATGACTGCTACACACTATTTCATGGCAAAAAAATTGGTGGGGCTACTGCAGAACAGGATTGAACCTGAATCCAAAATGTGGAGTAGATACCGGATTCCTTTGGGTGTTTCAAGTGCCATTCTGAAGATGTAAAGCACGCTGAGTTAAGCCGTGGATGACTCCATGATGTTCATCTCAGCGTGCAGGAATTTGGTACATGGGCTACAAAGCCCATTTGCCTAGGCTTGTATCTCAGCAAAGGTGTTTGATAGCTTGGTAAATATGAACAAGGAACTGGACATGTCTGTTTGAGCAATTTACTTTTTAAGACATGAATGAAAATAAGCCTTCCTTAACAGGGTTGTGAGGATTCAGGTAATGAGAACAAAGCTCTGTGTAAATTTAAGCCATGATCAGGACCCCTGGGCCCAGATCCACCCATGATAATATTCTTCTTGTAGATTTCTAGGACCCTCTGGATCCTTCTATTTCTCATTTCCTATGCTTCTCTCACCTAGAGTCCCAATAGGATTTCCTCCCCTCTGTTCCACTTTCCTGGTAAGTGAAGGCTTTCGTGGGACATGCCCCTTGGGCTAGTGTCCAGATATAAGTGAGTATATACCATTTGAGTCTTTCTGCTTCTGGGTTAACTCACTCATTATGATCATTTCTAGGACAATATGTGTAGTAAACTTCAAACCCCTACCCAGATCTAGCCAATGGACAGGACATTCTCCACAGCTGAGTGGAGAGTGGGGTCTGACTTTCACACGATCTCTGGTGCCCCCTATTTGACCACGTCCCCTGGATGAGGAGGCCTGGTGGCACTCAGAGGAAGGATAGCAGGCTACCAAGAAGAGACTTTATACCTATGAGCATGTATAGGGGGAGGAGGTCCCCCTCAGTCACAGTCATAGGGGAGGGGAGTAGGGGGAAAGTGCGAGGGAGGGAAGAATGGGAGGATACAGGGGATGGGATAACAATTAAGATCTAATATGAATAAATTAATAAGATATATTTTAAAAAATGTAAGCTATGATTATAGTGACAAAATTTACTATAACTTAAAAAAAAAACTCCAGTGTTTTGGTGACATTCTTATGATAACATACCTGGGAGGATGTTTCTATGAACTCGGTAGTATATATAAAAGTTTTATCACTTTTTACATAGGAATTCATTTGATGATCAACATTCAATAAGAATTGAGTATTAACTGCAGAAGGCACTGAAAATACAACAGAATGCTAGAAAAAAAATTGTCCCTATCCCAGGAGAATTACGGTTAGAACAGTAGATGATAATTAGCACAAGATCGTCATTGTATTGAGTCACTCTGTGCTGTTTCCATGACAGAATGCCTAAGATCGGATAGTCTATTGGAACAGAGACTTGCTTCCTACAGTGCTCAATTCTGAGAAATCCAAAGTCGGTGGGGGCCCGAGTCTGGGAAGATCCGCTGTTGTGTTGTTCTGTGCAGAAGGCAGAAGACCCATGAGGGAGGATGAGAGGGAGGACAGGGAAAGGAGAAGGCACGGGAGAGAAGGAAGGAGACAGAATGGAAGTGGAGAGGGAGAGAGATTCAGTCCTCATTTAGGAACTCAGTCTTGTGATGACCAGGCCTCTCCAGCCCTGACTCGTAAAAGTGGAACACTCAGGACCTAACCCCCTTCTTCTTCTTCTTTTTTTTTTTTTTGGTGTTTATTTATTTTATTTATTAATTTATTCTTGTTACATCTCAATGGTTATCCCTTCCCTTGTATCCTCCCATTCTTCCCCCCCCCCCATTTTCCCCTTATTCCCCTCTCCTATGACTATGACTGAGGGGGATTACTTCCCCCTGTATATGCTCATAGGGTATCAAGTCTCATCTTGGTAACCTGCTGTCCTTCCTCTGAGTGCCACCAGGTCTCCCCCTCCAGGGGACATGGTCAAATGTGAGGCACCAGAGTATGTGAGAAAGTCATATCCCACTCTCCACTCAACTGTGGAGAATGTTCTGACCATTGGCTAGATCCAGCACACAACAAGAAAATTTGCTCAACCATGTTCATAGCAGCCTTATTCATAATAGCCAGAACATGGAAACAGCCTAAGTGTCCATCAGTAGAAGAATGGATAAAGAAACTGTGGTACATATACACTATGGAATACTATTCAGCTATTAAAAACAAGGAATTCCCGAGATTTGTGGATAAATGGATTGAGCTACAAATGATCATAATGAGTGAATTAACCCAGAAGCAGAAAGACTCAAATGGTATATACTCACTTATATCTGCATATTAGCCCAAGGGGCATGTCCCACGAAAGCCTTCACTTACCAGGAAACTGGGACAGAGAGGAGGACATCCTATTGGGACTCTAGATGAGAGAAGCATGGGAGAATAGCAAAGTAGAAGGATCCAGAGGGTCCTAGAAACCTACAAGTAGAACATTATGGTAGGCAGATTTGGGCCCAGGGGTCCCACTCAAACTAAGGCACCAGCCAAGGACAATACAGGCGGTAAACTTTAAACCCCTAACCCTCTTCTAAGGCCCGATGATCAATGCTTTCTGCTGTCACTGGGGATTCATTTCCCAGCTGATGAACTCTGGGGACATATTCAAACTGCATCAGAACGAGGAACTCAGAGGTGACACAGGTAAGACAGCAACACTGAGATGTACACTCTAATATATTTTTTAATGGACATTTTGTCGCCTTACTACTCACTGTGTGTTTCATGGGCATCACTTAGGAATTTGCATAATACAGTCTCAGGCCTCACCCTATATCCACTGAAACAGAACCTCCTTTTAAACAAGAGCCCAAATGATAGCCAAAGTTTAGAAAGTAAGGGATTTTAGTTGAAAAGAATAACAAAAAACCATTAAAGCTATTTTAAAACCCATAAGACAATTTCCAGGCCAATTAATAAAAATATCCTAAAGCATGTATTGTGTGCAAATGCAGCCTGGAGGTAAGGTAGGTGAATTCCCGCCCAGGCATATGTCTGTTGAGCCTCTATAATTTCAAGACAGACTTAATGCCTCTAATGAATCTAATCCATTGTGTGTGGTTCCTAGCAATTGTGCCTGGCTCATAAAACTACACGCAGCTCTGTGAGGCAGCCTGCTTGTCAGAAAAGACTGTATTATGTAAAAATTAAGTCCTATTTCAATAAACCTGAGGCGCTATAACATCCTGAGTTATGTTTCAACTCAACAAAGTAGAAAGCGACAAGGCAACACATGAAGGGCCTTTCATTGCAGAATGTGTTTAAAGGATCTGTGGCAAGTCGTAGTGGAAACAGCCAATTAGGAAGAAATGAATTAACGCAGGAAGATATACACATCTTATTACCTCTGAGTTTACCAAAGCGGGTAAATGCCATTACACAGGCGCTTATTTCTTCGGCTGTAATTGTATTATGAAATATCTTCTAAAACGTTTGGGATTTGAAATATGCTTGTGACTGGGACTGTTTTATGGGTGGTATATAATGTGATGGCAGAGAGAAATCACTGAGGCTGAAATGAAGTGGGGCTCTAAGCATGATGAAGGGCATTTGGTTATATAACATGATCGATGTATCATTTTTCAGTTAACCAATAACTGATACCAAGCAAATTAACTTATAGGATTACATAAATACTCTGCAGTTGGCTCAGGGGCCAGTATGCTAAGAGCTTACTAGGTAGAGCTCACTTGAGTGTGTATATATTTGACTTTAGACTAAGTCAGGTGTTCAGACACCAGCTCTGCCCTAAGTGGGCATCGTGACACTGACTTAAATCCTTTGCAGGATTTCTTTATTTGTCCTGTGAAAGATGAAGTGGCACAATAGGTGTTAAGTTTGTGCCATGAAGCTGATGCTGAGCTCAGTTGGAGGTGCTTGTTCTAAGTATACCCAGCAATGTGAGTTAGCTCACTTGAACACACACAATGTTACCTGAGGGAAAGGGTCAGACAAAGCCTAAGGAGCCCTTAGAAAATGTGGCTAGGTTGCTCATTTTTTGGAAAGGATTCTTGGTATTCCGAGTGTCACATGGGACAGCAGAAATGCCCAGACGGGATGTGATATTGAGGATAAGGGTGATGATCAGTTCAGCTGCAGCCTTGGGCTGGCTAATGACTGGAGCACAGGCTCCTTGACTGCCCGACTCCTGTGAGCCCTCAGTGTTGCAGGAACTTGTGGTCTCAGATGTGTGCTGGCTTCATCTGGTGGGGTGAAGCTGTTGACAGGGAAGAAGGCGTGGCATCTAATTTACATATTCCTCCTCTGCAGCTGCACAAAAACCAAGCATCAGAAAATAAACAGTGAATAACAAAGCAGCAATATTGCTTCTTTGCTCAACTGTCTGTGAACTAAGATTGATAGTATTTATATCTATCACCAGCATAAATAACACTTATGAAAAAACATACATAAAATATCTTCAAATTAGTAAGTTTTAAAGCTGCTTTCTTGGAAGTTGTGCTTAAAAAATATAGAGTCAACTTAGAAATTGCTTATATATTACTTTTTTGAAATTCTAAAAATATTTTTTTCATTCATTTATTTATTATAATTTAATCATCTTACATCACGATGGTTATCCCGTTCCAACCTTCCATCCCTATTATGCCCTATTCCCCTCCCCTAGTTCTCTGACAGGGGTCACTTCTCCCCAGCCATCTGACCACAGCACACCATGTCTTATCTGGAGAGCCTGCATCCCATTCCTCCCTGGGGTGGGCCTCCCTGCCAGAGGGGAAGTGATCAAATCGCAGGCAACAGAGTTCATATCAGAGGAAGTACCTGCTCCTGCCACAACTGTGGAGAATGAGCTGTCCATTTGCTATATCTGAACAGGGATCTAGGTTCACTGCATGCATTATCCTTGGTTGGTGCAACAGTTTGGGCAGGCTTCCCTGGGTACAGATCTGCCAGCCTTGAAGGTCTCCATGTGAGGCTCCTGAACCCTCTGGGTCCTTCCATTGCCCTACTCTTCAATGCCACTGTCAGCGTTCTGCCCAGAGTCTAGCTGGGAATTTCATCATTTGTCACAATCCCCTGCTGGGTGGAGTCTCTCAGAGGACATCTATGTTGGGCTAATATCCACATCCTCACCAGCATGTGCTGTCACTTGAGTTTTTGATCTTAGCCATTCTGATGGGTGTAAGATGGAAGCTCAGAGTCATTTTGATTTGCACTTCCATGATGACTAAGGACAATGAGCATTTTTTAAAAAGTGTTTCTTGGTCATTTGATATTCCTCTGTTGAAAATTCTCTGTTTAGCTCTGTACCTCATTTTTCAAATAGAGTTATTTGGTTTGCTGATGTTTAATTTCTTGAGTTCTTTATATATTTAGGATATTAGCCCTTCATCAGATGTAGGGTTGGTGAAAATCTCTTCCCAGTCTCTAGCTGTCATTTTGTTCTATTGACAGTGCCCTTTGCCTTAAAGAAGCTTTTTAGTTTCATGAGGTCCCATTTATTGTTTATCATAGGGCCTGAGCCATTGGTATTCTGTTTAGGAAGTTGTCTCCTGTGCCAATGAGTTCAAGGCTCTTCCCCATTTTTTCTTCTAACAGATTTAATGTGTCAGGCTTTATGTTGAGGTCTCTAATCCACTTGAATTTTAGTTTTGTGCAGTGTAATAAATATTCTATGGATCTCTAAAGTGTTTGAAGACCATCTATGTATCTATCTATTCCTTTGAAAACATATACAAGAAACTAAATAAAGCTTATTCTGTAATTAAGTAATTTAGTATCTAGTAAGATTTATAGGTGTCTAACTACCAACTTTTATCTCAGACCATTCTGAACAGATTATTACAGTTAGTTTTCACCTTTTCAAATGAGTTGCACATGTATAATACATTAAGTAAATGTCAAACAAAATGATCTTAAGTTTAACCAGCATACAATATACAGTTTAAGTTTCTATCAACATACAATATACAATACATAAAGCAAAAGTTGAATAAAATGGTCTTAAATTTCTATCAATCTACAATACCAATGTAAAATATTTGAGGCTAGTAGACCAATAATCTACTTTTTAATTCTATAAGTTTTCTTCTATGATTTTGTTGAAAATATTTTTCTGGGCCTTAGAGACTGGTATATTCTCTATCCTCAATTCTTATTTTTCTTATTTTCATCTTTTCATGGTGTCCTTGATTTCTTGGGTGTTTTGTTTCAAGAATTTTTTAGATTTAACATTTTCTATGATGGTTGCAACAAATTCTTCTGTTGTATCTTTTACACTTGTACTTGAGATTCTTTTCCTCTGTGTCTTGTATTATGTTGAAGATGCTTACCTCTTCTGTTCGTATTTTCTTCCCTAAGTTCTTTCCAGGCTTTCCTCAGTTCTTGCTTTTATTTTTGTTTACATTTTAATCTTCAGATCTTGAACCATTTTATTGATTTCTGTCACTGGATTATTTTCATTTCTTTGTGCTGCCCACCACATAGGGAAAATTTACTATTGTACTAAATAGGAAATAACAGAATTTATTAAATTCACATTTCCTAGTTTTCATGAGTCTTTCTCACATATGGAAATATAAGCATATACTAACATATGTGCATTCCAATTTTCATTATTTTTAGAGCATATGCATGCATATATGTTCATGTATGTGCTTGTTTGTGGTGTGTGTGTGTGTGTGTGTGTGTGTGTGTGTGTGTGTCCATGTGGATACCAAAAGTAAACCTCAGATGTCAAAGTCCAGTCATTGTCCACTTTGTTGTTTTGAGTCAGGGTTTCTCAGGGCTTGCTGATAAGGTTAGGCAGGCTGACTAGTGAGCCCCAGGGATCAGCTTGTCTCATCACCTCTTGTCATTTATTGTTTTTTTTTTTAACTGAGTGCAGTTAAATGCCTCATGCTGTGAATGTTGCTATGGAGTATGAGGTGTGTGTTGTATGTGTTTCCATTTGCATGTGTGTTTCCATGTGTCTGTGTGTATAATTACACATTGGTGAAAATTCTAGCTCAGCTCAGTCTGGCTCAATAGTCCCTAGATACACTATGACAGTGGGGGACTTTACTATGCAACCAGTTCAGTGAGAAAGACAAGGAAAACACAGGCCGACTTCCAAAGATTTAGTAGAACATGAAGAATGCAAAATATCTAATTAATAGTTTTATATTGGTCACATTGAAATGGTAAAATATTGGATCTATTGTGCTAAATAAAGTATATTACTAAAACTGATCTCACAGGTGTCTTCATGTGCCTATTAAATGCATGGCTAGTAAAAAGTATAAAACTTCACAGATGGCTTACTGTTTGGGTCACATTAAGAAATATAGGACTATAACATTCTATATCTTCCCCAAGAGGAGAATTATATCTACTTTGTACATATATGAGGATTGGAAAATTTCATTTATTCTCTTGAGACAAAATCTTGTGCATGTCAGCTTTACTTATTGTTTTCCAGGATGAACCAGAACTGGATATCCCCTGTTCTGCCTTAGTTTCAGGATTATAGGCATACACTACCATTCCAGCTATAAAAATCTTTTGAAAAAAATTTGAGGTACTGGAGAGATTGCTCAGTGGTTAGTATCAGTTGCTGCTCTTCCAGAGGACTTGAGTTCAATTCTGAGAATTCCCACTAACCAACTATTACTCCAGATTAAGGGAGATCTGACACCCTATTCTGACCTCCTCAGGCACCAACAGACATGTGACATATGTATATTTCTGATATCTATCTGTCTATCTATCTATCTATCTATCTATCTATCTATCTAATCTATTATCTATCTATCATCTCTCTGTCTACCTATTTATCTACCTACCTACCTATCTTATATTATTTATCATCTATCTATCTATCTATCATCTGCCTATATCATCTATGTATCATAATCATCCATTATATATCATCTATCTATCTATCTATCTATCTATCTATCTATCTATCTATCATCTATCTATCTGCATATGGAGACTTACAAGAAAGAATCAGGTAACTAGACTATAGAGGCTGAGAAGTCCACAAAATACCATCTGGATCTTGGAGAACCAGAAAAATTGGTAGTGTAATTCATTGTGAATCTACAATTCCAAGAATCAGAGGGATTGATGCTGCAAGTCTCAGATTGGGGCTAAAGGTCTGAGAATCCTGAAGTGGTAATGGCCAACAGCATATAGTTGTTCCAGCTTCAAGAGTGAGAGAATTTACTTATCTTTCTTCCCCCTTTTCATTCATCTTTGGGTCTACACATACTATATTGCCACTGCTCACATTAAGAGGCTGTATATTTTTCCTACCAATGCAAATGCCACTAGCCTCTGGAAATAGATCCCAAAATCACATTTCGCTAGCTATCTGAGAATCCCTTAGCTCATTCTAGTTGGTATACTGTTTACAGTATAGTTGCTTAATGCAACTCCACTGGAAAAGCAATACCATAAAACAACAACAATAACAAAAAAAGTCTACAGCATGCATCTTCAATGGTGCATCCATTGTAACTTCCTTGGAAACATCAGAAAGGTGTCAATAAAAGACTATTAAGAGAGTCTAGTGCAGCTCTGGCCAGTGTGGGGAAGTTGGACACATAATCCTATCATCTCACTGAGAAGGTGTTAGCATTTGATAGTGGCTCGGAGAAGAGGAGTCAGGGAGACCCCAATCCAAACATTAACTGGACAACATAAGCTGGGGCTAAAAAAAAGGTATCTGAGAATTGGATGGGAAGGTTTGGGGGCGGGTGTAAAACAAGCAATTGAGGGGTGAATATGTTCAAAATACATTGCATACAATTCTAAGAGAATTAATAAAATATATTTTTAAAGAGAGGGTTTTGCACAGAATTGATTTTAACAACAAATTGAACTGAATATGTTCTGGGTGGAGTTAAAGACCTTACCTGGTTAGCATTCTGGCTTGCTGTGTCTCAAGAGTTTCTGCCTGGCCATGATCCTCCAAACCAGATTTGTACCTGTAAATAAGCAGAGTGAGGCCTGTGCTTCTCCAATAATGACACAAACCTGTTCTTGTTGGAAATTCTACTTGTTATTAGAAATACAACTTATATACATCAGGCATATTTGACAAGAGATTGCTACTCGAGATGGTGTAGCCAGTTGAGGCCCTGTCAATGGCCTAAACCCTAATTCTATTTTTGCTTTGTTGGCAACATTTCCCGAGACTGAATGACCTGGTGTAGTTTGGAATTGCTTGTTTTACTACCTCTGGCAAAGAACATTTTAGATTGTATGTTGTTTATAAAATGGATACATTAGAGGATACATTTTCATTTGTCTATCTACCCTTTAAAAATAAGCATATTCAGGATATTTTTTGATGGGATAAGAGCTGTTTTAGGTTAGGTCAAAGAATTAACATAAGAGAAGGAAGAAGTTTTGCCTTTGTGTTAGCTCACTGACCTTCTCAGAATCCCTGACCTTTGAATTAGGAATGTAAAACCTATGATATTTTGGTTTGTTGATTCATGTTCAAGGGGTATCTGCTATAGTTTCATTTTACTGTCAATCACCATGACCTAGAAAAAATGTCAAAACTACTTTCTGGAATCTAGGTTATGGGTAACGTTGAGCTTAGATAAAAAGCAAAATAAAAGGGGCCTTTTTGCACTTACTAAACTTGCAACTATCCTGTCCTGGAGAGAGGGCCAAGAAAGATAGGTAAGTTCATGGCAACTGGGCTACCACACTCATTCAGTGTTTCACTGATATTTAAAAACATTGAAAGAAAAGATGAGAACAATGAATGATTCACAACCTAATAGGAATAGTTGGCACAGTGATTAAGTAACCAGTTGGATTCATTTCTAGAAGAAATATAGCATTAGATAATTTTCTAAAAGTTTTCTAAAACTTGACTTTGTAAAGATAGGTCATTTTCCCCCATGGACAATGTCTCCTTTCCTAAAAGAAATCTGGTCTACATAGCACAGTTGGTCTTCTTATGGGCACAAGGGACCCCATAAGATGCCACAGACCCCCTTATTTTGTGGTCTAACTATGAGGCATCCCCCAGAAGCTCATGTGCTAGTCTTGGCACTATTTTTAGAGGAGCTGGAAGCCTTAGGAGGAAGAGCCTCCCTAGAAAGAGTAGGGTACTGGGGCATAGCTTTGAAGGCATATCCTGTTCTGGGCCCCTCACCTTTCTGCTTCCGGTCACTAGGAGATGGTCATCTTTGTCCTCCACACTCTCTCATGATGTTCTGCCTTAACTGGGTACAGAGATGGCATGGCTATCTGACCATGAGCTGATACTTTTAAACCATGGGCACAGATAAATATCTTCTACTATTTTGTTGTTTTTTTATTTACTTTTTTCTTAGATATGGGGGAAGAACAACAAAAAGCCTAACTCATACATTTTCTGATGCTATTGTTGGTTTTTGTTTATGTCAGAACCAACAGTCTTGTTTGTTGAGTCTCTTAGTCCATGGCAACCTGTTCCAAAATGTCATCACAAAGTAGCCCTTGCTAAAACCAGAAAGGAAGGGGATTTTATCTTGTGATCCTTTAATTTTTTTTATTTAATTAATTTACTCAGATTACAACTAAATTGTTATCCCATCCCTTGTATCTTCCCATTCCTCTCTACCTCCTGCTTTTACCCTATTCTCCTCCCCTATGTCTGTGACTGAGGGGGACCTCCTCCTCCATTATATGGTCACAGCCTCTCAAGTCTCATCTTGGTAGCCTGCTTCCCCTTCCTCTGAGTGCTACCAGGCCTCTCCACCAAGGGGAAGTGGTCAAATATGGGGCACCAGAGTTCATGTCAGAGTCAGTGCCCGCTCTCCACTCAACAGTGGTGCAAACTCTGCACTAGCTACTTCCGAGGCTGGCTTTCTAGGGCTCCCAGCCTGGGAGCCCCACCTTCTCACTGAGAAGTGGCTGTCTTCCCAAGGCTGCATGCTGCAGGCCCTACCCATGCACTTCCAGCCCTTTAGAAAAAGGACTCTCAGTGCTCTTAGTTTTAGGTCCTAATGCATGGTCACTACGCACAGTGGGTGCACTGTAAATCCTAAAATATTAGATTGCTTATAGTTTTTAAATCTCATTTAAAAAAATGAACGAGTTAGATGAGAGATGAGAACAACAACAACAATGACAACAACAACAACAACAACAACAACCTCAATAAATGTGGAGAGAGGGGCCTTAGAACCCTTCATTTCACACACTTTACACAAATGCCTGTCCTGCAAACACATGAAACTCATCTAGTTTTCTTTTGCTTTTTTTCTGAGTCAGACAATAATGGAATCTATAATGGCCTCAAACTCTCTATGTAGAAAGCCAAACTTTGACTCTTGGTCTTCTTGCCTCTTTCTACCAAGCTCTGAGATTATAGGCATGTACCATGTCTTGTTAATATGAACATGTATGTTTTGGTTTTCTTTCCCTTAAGATACATTGTAAAGCCCTGGTTTAAACACTATGGAGTTTTCAAAATAAAAAATATTGAAAAAGAAATACATTAGTCCCTACTTGCTCATGGTCTGGGGGATACTTTCTAAGATGCTTCCTGGAAGCCTGAAACCTTGGAAAGTATCAAATCCTACTTATACTATATTTCTCCTATGCGCGTGTGCACGCTTGCACGCACGCGCGCGCACACACACACACACACACACACACACACACACACACACACTAAAATTTAACCATGAATTTGGAATAGGGAGTCATCAACAATAGCAATAGCAAAAACAGAATAACTGAGCAATATACTAAAGTGAACTTAATAAGGTTATTTCTCTTTCACACATATAGAATGAAGATAAAACATTAATATTTTTGACTTGACTTTGACAGAGAAAGAGTGGCCATTCATTATTTTGTATGTGTTGTAGCACAGTCTTTAGGACTGGTTGTGTCCTAGGGGGCTATGCATGGTTTACCCAGTAATTTCAGTTGATTTTAAGATATAACAAAATCTTTTAATTAAAAAAATCACAACACTGATCCCAGGATGGGGAATCTTCCCCAATGTTAGAGAGCTGATGGCTAGAAGAATAGGGCCCAGGACCCAGTTTTGTCTAGTTTGCAGGGAGAGTTTGATTTTCAGTAAGTTCAACACCTTTGACTACTTACTATAAACATGGGACTCCCTCATTCCTCCTTATCATCTCTAAATCGCTTTTATGGCTATCTGAAAATTTACCTTCTTGCGGGAAAGTGCATAATTAGATTATTCAAACTTTCTTCAGGCCAATGTCTCTTCAGCCTGTAAGAAACTATCTCAGAATGTTTATCATTAACACATTATCTGCTGACAGAAAAAGGAAACAACGGTGTCTAGATGGTTTGTCATATATTTCTCTCCTAAAATAAATAATTATCTATTTCCATTCCTTGGCACTCAGTGGATGTTCTGAGAATACTGATGACCAAATACTTTGTATTTCTTCCTTTTCTCACATTCTTTTCCTCTATCTGATTTTCTGTATGCCAGTCTAGCCTGCAACTAAAATGTAGTGGAGGTTGCATCATCTTTGGGGCCTACTGTTTTGAAACAGTGTCTTCTGGCTTCTGGTGGGTTTAAAAAACAGTAGTATTTTATTTTTTAACTTCCACCACATTTAAGGCCAAAAATATGGAGGCAAACAGTTTAGAGTTTTGGAAAACTGGTTGCAAAGGTGGAAAAACCCCAGGGAGGTACAGAGTCTTTAAAAGGCACGAAGGAAACAGTATCCAATTTAGACCAGCCTCCTGTCTCTGCTTTTTATATCCCTTCTGTGAGTTCAGGAAAATGAGCTCTCAATTTAATTGTAGTGTGGGCGTGTGCCTGTTTAGACGCGTGAAGAGAGATCTACTAAAATTTGCACATCAATATTTCCTACAATACCCCAAAGGACTCGGTGCTTCCTGGAATGTCCCAACATGCTTCTTGGGAGCTCACTTTTCCCTAGTGACACCTGATTCACCCTGATACTCGTAGAGAGTGGTTTGATTCACTCTACTGATGGTGCTTTAGGTACAAGGTGCATTTTTCTTGGAGGTGGAATCAGGACATGTGACTTTTGAAGCAGTTTACAAGGTAGGGACACTTTAAAAAACCCATGTTTTCTCTGGCGACTCAAGATCGCAGGCTGCAATATGACTTAACATCTTTCTACCCTTTATCCCAGCTGCTAGACCCTGATGAGGTGTTCTGATGCTTGAGGACAAACCGACACATGTGGGATCCAGAATCTCCGCTGCCTTCCACTAGCTGAGGGTTCAGAGAGGTCAGAAGGCAAAGCCACAGTGATTCCTGGATGCTCCTGGCTGAGGGGCCGCTTTGTCACTTCTGAGATGAGGAGAGTGAGCGAGAGGGTGTGCAGCGAAGAGCTCCCTGGTTCCTTTTCCTCCTTCCTCCTGTCTGTCCCTCAGGGTGGAAGTTTCAAGGCAGGAACCTCGTAGAGAAATTAGGAAAGGCAATCAGAGTTAGTAAAGGGAACTTATTTTTCTCTCTGTTGATGCTTCAAAGAATGTGACTCTTTCCTGACATAGCCAGTGAAGACTGGGTCCTTACTAGCCATGTCAGGAATAAGTTTGTAGCAGGGCACTGCAACACCAGGCTCTATGTGGATTCTGGAGGTTTAAACTTAGACTCTCATGTTAGTACAGCGAGTGCTTTCCACAATGGACCAGCTCCCCAGCCCAGGAAGGTTCTGTTGTTGCTGATTTTCTATTCCTTACCTGAGAGTCTATGCAAGCACAAGTTTGTTGGGGGCCATACTTAACTTCTTTAACCTTCCTAGCTTAAAACCCCTCCACCAACCTCGCCAGCACAGAACTACTTCCAAAGGGGACATTTGAAATCGCTGGTTCACATTTTCAAAGGTATCTGAGGGCCTGCTGTTGTAGACTCTTGTGTGTATTCGTGCATCACGAGCAAAACAAAGGCTTTCTGTTAAGTTTATATCCTAGAAAGGAATACGACAAACAACGGGTGTCATAGATGGATACTAGATAGAAATACATTAGGAAAGTTTTCAGCAACTTGACAAGGATAAAAAGAAAGAGGGAGATGCAGGAGGAGCATCCGGCCATTGGAGGTGGCAGGCTGTGTGCAGTGTGAGCCCGAGTTCAAGGGACGGCCTCGTGGACAGAGCGACAGAGAGACGCAGAGCCCCTAGGTATGGGGTGTGTTTGCTTTCTTTGAAAACGTCTCTTCAATTTCTCGGTAAGGGGAGCCTCTGACACAGCCATGAGACTAATCATTCCAAATGCACTCAGAAAATTTCCTTCCAAGGAGTCTTGCCTCCTGGGAATACTGTTTTGCCAATCCAATTTGTGAACTGGTTCACTGGTCTTAAGTTTAAAATGTAGGTCACCTGGAAGCCTCGCAGGTGGGTTAGGGTTCAGTAACTTTCTTAAGCCTCTGTGGTGGAACGGAAAGCGATTGGAAGCAGCATTCCAAGAGGAAGAAGAAAATGACTGTGTCTTCTATCACTCTGGCTATGTGAACACAGACAGAATGCCCTATGTCTTTAAGTTACATACTCTGAATGACTTACTCATGGAAATGATAGTTTTGAACACCTATATTGAGTAGGAATTTACACGTACAAAGATTTGGAAGTCATAGACCTTAGAGCGTGTTCTTGTCTAGGGCAGGTAGACAGACACTGGCTATATTTATCCTGGTGTGCCATTAAGTCTGACCTGTAAATGAGACAGAAATCAAATGTCATCAAAGTAGGAGGGCTACAAAAAGCAAACGGACACCAGGGAAGTGCACAAGAGACGCCACAGAGGCGATTACCGAGTTTACAGGCAGCAGGCAGATCTGCAGAAAGGACAGCTAAGGGGCACATTCTCAGAATTCAAAAGAGGAACAGAGGAGCAGCCGTGAAAAGCCGCTCAGAAGCACCTCGGAGGTGACCGTGCGGCCAAGTGCTGTCCCGGAAGCCCGGCCATAGTTCCTGAGGAGAGTTTTCTTCAGATGTTGGGAGGCAGAAATGGTCCTAGAGTGGAAGCCGCCATGACACACTTCTCTTGTACTGTGCTGTCACTTCTGATAGGTAGGGCAGCGCAGAGAAAAGTTAGATTGCTGTGTGGGAGAACTGATTTTTCTGCACAATAGTCTTTTGAATTCTGTTTAAGTTCTTCACTTAAACTTTCTCGTTCTGTCGTTTCCTGGCACGAAGCCTCCTTTCCACAGCGCTTCTCTGACCCTTATTAAAATGGGAAAGTCTGTGAAGGCGCATTGCCATTTACCTTCCCCAGCAGGACACCGCCCCACGTGTCTCCTTGGTGCTGTGCTAGTACTATTGTTCTTTCAGGTCCCCGCCCCCCCCACCCCCCCACCTCTAACCATTTCTATGACCCTCTCTCAAATGGATAGCCTATTTTTAATTACTATTATTACACGTGTGTGAGCATGCACGCGCACCCACACACCTCATACAAATAAATAGAAATGGATGAGTCTGTTTTTGGTTTGTGTGTTCATGGTTTCGGAGCTCACCACTTTGTACTGGACAAATGATTAGGGGGCTCATGCCTGGGAGAGTCTAACTCTCTACCTCCCAGCCGTAGTCAGCTGCTTGCAGTTTCTTGCCAATGGGTGTGACTCCATGAGAGTTTTCTCATAGAGCATTAGTGTGTCTATTAATATTGTCACTGTGCAGGTCCTGTTTTCTCAGGCTTTTCTATGAGAGACTGCTCCCCAGCAGACTTCCTGGAATTCTGGCTTTTATGATCTGTGTTCCCTGAGCCATAGATGTGGGAGCTGTGATGCTGATGTGGTCACTGGGCTGGGTCCCATGATCCATTGATCTCTGTGTTGTACCCAGTTGTGGCTTTCTGTGATGGTTAATAGAGGCTTCTGTGCTGAGGGGTGATGGCGACACTTCTCTCTGGGTATAAGAACAAGATTTAGAATGTAGTAGGAATTATGCGGGTCTACAGGGTGGTGGTAGTAGATTCTCTTCCTAGGTCTATGGGGGTCTACTTTTTTTATTGCTCAGCTTTACAGGAACTATTCTATAAATGTTGATGAATTGAAAAGATTAATGAATAATCATATAATCCCGCACTCAGGGAGGCAGAGGAAGGCAGATCTCAGTGAGCTGAAGGCCATCCTGGTCTATAAAGAGAGTCTGGCACAGCCAGAGCTATACACAGAGAAACCCTGTCTAAAAAAAAAAAGATTAATAAGTATGGATGAATAAGGCAATTGGCTAAAATTCAGCTATATTTACTATCAAATTTAAAATTTGGCAATGTAGCCTTCAATATGTTTTCTACCCAACAAATAATAGTCTTGATGTTCAGTGGAATCCTGCATATTGTCTGTGTAGTGTATGTATAATTTCAGTGTGTGCGGACTTACATGTGTGCAGCTGCATGTTGAGGCTTCCAGTTGATGCCAGTATTGGTCCTCAATTACTCTTCATTTTTTGGATTTTATTGATTGAGATAATGTCTATTGCTGAGCGCACCAATTCTAACCAGTCTAGCTAGTCATCTTTTTTAATATTTTAATATTAATTTAATATTAATATTTTAATATTAATATTTTTAATTTATTCATATTAGATCTCAATTGTTATCCCATCCCCTGTATCCTCCCATTCCTCCCTCCCTTGTACTTTCCCCCTACTCCCCTCCCCTATGACTGTGACTGAGGGGGATCTCCTCCCCCTGTATATGCTCATAGGTATCGAGTCTCTTCTTGGTAGCCTGCTATCCTTCCTCTGAGTGCCACCAGGCCTCCCCATCAAGGGGACATGGTCAAATATGGGGCACCAGAGTTCGTGTGAAAGTCAGTCCCCATTCTCCACTCAACTGTGGAGAATGTCCTATCCATTGCCTAGATCTGGGTAGGGGTTTGAAGTTTACTGCACGTATTGTCCTTGGCTGATGCCATAGTTTGAGCAGGACCCCCCTGGCCCAGATCTGCCCATCATAATGTTCTTCTTGTAGGATTCTAGGACCCTCTGGATCCTTCTATTTCCCTATTCTCCCATGCTTCTCTCACCTAGAGTCCCGTTAGGATGTCCTTCCCTCTGTTCCACTTTCCTGGTAAGTGAAGAGTTTCACGGGACATGCCCCTTTGGCTAGTCTCCACATATAAGTGAGTATATACCATGTGACTCTTTCTGCTTCTGGGTTAACTCACTCATTATGATCATTTCTAGTTCAATTCATTTGTGCACAAATTTTGGAAATTCCTTATGTTCATAGTGGCCTTATTCATAATAGCCAGAACATGGAAACAGCCTAAGTGTCCCTCAGTAGATGAACGGATAAAGAAACTGTGGTACATTTACATTAGCCATCTTGCCATAGGGATCCCCTGTCTCTGTCTCCAAAGGGCTAGGATTACATAAGTGGTGGTTGTAGCTGCCTGGTTTGTATACAGGTCCAGAGGAGCTAACCATGGACTGTATGCTCATACAGAAAATGCTTTACCCTGGACCATCTGCTCAGCCAGATTATTTTTTATTTCTATTAGAGAGCAAACCCAGGGCTTCACACAGCTAGGCAAGCACTCAACCAGTTAACTCAAACCCTGGACATTTTTTTCCTTCCTATTTCATTTTCTTTCTCACTTTTCCTCTCGACCCTCCCTTCCCCCTCCCTCTTCCTTTTTTCATCAGGGTCTTGCTATATGGCTCAGTATGGCCTTGGATCCATGACCTTGCCACCTCATCTCCCAAGTAGTTGGCATTATAGGTATGTAGCACCATGTCCTGTGAGGTCAGGGACATAACTGAGAATTGAGACTTGGAGAAGGTAAGGAGGCTGCTTATGAAAGAGAGAAAGAGAGAATACGGGCTCTTTGGAGAAAGAGAGGAACATCCTTGTTTACCTCACAAAAGCTAAAGCAGTGCTAGGAAGGAAACCATATCCTATTATCTCTACTTAAGAGAGTTGCTGCGACTTTCTCTCCTTGACTTCTGAGAAGCCAGGACAGCAGGTCTGCCTTTGGGGTGCAGCTGGTGAGAGAACAGGCTTCCTGACACGTTGACCTTGCCCTCGTTTAAGTCACACTTGTTTTTTCCTCGTGTGCTGCAGTGTTTTAGTCTACGTGACTTTGTCTCCTTCTTAGCTTTCAAGTAAGCAAGCTTCTTAAGGTCAGGGGCTGGGCGACAGGGACTGTGTATCACTCCATGTTCCTCCCCAGGTATAAGGCAAGTTATAAACACCCAATAAACCCTTCTAAGAGCCGCGGCTGTCTTCCTCTATTGGCTGTGTGCTTTCAAATTTTAGAACAGGTTTGAGGCTGGGGGTATAGCTCAGGGTAGAGTGTTTGCCCAGCAAGCACACGGCTGAGAGTTTGTTCCTTAGCTCTGGAAAAACAAAACAAAGCAAGATAAACAAAAAACAAAAACAAAAGCAAAGAAGAAAGACATTTAATGGGCCTAATGTGCAACCTTTGGCAGCAGAATTATTAGATGCTGCTGCTGCTGCTGGTGGTGGTGGTGGTGGTGGTGGTGATGACGGTGGTCATGATGATGATGATGATGATTAAAACTGAACTTGCTTGAAGTTATGGATGAAGGTTTACACCCTCGCGAAACTGTGTTACTGGTGGGTGAGAGTACCTTGAACATATTTTTCTTTCTTTTAAAGGCTAAACATGGCCACAGCAAGCTTGTGTACCACAGTCATTTTTAATACATTCAGTCCTAATCTCTAGTAAGGTTTACTTAGTGGTAGTTTGTACCTTTATATATTGCTGTTACTGTGGGTGGCATATGAGTATATGATGTGTATATGTGGTTTGGGTGTGGTGTGGTGCGTGTGTGTGTGTGTGTTTGTGTGAGTGTGTGTGGTGCTTGTATATGTGTGTGTAGTGTGTTTGTGTGAGTGTGTGGGGGGTGTATGTGTGTGTGATGTGTATGAGTGTGAGTGTGGTGTTTGTGTGAGTGTGTGTGTAGTATGTGTGTGTGGTGTGGTGTGTGTGAGTATGTGTGTAGTATGCATGTGTGTGGTGTATATTTGTGTGAGTGTGTGTGTACTATGTATGTGTGTGGTGTCTGTGTGATTTGTGTGTGTGTGTGTGTGTGTGTGTGTGTACACATGGTACCCTGTGGAGGTCAGACAACACTCTACAGTGCTCTCCTTCTACCATTATATGGATTCCAGGTATGGAACTGAGATTAATAGATGTGCAGCACAGCGCCTTTTAGATAACTTGCCAGACTGTACTTTTGTACTTTTAAATCTCTCTGTTTGTCTGTCTCTCTCTATCTCTGTCTCTCTTCTCTCTGTCTCTGTCTCTTTGTCTCTGTCTCTGTCTCTCTCTCTCTTCATGCACACACACACACACACACACACACACACACACACACACACAGAGTTTGTGTGTGTGTATGTGTGTGTATATGTGTGTGTATGTGTGAGTGTGGGTCTGGGTACCCATGTGTGGGGACCTGTAGATGCCAGAAGAGAGAGGGTGTTGGATCTCCTAGAGGTGCAGTGGGTGTTGGGAATCAAACGTAGGTCCTCTGGAAGGACATCAGGGCTCTTAGTTGCTGAGTCATCTCTCCAGCCTCTAATTACTCTTATAGAAGGTAAGACTCACTCTTCCTCAGAATTGGAATTTGATAAAGTGTGATGAGCATGTGTTTTATCTTTTCCTTAATTTTTTATTATTGTTTTTTTTCTAATCAAGTAGCCATAATACTGTTAGAAAGAAAATTCAGATAATTTCTGTTACTGTCATAAGATACTCTGACAAAGGCAACTTAAGTGAGAAATGTCTTATTTTGGCTCACAGTTCAAGGGACAGTCCATCATGGTAGTGGTGGGGGTGAAGGCAGCTGGAGTTTGAGGCAGCTGGTCACATTGTATCTGTAGTCAGGAAGACAACAATGGATGCTTAAGGTCAGCAGGCTTTCGCCTTTGTGCAGCCCAGGAACAAAGGCCAGGGAATGGGACTTTTAGTGGATCTTCCCATTTCAATTAGTCTATTCAAGAAAATCCCTCAGAGGCATGCCCAGATGCTCAGCTGTCCCTCACACATATGCTGGAGGCTTAGATTCTTTGACACTGACAGTAGTAACCATCGCAGTCTTTCCACTGTGCGTTGTTACAGGGGCATCTTTCTAAGCAGTCATTTTGATTAGATTAACTGAGAAAACAGCAAGATGCCATCCTGTATGAAATCACATAGCACAATATGAGGAAAACACCCTTTTCAGTGCCTGACTGCTATGATGGCCCTTCCTGTCTATTGATCCTATTTCTTATTTGAATATCAAGGTTCTGTAGAACCAGGGAATTATTCTGCTAACTTGTTTTGTGTGTGTGCTCCCTACTGAGAGTACCTTCCATGGCCCTTTAGCTGACAATGCAAAGATGGTGATGCTAGAGCTGTGTTGTTGGCATCTTGCTGTGAGCTAAAGGCCATGGTGCTAACCTGTTAGGGAACCATGAGCTTACAACAGTGCTACACAGTGTTCAGTGGTCAGTTTGGCTCTACATGCCCAGTGCTTTCTGTTGTCTCTAAGAGAGTCACAGTAATAGAACAAGTGGGTGGCAGTGTGTGAAGTCAGCATAGACTAAACCACCTCTTGCCTTCTCTTTACTTTTTTTAATGGAAAAATTTCCCTTTCTTTCACATCAATCCAAACCTATATCTACACGCTAATACATGCAAATCCATATTTTCCTTGCAATAATTGCTTTAGGATTCTTGTAGACCCCTTTATGCCTGTTCTAGATGATGTTTGGACAGATTGGGAAGAAGTGGCTCTTAACTCACAACTACAGAATTATACCTGATATATGTAAGGATCTTATAAAGATTTGACTTTGTCTTCCATTGTCGTTTTTTTTCTTTTCTCCAGGCAATTTAAATTTCAGGGAAAATTCAGCTGAATAAAACATTTTATGTAAATGTTGTTTGATCTTGTTTACATTTTCTCATCTAAGAAGGTACAGATTCTTAGATCAGCCAACCCAAGCTAATACACAAAAAGGCCATGTTCCCTGACAGTCCGCACTCCCTTGTCAAGGATGCGTGACCTTCCACAGCTCACTCCATTGTTTGTTCAACAAACCTGTCTTACTTGGTTGCACAATTTTTGAAAATAGTTCCTCTGATTTTCTGACAACTCTTTGATTGTCCAGAGTGAAGCTGTGATGGAAAGCCATATGCTTCTTCCGTCTACCTTGGTGGGCAGCTCTTCGTCCTCTCTCTAGTAGCATATACCACGGCCATCCGGCTCCTGGTTCTGACTTAGTGACACTCATGCTGTGCACAGACCTATGGGGCTTTCTCTTACCACATTTAAATGTTACTCTCCACCAGGGACAACTACATGGTCATCAAGGGGAATACTCGTTCTTCTATGAGCACTTCTTCTTGCACGTCTTTCCTACATTCTTTTCCTTGGAGCTTCTCATGCATCCATGGCTGACACTGTTTCTGCTGGAGACAGGAGAGCTGTCAGTGCCAGAGTCACCCCTGGGAGAAATGCTGTCAGGAGCTCACAAAGAGAGGTGCTCATGCACAATTTACTGAATAGTAGAACTCGGCAGGATGTTTCCTTAACTTCTGCCTTGCACAGAGGCGGCCACTATGAGTACATCTGTCCAGCCGCTGCCTGGTGAAGCTGGGGATGTTCATCTTTGTAACCAAGGATTATTATCTTAAGACAACTTATATAAACATTCTCATTTTGCCTTTAACCCCCCTTTCTTTTTCTTTGCTTGTTTGGCTCCACCCTGCTCTGCCACAGCGCACTGTGACACCTGTTTTTAGACTTACACATCTGTTGTTTACTCTTGAGCAAACTCATTTTTTTTTTTTTAATTTAGAGTCTCTCCTTATTTTTTACTCAGGTTGATAGAGCCATTTTCTTTTTCTTATTATTAGAAGAATTGACATACATCTTATTTTTCTCCATTACTTTATGAGATTTCTGGAAGAAGACCATATCTTTGTACACTCTAGAGAATATTCTTCCTGCTGTGATGAATATAGAAGCCTGATTATTTCTCACAAAATGCATAAACATCAAATCTTGGGGACTATGTGCTCATATTAGTAAACTGCATTATCTTTGACCTCAGGCTTTCTGTTTCTGACCTTACTATTCTGAGTTCAAGTTATACTGGGTAGACGCTTGTCAACAAAGGCCCCAGTAAAGAGTCAACCTGAGACAACTAGGTTTGATTTTCTTAACATGCAATTTGTTGATCTCGGCCCAACTCAGAGAAATCAAATTCTTTTCTGTGCTTTGTATTTTAAAAAATGTGTTTATGTAAGAAGTGAAGAGAATAGACACAGCTTCTTTTATGTTTATGGGGATTTTTACTGCATTATTGAGAAATTATCACTAGGTTTCATAAAAGAATAAAATCTAAATTATTAGAGTAGGAAATGTCCCTAAGCAACACTTTTCTACAATCTCATTAAATATAACTTCCTTAACTTCTAACTCTAATTTGATTCACTGAAGGCAATGTACTCACGTAACTACAAAAGTTTAAGACATTCAAAAGGATAATAATAATAATAAATGCTCAAGACTCAAACCATTCATCCAAGGCAGCAAGTAATAAATGCAAAAGTTACTGCTGTCAGGAATGTACACAGAAGCATAAATCCAGAGAAATGGTGTGGGAAGGCTGCTGTGTCTGAGATATTAGCCAGTTTAGTGCTAAACCTATAAAGTATGGAGTATAGGGTATTTAATAACATTGCACTGGATCTTATAGCAACTTCATCCTAAGCCCTGGGGAGAGCAGCGTTTATTCTCAATCCTTTCATATACAGTGTAGGACAGAAAACATTCTGACTACAAAGAGAACTTCACAGGCAAATGCTGCAAGGCAAGCCTAGGATACTGAAGCAGCCAGGCAGAGAGTGGTGGTGCATATTTGAGTCGGTAGCTTCTGTGCAGATTCATTAGAGTGTTGCCTAAGGAGACTTGGCATGAGTTTGATTAGCAGATGCGATAAGGAAGGGCCCGGATAAAAGGAAGTAACATTGTGGCCATGGGATAAGAAAACCAAGGGCATGTGGAGGAACTGGTGATGGGTAAAGGACCAGCTAGCCTGCAGACAAGCCGAGGGTTAGACTTCAGTCTGTGCCACTGCTTTTGAAGGTGAAAATGGAATCCTAAGAGCCTGAGATTGCCCTCCTTTGTATTACCCTTTGAACTTAGATCTTTGTGTGGATTTATACCCAAGGCAACTGTAGCATAAACTATATCCAACCTTGTTGTGTATGTAATTTACTCTTTCTTTTTTTCTCAGCAAATTTTAGGACACTGGTCCTAAGGAGATGTTATGGGGGGTGGAGCTAATAAGCAATTTGCATTAAGAATTTTGTGGGTGAGCAGAACCAAGGGTAGCAGGTCACAACTGCAATCCGCTCACAATTAGGATGTACAACAACAACAACAACAACAACAAAACCCCAGGTCCTTTATTGCATCTAAACTAATTGGCTGCCTGCTAGAATCCCTCCACTAATTAACAAGAAAGGAAGAGTTCAATGTCCTAAGAAATTCACAAGGTCTAAGAGTTTCAATCTTCCATTTGGAAAATATTCTACCCAGTCATCAGGCTGCCTCCCTCCCTGCTTTTTCTTCCCAGGACACAGACAGGCAGGATACTTAGTGCCTTGCAGGGCGTGGAGCCTTTCAGAGGCCTCAAGGCCTTGCTAACTCAGTATTGCCACACACAGTTCAAGCCTGTGCCCAGTGTGACTGCATTTCGCTTGGGCTCTTACAGCCTCGGGTTGGCTTGGTGTAATCTATATCCTTTCTGATTCTACATTATCCTTTCCCATCTGGTGGGAAGCTGTACTGGCTTTTTACCTTGAGGACCTAGCGCTTTCTCTACACTCCTTTGGGATGTATTGGTGAGAAGCGGTAGCAATTCCCCCGGCCAGACTCTCAGCTTACTTTTCCACGCACCATCTGGCTAGCGATGGAAATTCAGGAGGAATTACCCCTTAAGCTCTCCCAGCCCCATGTGTCTCTGTTTTTTGGTTGCACTGAGGTGCTCACACAGTAGTCAGAGATTGGAATAGCTCATTTTTTTTTTCTTTTTTAAAACTGGAGTCTGAACTGGGAGAGAGGGAAACAGCCTTTTGTAATCCTCAGTGCTTTAGGATAAAACTCAAAGGAAATATGAAAAATACACATTATACTGCTTCCACTCCTCCGTGTTTCTCTCCTTTCCTAGTTTAAAGCATTGCTGTGACCGAGAGGGGAGTATTTCCCTTGGCTTTCTCTTATTTTCTGTCTTGAATCTAAACAAGACTTAATGGAAGCAATTGTCCTTGTGCCTGGAAAGTCTGTGGTGACTGACTGTTCTTGGTGACTGAATTGTCTATGGAGGTTGGTATTTAGAAAAAATCATCTCTAAAAACTAGAGTGTGGATCCTGTTGCCTAATCCTCTCTAAATATCAAAACCTGGACGTTTCCTTTGTATTTCTAATCACCAGTTACAGCTTTTCCTCCCAGCCAACAACCACAAGGAAATACTTTACGTAATGCACCCAGAAAGAAAGTAGAAAGCACACATATGTAGCTCTTTGAATTGAAATAGTCCACCTGAAGAGAAGCATAGGCACTAGTGGATAAAAGTACTTGTTGTGAAAATGAAAGTACCTGAGTTCAAATCCCCAGGACTTACATAAAAATTAGATGCATGCCTTTAACACCATAATTAAAAAGCAGAGACAGATCCTGGTGACTTGCTGGCCAATTAGCCCCAGTCTAGCCACAACAAAGAGCTTCAGGTTCAGTGAGAGACTATGGTTGAAAAATAACGTGGGCACACACACACACACACACACACACACACACACACACACACACACGCATGCTCACGTGCGAGGAACACCATCTATTTCACCGAAGATTGTCTGAGACTGGCTGTTTATTCTGAACCATAACATTTGGGGAGAGAAGGGTTTCCCTTCTCCCCAAAGAATTCATCACCAGAACCCTGGACTTGACCGCCAGTCACTGTGGAGCTGCCATGGTCACTGTTGGAGCTCCATTGGTGAGTCAAAGCAGTGCCCCTTTGTGGAAGAGAGCTGTCAGCTGTTCCAGTCACCTGATTTGGGTCAGGTGCCACCTGACTGGGCCTCAGAGCCCTGAGCTCCCATGCCATTTGTCTCAGCTCCAGCTGAGCTTCCAATTGTAGCCTGATCAGGCACCAGTGAACTATGTTCACTTGTACCATCTGCCATGTAAGCAGCTATTTAACTAAAAAAGCCGTTAACACTCTGGTGTGGAGAAATCTTTTTCTATCACACTCCAGACTGAACTGAAAATCTTGTGACTGGGATCTTGATCTGTGCTCCACTCTTTCCTGCCTGGAGCACAATGTTCCTAAGGAAGACACTGCTTCATCCTTTTCTGCCTGGAGAATTATGCCACTCAGACCTTCCGGCAGAGAAGTGTGCACTTCCTGCCCGGCAGCATCTGGGCCTCCTGGAAGACCCAGAACCACAGACAGACAGGCAGACAGACAGACAGACAGATAGGCACGCATGCACACACGCACTCACGCATGCACGTACACACACACACACACACACACACACACACACACACAGATACACACATGAACGGACATACATACTCACTTGTGAAATGAATGAAACATATAAGGCTCAGGAAGTAAAAATTCAGAAGTCACAGGAAGATCCTGAAATTTAAAAGATTCACAAAGCTTCTCCTCAAGATAAATGAGCAATGTCAATTACTGGGGATTGCTGGAGAGAGGAGAGTTGCTGACTAGCCCTGCTCTCTACAAGTGGCGTAGGCATCTCCAGGGATGGAGCTTTCATGATTCATCACCAGTGCTGGGACAGACTTGTCATTTGTGCAGTTGCGCTTGACTAATCAAGCTCCTGTAAGTAATCCCAATTAACCCACTGGTTCACTAAGCTAGGCTGGTGTCTTAGGGTTTCTATTGCTGGGAAGAGACAGGCAACAACTTCTATAAAGGAAACCATTTAATTGGGGCTTGGTACAGCTTCTGAAGTTTGGTACATTATCATGGTGGGAAACATGGCACCATGTAGGCAAACATGGTGCTGAAGAAGGAGCAGAAAGTTCTCCATCCTGATCCACAGAGAGCAGAAGGAGTAGCTTAAGCATACGAGACCTCAAAGCCTGACCCCACAGTGACACACTTCCTTCAACAAGGCCACGCCTCCTAATAGTGACACTTCCTACAGGCCCAAGCATTCAAACACATGAGTCTATGGGGCCATAATTTCTATGGCCTGTCATTGTTGCCCAATCTAAAGTGAATAGACATTTGTTCATGTCTCCACAAGAAAAGTGATGCAAAGCACACCAATTTACAAATATTACTTTATTTACAGTGTTATTTCCCCCTTTCAGCTTCTCCATAAAGGTTCATGTGTAGAATTAGTTTATTTTGAGGGAATTCTAGGCTACAACAGCCTGGATACTAACAACACTGATTGCACAGCTGCTATAGACAGATATGTATTTGTTGTTAAGAATGTGTGTTTTTGAGAAAAATCTTGGGGCCTAATAATCATCACCAAAACAAAAAATAAACACAGACAAACATACACTCCTCTACCTCTGTGTGCACCCATGTGTGTGCGTGTGTGTCCATATATGTGCATGTTTATATTTTATCTTAAACTATATTTATTTTTAAAAATGAAGTTGCTTTTGCTGCAAGATAATTCCACCAGAGAACATGGGTTCCCATAAATCCAATAGAAAAGTCTGTATTGCTAGCCAGTGACTGTGCAGGAAACTTACCCAAATTGTGTAGCCCCGAGCCTCACAGTTCTTGGTCTTTTATGTATAAAGCCCATATCCTGGTCGACACACTTTGGTTAACAAAAATAGTTATCTAGAAGTGAAACTACAGAAGCCAAAAAGCAAGATTAGAACATCTAAGGACTTTCCTGGATCCTGGAACTATGGACTAAGTCTTTGATGGATTAGTCTTTGTTCCTATTTTGTCATGTGTTGGGGCCTAAATGCTGGGTTCTAAGGTCCAAATGTCACCTCAAACATGGAATCAGTCGTGCTAAGCTCTCAGGGTCTGTTATAACTTTATAGACAGAAATCTAGTATCTTTGATAGATAGAAAAGGAACGTGAATAGCATTTTTATAGCATTATTTTTTTTGAGACAGAGTCTCTCAGTGTTAGCCTTGGCTGTCCTGGACTTGCTTTGTAGAGCAGGCTGGCCTCAAACTCACAGCAATCCACCTGCCTCTGCCTCCCAAGTGCTGGGATTAAAGGTGTGTGCCACCACACCCGGCCTGTGAATGGCATTTATAGTTCTGAGAATTGTATAAAAAAATAATCAATCTAAAAAAAAAGATTTCATGATCCCAGAACTCTAATACAACATGTCGTTTAAATGTGCATTGCTTTCCTAAAACTTGAGTTAAATTGCTATTGTGCCTATTCTGGCATCTTCTACAAGCTTATTGATTATAATGGTTAGTCCTGGTTGTCAACGTGACTGGATTTGGATCAACTAAAAGTTATGTATCTGGAAGATGGTCTGTAAGAGTATTTCCTGAAAGGTTAACTGGGAAGGGAAGCCCCTCCCTTGGAGTGGTGCCTTCTTGGTCTGCAGGAGAAGTTTTGCTTTTTTTTTTCTTTCATGTCTGCCTTCATTGCTGGCTGGTAAGTCCATCTACTCTGTGGCTGCCCCCCCCCCCCCCCCCGACATTCTATTCCGACACTGGAGTCCATCTTCTTTGGTCTGCCTCCATGAACTACACAGGGTTCTCCACGAATCCTTCAGGTTTTTAATCACTATGTTGGGATTGTTGAGGCATTTCAGCTTTATGGACTGAATAGCTAGGAACTTCTCATCCTCTCCAGTGTGCAGACAGCCAACCAGAGTTATCTAATCCAATGCATTACATCACTTTTGTAATATATACTCACTCTGGGTTCTATTCCTCTAGAGAACCCTGTCTACTATACTTGTCATACAGTTCTAAAGACACAGCAGTAATAACAAGTCATCCACTGATAAAACCATTGGGTTTGTTTGTTTGTTTGTTTGTTTATTTGTTTTGGGAGAGGAAAAAAATCCAAATTTTAAAAATCTTGAGCAAACTGTTTAGAACAATGAAATAAGCAGTATGCTTTTAGGCAATTGCCATTTCACATATTTGAGAAACATAAATGACCAGTGATAAAATGGTGAAGATTGCTCTCCTTAACGTTGTCATACCAATCCCAAGGCTTTCACTGTCAGTTGAAGATAGGAATTCACATCTTTACCTGTATATGCCAACTTATAGTTATATCTGCCATGGTTCCTAGTATAATATTTTCGTCTTGATATATGTGTTCTGTGAAAAGTTGCCTCTGACTAGACTTCTATGAAGTTTTTTGGATTTGAAATTCTGTGTCTGGTGATATTTACCCCAAATTCCAGCAATCTGCTGAAGAGTGAAATGTCCCTGGAATTCCTGCTGTTCAGTCTGGAAGGGACTGTGTGGCTGTGTGCTTTCTAGGAAAGGGCCAGTCTCTAGAGGGAGGGGAGCACAGTGGGAAGCTTTTACCTGCCCTCATTCAAATGCCTGTTAATGTGATGCCAGCTTTTAGTTGGGGAGTCACCATCCTCATTCTGTATGCTTTACCGTGTTTTTTTGGACTATAGGACGTACCTGGCCATAAGATGTGCCCAGTTTTTAGAGCAGTAAAACAAGAAAAACAGTAAAAACAGCCTTTGGACCATAAGGCGCACTGCCATAACTGCCCACCCCCCTTCTAGGGGAAAGTGCATTTTATGCTCTGAAAACTACTCTAAGTTGACTTAGCAGATTCTTCTTACCGTTTCTAGCCTTTGACTTTAGGTTTTAGCTTTTCCTGATACTATTTCAAATTTTATTTTATTATTTTTATTTTTATTTTATTTTCACTTTTACAGGTTCAGCTTTTTATTGAGCATGTTAACAAGAGGTTTAGTCAAAAAGACCAAAGCCCATGTCATCATCAGACTCCTCAGATTCTTCCTTCTTTGCTTCCACTTTCTTCTCTTCAGCTAGGGCAGAAGAGGTGCCTGGAGCGGGACCTCCTGCTTGTGCAGCAGGAGCTGGCCCACCACCCCTACATTGCAGATGAGGCTCCCTGTGCTGACATTGACCAGGGCCTTTGCAAACAAGCCAGGCGGCCAGAAAAGTTCAACATTGACACTGGCTGCTTTAATGAGGGCATTGATCTTATCCTCTGCTAGTAGGTGCAGGCGAGCATGGGGACTGAGGCCACGCTGTGGGCTGCCAGCAGGGGTGCTAGTGGCCTGACGAAGTGAGAGCCTCTCCCCAGCTTGGCCCTAGCTTCCTCCGAAGGACTGAGCACCTTGGTGGCAGCTGAGGAAAAGCACTATTTCAATTTTTAAATTGTATTTTTTTAGTAGGTATACTAAATGCCTTACCATTCTGAATGTGGAGTTGGTGACTTGCCTCAGTGGGCGAGAGCACTTGCTATGCAAGTGCTAGGGTCTCTATTCAAAGTGTGTAGTCTCAGTAGTAGGAGGGGGAAGAGTGGAGAAAGGAGGATTATAATGGCTTGTTGGCTGGCCCAGATTCAGTGAGGGACCCTGCCTCAAGAGCATCAAGGGAGCAATAAACAATGATAGCCAAGGTTTTCCCCAGGCTTGCATTTGAACACATGGCCTTGCACACGCGTCCACCCTGCAGCCCTCCTTTTCACAAATGAAAACTCCTCTGTTTAGTTGTGCGTGTGTGTGTGTGTGTGTGTGTGTGTATGAAGATACTTTTCCTCACTACTTTCTCTAAAACTTATGCACTAATCAACAAATAATTAAATTTCAATAATTTAAATTTCATCCTTCGATTCATATTATGACTCTGTTGACAAAGGAGAGGCTAAAATGGGTTGCCCAATTCAACAGTTATATCAAACGTACCTAGAAAAATGTATCTCTTTCCTGTCTGCTTCCTTCTTCCTTTCCCTTCCCTTCCCTTCCCTTCCCTTCCCTTCCCTTCCTTTCCCGTCTCTTCCCTTCCCCTTCCTCTCTTCCCCTTCCTCTTTTCCCCTCCCCTCCCTCCAGTCTCTCCCTCCTTCTTTCTCCTGCAGCACTTGCCTGATGCCGTTCTTTGGTTTTCTTTCCATCTTGCTCTTGTACAGACCGAGATAGTTGCAGAGGGCTGTGAAACTGTATGCTTTTAGTGGAAGTCCCATTTGCATGGAGGAGAGGTCCATGAGGAAGAGAGAGGCCCGAGAACCATGAAAGCTCTGCACACTGGTCCTAGTTTATGATATTGCTCAGTGGAAGTCAGAGCATGAATGGCGGATCAACTAAGGCTGGGGGGTGGGGCAGGTCTTTTCAGGGCTCAGGCAGATCGCATCCACACTTGACTACCACAGCAGTGACACAGCAGGGGTTTCCTCTTACCTGTTTCTCTTTTGGGACCTACATCAGTCGTTATTCACAACAAAGACATGAATGCTATTACTAATTCTTTATGGGTTAGGAGACTGGCAGAGACTTATTTGCTCTAAGTCATAGATTCAAGATGGTGGTTTTCCTGATTCTAAAAGTTCTGTGTAACACACAGGGAAAATAATTGGTCAGGATGATTAGAGAAATTGAGAAAACTCAAGTGGGAAGACAAAAAGACAGGTAGCTAGATAAAAATAATTAAGGACTATAAGAAAAGAGTTTGCACAATTTTTTTTAATATAAAGAATTGCATGATATATACAAGTTCCCAAGAGCCACAGACAGAAGGCCTTTCCAAGTCCTGCTGGTCTAGAGGATTGGAGTGTTTTTGGTGAAAGTCAGCTGACTCTTGGCATTAGATAAGCAGTTATCTCTAAAACTCCTTTCAAATATACAATACATGATTCTGCTTATTTTATAACCTAGAAAAATGATCTGGAAGCTTCTGTTTTTTCACCAGATTTGTACTGCTTTCCTAGACACAGTGAGGATAAGCCATGAACTTTCCTTTCCTGTTTTCTAAGTGTTTAGTGGTATGGATTTATGAGCTGGCTGCCATGGAGGTTGACATCTGTGATTGGGAAAACTTAATGCTTTCTTTTTAAATTTTATTTTAAATTAAATTTATTTGTGTGTGTGTGTGTGTGTGTGTGTGTGTGTGTGTGTGTGTGTGTGTGTAGCATATGAGTGCAGCATGCCTGGAGTCATTGGTGATGTAAGCCACCTAGCCTGGAACTGAACTGCTGCCCTCTGCAGAAGCAGTAGGTGTCCTCTAAGCTGCCGAGTCATTCCAAAGCCCCACACCTCATACTTTCTGTAAGGAAACTCTGGTGTTTTGGTTCCAGGGTTACATGTCCACTCGGAGCACCTACTAGAGCTGGTGGCTGCACAGAAACTGGATTCGAGCCCAGAGACAGTCTAGTTGTTGTTCACTATCTTCTCTGAAGTGAAACAGTCGCATGTCTAAAGACAGAATAACGTGTCTACCCATCTATAGAACACCAAACCCTTGGTGAAGAAGCAACAACTGGTGATGTTTCCTTTCAGCACCTAGATTCATGGGGAAAGCTGTGCATCTTCTACTGTGCAAACCCTGACGCTGTGTGACTTGCTTACCAGGCATCGAAGAGGGATGGATTTTACTTCACAGAACACATGGAACTTGAGAAAGCAGAAGCAGAGTTTCTCACAGCCAATCTTGTACCACTGCACAGTCGTTTAGTCAAAATACTCATGTAAACACAATAAGCTCTCAGGAGCCTTCATGCTACTTCTAAGTCACAGCTGAAGAAAAGCAAGAAGAATTTAGCTCCACTATTCTGGGATTTGAACCTTCTGTGCATCAAGGAAGGGGTTATGTAAAGGTGATTTAGCATGAGGGCTCAGCCTGTTTAGACTCGGAAAGAAAGGATGGCAGCCCTGTGTATTTCCTTCTCAGTGAGGCAAATGTCACTGTTTTATGGTCGTTCTTATTAACTTATTAAAGTATTTACTGTTATGAGTATGCATGTTTTGACTTTATACACTTATGTGTACAAACTGTGTTTGGTGTTCGTGAAGGTCAGAAGAGTGGGGTCAGCTCCCCACCGGAGTTATGGCTGGTTGTGAGCCAGCGTGTGGGTGCTGAGAACCAAACCTAGCTCTTCTGCAAAAACCAAGCCTGTTCTTAACTGCCAACCCATCTCTCCAGCCTCTTCATTATCTTCTTAAGGGTTAGTTATCAAAGTTTTAAAAAAAGAATATTTATTTATTTTTGCATGTATATGTGCACGTGGACATGTTTATGCCTCTCTGTCTCTGTCTGTCTGTCTCTCTGTGTCTGTCTGTCTGTCTGTCTGTCTGTCTGTCTATCTCTGTCTCTGTCTCTCTCTGTCTCTGTCTCTCTCTCTCTGTGTATGTGTAGGTCAGAAGGCAGTTTTCTAGAGTGGGTCCTTTCCTTCTATCATGTGGATTTGGGGATCAAACTCAGGTCCAGGCTTAGGAGCAAGTGTCTTTACCCACTGTCTTAATCACTGTTGCATTCTGAGGCGACACCACATACAAGGCAGCTCTTACAAAAGAAAGCATTTAACTGGGGCTTGCTTACATTTTCAGGAGATCAGTCTGTCATCATCGATATAATCATTATCCTCGTGGCAGGGAGCATGACAGCAGGCAGGCAGGTGCTGGAGCAGTGGCTTTGAGCTTTACATCCTCATCCATAGGAAGCAGGCAGAGAGAGCTACTAGGCCTGGGCTGGGCTTTTGAAACCTCAAAGCCCACCCCCCGTGATACACTTTCTCCAACAAGGCCACGCCTTCTCATCCTTCCAAACAGTTCATCAGGTGGGGGCTGAGCACACACATTGTAAGCCTATGTGACCGTTTTCATTCATCCCACCACACCCATGGTGCCATCTCACAGGCCCCTTTATGAGAGCTTTTAGTGCACATTGTTTTGTAGGTCAAATCATGGTGCCCAGTTTGCCCAACTCAACATCCTGATTCTTACTTCTCAGGTGCAGTTGCTTTTGACTTTTAAGTTATTGCTTCCACTTACATATTCCTAACAGCGTTCCTATGGTACTGTATCACCATGTGTCATGTTTTAAGTATTGATTAATTGTGTAGCATGGAAAATTTACTTTTATTTACCCCCTCTCTTTCACTTTCCCCTATTCCTTCTTTGAAAATAGCTTTAGAGTTAAACTTATAATGATAGTGTTCATTCATCTAATCTTGTGAGTATTTACTATCCAGGGAATTTCTTGTGTAAACTTTTATTTTTTGACACAAACCTCCTTTCTTTTTCTTGACTTCACTAGGTTTCTGGTTAAGATTTCCCGGATCTTCTAATGGGGTTTTAATTTGTTTTCCATGCACTTTCCATCCCGCACAGGACTCACCTTTGCTATCATTTGAAGAGGTCTCTTCTTGGGCTGGGAATGTGGATGAGTGGCAGAGGTCTCACACAGCACCCGAGAAGTTCTGCATTTGGCCCATAGCAAAGAAGATGAAAAGGTATTCTTTTACATTCCAGTTCTTATTTTCTAAATTTTTGTTTTGTTTTGTTTTTATGAGGCACAGTAGCCTGGAATCCTTGAAAGGGCAAGGGCAGCAACCAATGCTTTGGGCAACTTGAACATCACAGAAGATGTTCATTCCTTTGTAATATTTGATGGATATTATTAATTTGGGTTGGCAAAAGGTCTTTCTTTGGGGGAAGAGTCAAAGTGGCAAGGGTCTGCAGTTTCCTTGACAAAAATGTCCAGTGTAGCCTGTAGTTAGGAAGAGTGGTTGGGGGAAAGCCTCAGAACCTGCACACAGTGGTCACTTTAAATGTCTCCAAGCACAAAAGGAGTTTATTTCCAAGCACTTGGAAGCAACATTCTTTTCAAAGCTGCAGGTGTGGTGTCTCCTACATGCACGTCTAAGGTTATTTTTATTACAATGAGGAAGGGAGCCATATCACGCTGTCATCTTGTAGGAATAGATGCTGCCTCTCATAGCTATACAACTGGCAGAAAGATCACTTGCTCCATGTGTAAGAAGTGTTAGTTTGAAGGTGTTCTGCAGATGTTCTATGTGGCTTCAAGTTCCTTGAACTTGAGTGCAGATTTGACTTTGCGTCACTTGAGGTGCTTGAACTATCCCACATAACACTAAGATGGGGACAATACTGTGAGATTTTCATATGAGTAGGCTTTGATATCTCAATGAGGCTCGTAATGTACAAAAAGGCTAAGAGCAGCCAAACACTTCCTAAACACCCTCACTCTTCTGTTCAGTGGACGAGAGAGCAGATTTCTCAGAAGTTGACATCATGAAAACGGTGTGTGTATTCTGGAAAGAACGGAGCCAGGGTGCTGGCTTCATTGACCCTCAGACTGGGAGTCTCCCTATGCCAAGCTCAGTCAGAGAGGTAAATAGGCCTACTCCATCGTGTCATTCACTTCTTTGCCCAGAGAAACTCCTCCAGACACTGGTAGAGGATAAGTGTCATTGTGTCCTTGCTCCCCCTTCTTACCCAGTCAGGGAAAAATGCGACTATGGATGAATCATTGTAGTTTCAAAAAAAATTGACAGTATTTCAAAGGATCACATGTACATGGAGCCTCAAGACAAATGTGAACATATTGGAAAAGTAAACATTACGCTGAGGCACTTCTGGCCATGCATTTTGGTTTAATTGACTTCTTTTGGAAACTCAGTACAGCTCTCTGGGAATAGGGTTATTGGTTGACATATTGTGATCATGAAATTTATAATTAAAATATTACATTTTTTTCGTGGGTACATACGTCAGTTTACATGCCACAGCATATGAATAGAGGTCTGAGGACAACATGCAGTATTTTGCTCCTTTCTTCTCCATGTGGGCCCCAGGGACTCCCTTAAATACACACACTCATAAGCACAAGATGTGGAATGGGTTCATTTGAATTCTGTTGCAAATTCAGTTATTTTTCCTCATACCACATAGTTCACTGATCCCAACTGATCATGATGTCTCTTATGCCAAAGGAGGGTGAAAGTTGAGGGGGAAATGCTGTGTTTGCAACCTTGTTGCATTCTCTTGCCAGGCAGGGCCAGGCTGACAACACATGGCTTCCGGGCTGGCCAGATATGAGATCAACTTTCCTCATTCAATTTCAGAGAGTTGTTCTGAGAGGGAAGAAAAGGCTTTACAGAGACCATGAGGCAGGTGTGAAGGCAAAGACTTGTCACTGTCTTCCTCAAAGGACTCAGTGTGAGTACCCCATGTCAGTTATGTTGATCAGCAGGGCTATAGATTTCATCCCCTTTGAAGTTAGTCTGTGTGGATAAGGCTTTTCATCACCCTTTATGTTTCTGGTGCCTGAGTGTATCCTGACAGGTGAAGGAGTGAACTTCCGTCCTGTTTAGTCCAGCTCAGGGTCAGAACAACTCACCACAGCTCTAGATGTGTTGGCAGCCTTGATGTCAGTAGATTCTAAGTAGGAAACCCTTAACAAAGAGCTTATTTTCTGTAGAAAGAGAAAACCATCCTTCTTGGATCACACTCTGCTTTGGTCTCTGGATAAGGCCACACCTAACCTTACCTTTGGCATTAGTCTGATTGTGTTGCACATGGTACACACCTAGATCACAGTCTACTTGAAAGAATCCCATTCAACTTCATGTCCAGGGCTCACAGTTTTGAATAGTCAGCGTCCTAGTTTTACTCAATGCCTAATTTTCCTCACTCCAGCCTCACAATTATCCTTCAGTTCTTACTGTCTTAGTTATGGTTTTATTGTTGTGATGAAGCACTGTGACAAAAAACAAGTCGATGAAGAAAGGGTTTATTTAGCTTGTGCTTCTACATTGTAATCCATCACTGAAGGACATCAGGACAGAAACTCAAACAGGGCAGGAACCTGGAGGCAGGAGCTGATGCAGAGGCCATGGAGGGGTGTGTCTACTGGCTTGCTCTCCATGGCTTACTCCGCCTGCTTCCTTATAGAATATAGGACCACCAGCCCAGGGATGTCATCACTAAAATTGGGCTGGGCCCTCTCACATCAATTACTAATTAAGAAAATGCTCTATAGGTTTGCCTACAGCCTAATCTTATGGAGACATTTTCTCAATTAAGGCTCTCTCTTTCTCAGACGTCTCCAGTTGGTAACAAGTTGCCATAAAAATTAGCCTGGCACGATGGCAGCCTTCAATATTTCTTGTTTCATATCTAAGTAGTATTGTATTTTGGTTTTGTATCTAAGTATCTAGTTCTAATTAGAGTGTTACTGGCTGTTTCTTGCTCTTACTATGTTTGGCTTTGATCATTTTGAAGCAAGACTCTTGGAGAACATCTCCAAGCTCTGGGCAGCTTCTGCTCATAGCACCCCTGAAAACAGGTATATGGAAGGGAGCCAGCTAAGGGGCTGCATGCAAAGCATTAAAGAGTTACTTGCTCTGACTCACTGGAAAAGGGAAAAGGAATTTTGTTCAAACACTGCTTCCTCTATCTTTGTGCTTGCAGATGTTTGCAGTTGTGAAGTTCAGTTACTTGTCTTCAATATTCCTCTTCCTGGAGCGATGCGGACAGGGGCAGGCAGTGCATGTGAGCAGCTTAGCAAGTGCTGTGCTATGTTGATCAACATGCTACCAATATGCTTTGTTATTAACCTTTAGTCCTGACTGTGGTTCTGAATTCTTTGAAGGTTAAAGAGAAATTCTTGTAGTTGACAACCGAAGGAGCAGCTTGATTAGAGGAAAATAGTGTTGATGCCTGTCAGTGAGTGTAGCTAACATATGTTGCATTTGTGGACAGGGAGGAAACAAAACTTAGCAGGTCCTTGGAAAAAATGTGCGAGCTGGCTGACAGGTGTGACATTTCAGTGCAACAAGTAAGAGCTCTGCTGAGCAGCCACCGTGTCCATTGAGACTTGATTGGTCACAGATGACAATTCCAGCTCACTGAGCTGTTTCTTCAGTGTCTGCAGCAAGTAATACCAGAAGTCAAGTAAGGCTGACCACCAGCTGTAAGGTTGGAAATACACTCAGTTAAAAAAGCATAAGAAAGGTTAGAGAGAGGGCTCAGATTGTAAAGTGCTTTCTGTCCAAACATGAGGACCCATGTTTCACCTCTTAGGGATCATATGGGGAAGAAAATCCAAACACTATAGCATATGCCTGTAACCCCAGCACCGGGGAGGCAGAGATAGGACAATCCTGGCAGCTCGCTGGCCAGCCAGCATAGATGAACTCTCCAGGTTCAGTGAGAGACTGTGTCTCAAAAAATATGGTGGAGAACAATTGAGGAAGACATCTAATATCTGACCTCTACCCATACACACTCACATGCACCCACAGACACAGGCATGTATAAGAGCACACACACATACACACACACACACACACACACACACACACACACACACACACACACACACATGAACCCAACTTAAGATGTTAGGTTTCAGTGACATAATTGAACCATCTAGGTCATTTCTCAGGTGTGCCTTTTTCCCCAGGACAAATTAGTGGAAGAAGTGTGGCCCGTGGTAGGTCAACCATACTCCACTGGATGGCTTCACACCCGTGGGTATTTGGCAGTACAGATTGGACTTGTGAGTGAGGAGGTGAGGGTGGATCTGGGAGAAATTGAGAAGAGTGAAGTTGAATATGATTAAAATACACTGTATGGAGTTCTCTAAGAATTAATAAAATATTATACTAAAAAAGAGAGATTTTTAACATTTTTAGTAATGGCTGCTTACATATTGCTTATAAATATGTAAATACACATGTATACACATATACATATCTTCTTGGTTTTGATAACCACAATAGCCAAAGACACATTATAACCATCAGAAATAAAAAAAATATATATTGTGCTTATTTTTAAAGATGTTTTCTTAGGAGACTAATATGAAAATACTAATAGGAGTTTGTGTTGAAGCCTTAGTTGGAGTTTTGCCTTTCTTCTCTAGAAATGGGTTCTTTGAAGTTCTAAGCTGTCAACTTACTCTTGTTTCAAATTATCAGAATGCTTTTGGGAATTTGTCAGTTGGCGACAAAAAATTTACTTTTATCATTTCATTTCCAGCACCTTGGGCCAGTGCTTTTAACAAAGCAAAAGACATTTGAATTAAACATTCATTTTTTTTCACTGTCTCCAAAATCAAATTTGTAAGTTCCATCTATGTATCTTCATATTTGTCATCAATAATTCCACAAAGATTTGAAGTTACTTAGTAGAATGATATGGATAACAAAATAACATAGGAAAATAAAGTTGAGATTAAGTGATGAAGCCCACTCTGATCTACCCATAAGCCACTCTTCTCCTCATTCTCTCATTTCTGTATCACTAGGTGCCAACATCTCCCTCTCCCATAGGCTGCCACGCTCCTCTGGCATCTTGCTCCTTTGTGCTAGCAAGGCACCTTCTTCCCTGCTCTGTCCCTAACCTCATACCAGCCTCAGTCCTTTCCACCCCATAGGCTGACTGGCTCCTCTTGGATCTCACCACTAGATAGGCCTGCTTCTCAAGATAGGCCTGTGCTTCATTCAAGTAGGCTTCATGTCTTCCTACCCTATAGGCCACCTGAGTTCTCTGCTCTAAAGTTCCTGTGCTGCCTGGTCTCTTAACTTCACACATACCTCTTCCAGAACCTTACTTTCCTATGTTTTCTGTGCTCCTCCAGAATCTCACAGGCCCATGACTCCAGCTGGGACCAATACTTTCCACTCCATAAACCTCCTAACTTCACAGTTGGCTTCCTTGGGATCTCCTGCATGCCAACCTCTTGTTGACCAGAGATGACTCAAGCTAGGGCATCCAGGCATGAAGAGCCACAGCAGAAGGATATGGATAACAAGACAAGGAGCAGTAAGTGGTGTGCTGACTTTGGTGGTTTGAATGAGATGCCTCCATAAGTCTTTTTTTTTGAATACTTGGTCCCCACTTTCTTGCTGTTTGGAGGATTAAAAGGTATGGCCTTGATGGAAGAAATATGTCACTGGAGTTGAGCTTTGAAGTTTCAAGACCTGTGTCATTTTGAGTTCATTCTTTCTGCTTCCTGTTTGGGATTCAAGATGCGAGGTCTCAGCTGCTGCTACAGCTATCTGCTATTTGCTACGTCAACTCTTCCACCACTGATTATTATTTCTCTGGAACCATAAGGCCAAAGAAACTAGTATTATGTCACAGCAATATAAAAGTAATGAATACATTGGATTACATTGGACGCTTGGATACTGAGTTAGTGCAGAAGTAGTAGACTCTTAAACAATGACTAAGGATAGAACCTGCAGGATGCAATACCGTGACCACAGAGAAAAAAAAGTCTCAACCCTTTTACACCTTAGTCTTTTCCTACACAGATCCACTGAAAGAGGAAAGGTGCTTTCAATAAAAAGAAAGACTCAAGGAATAAGATGCCCAAGTCACAATGAAGTAACAAAAGTAAAATTGACCCCTTTGTTAGAATGACCTAGAAGAACTTCGAGACAAAATATTCAGAAGGATGATTATAAGTGTACTCAAACATCTCAATGAAAACATGAATATACTCCAGGAACACAAAAGAAAGAGTTGAGTGAAATGAAGAAGTCAATTTAAGACATAAAAAGGAACAGCATTGCTGAAGAAAATCCAAACTGAAATGATGTTCAAAATGAAAAATGCCTCACCAATATGAGGGATCATGTGGGAAAATGAGTTTCAGAGCTAGAAGACAAAGTAGAGAGTTATATCATTCAGTAAAACGTCTATTGAATGATTATTAATATTTAATATTGAGTTATTATTTTAATAAAATCAGTGGCTACTCCTTAAGCAGTTTTATACCCAAATAAACACACACACACACAGACTATGATATATTTAATTAGCCTAGAGCATAATACTGAGCAATAATCACTCCAGTCTAAACCTGCAAGCTAGTATAGCTTCTTCCCATTTAGATTTCCCATATTATATTTGATTTTTACTCATCTCCTAGGTCTGGTTCATTTCTCCTGGTGTTTCCTGGTCCTTTCCACATGAATCCTTCCTCTTTCCTGTTCTCTCTCCTCCCCTCATTTGACCAGGATGTCCCACCCTATTCTCTGTCTTGCTCAGCATTGGCTAATTGGCTTTTATTGGCAATACAGCGAACAAATGGTGGCATGTTTACAGAAACTTGAGACATGAGATACTTAGGTTAAACATCACCATGCAATGTCCAGATTGAAACCAGATAATGGGGTAGTGAAGTCAGCATTTGAATGAAAAAAGTAAACTGTACACAGCCAACAAGAACATTATGCCAGCAAAGGTCAATGACAAATTAAAAATTAAAATGAATGAAGCAAAAGAGAGGCCTATAGAAAGGTCTCCTTTCTACATGAGAAGAGCTAACCTTCAAGTAATGGACAAAGCAGGAAGGGAATATGACACCAGAGACACAGAGAATATTTCAGTTAAATCATAGAGGAAAATTGGAGAAAGAGATGCCAATTTAGGGGCAAGAGTGTTAAATAACACCAAATAGATAGGACCAGGAGAGAAACTCTCAATGGCACGTTGTAAGTAAATCACTAGAAATTCAGAGTGAAGAAAGGGTACCGAATGCGATAAGAGAGGATGGTCAAGTCACTTGTAGAAGTTGCCTTATCAGAATAACATCTAACTATCTGATAGAAATATATAAGGCTGGGAATGTCTAGAAAGATAAATTCCAAGTTCTGAAAGATTACAGCGTTCAAACACAACTATTAAGCCCAGTAAAAATAGCCATTTGTATTGAAGGAGAAATAAAAAAAATAATGATGATAAAACACATTAAAATAGTTTATGATCACTGGGTCAGCACTACAGGGAAAGAACACTGAAAGGAATTGTCAAAGCTGAAAAGAAGAATAAACACATTCAAGGGGCCAAAAGAGATAAAGAACACTAGAGCAGTTAACCAAAGAGGTCTAAGAAAACACCACGAAGTCAACAAAATGTTCAGAATCAAGACCCAACTTTCAATAATAGCTCTGAATACCAAGAGCCTCAATTTCATAATAAAAGTACACAGACTAGCCAAGAGACAGAAAACAAGATCCATCTTCTTGCTGATGCCAAGAAACACGCCTCACTATTAAAGATAGACACAGCCTTAGGGAACAAGGATGAAAAAGAGTTTCAAGCAAAGGGAACTAGGAAACTAGTGGGTGTAGAAGTGTGTGGTAGATGTATCCATTGGCACTGGGCTACACACCTCTGCATTTTGATTGGTTGTGATTTTCTGTAATGGTCTCTACTTGTTGCAGAGGGAAGTTTTCTTGCTGAGGGGGTGAGGACAACACTTATATATGGGTATAAGGACAAATATTTAGAATGTAGTTTGGGATTTTGATGACTTTACACTGGCTGATTTTTGTCGGCTTGACACAGAGTTAATTCATTTGGGAAGACAGAGCCTCAGTTGGCCTGCAGTGTATTGTCTTAATTAGGGGGAGGAGGGCTTAGCCCATTGTGGATAGAGACACCCCTGGTCTGAATTTATAAAATGTGGGACCTTTTAAGTTTGTAGGACTTTGACACAGTATGCTATGTTTCTAAGAAGAGACTAGAATCTCTGTCATGGATTTTCAAATGTTTTGACCTTTTCACAGAAAACTTCCCAGAGTCCATTGGGAAGATGTTTGCTTAATCAGAAAAGCCTGAGCTTAGATTTTGTGGCCTTTGACCACCTCTTAACTCATCTGAAATTTGAGAGAAACAACCAGTATCACCTGCAATTCAAGTTTAATATAAAGGCAAAACACTCTACATTCATATAGGTATGGCTATAGGACTCTTTATATATATATATATATATATATATATATATATATATATATATATATATATATATTTATATTTATATATACACACACACATATATATGTGTGTGTAAGGTTGGTTCAAGTCTTCTGAGATCATAGTAAGAGTCCATCTAGCCAATACAGAAAGGCTTTTCATTGGCACATATGATTTTGCATCCTCATGGATCGGTGAGGATGCTATTCCCATGGCCATTCAGAACGGCCTGCCACATATGGCAAAACTGTACCTATGTGGTTGGTAGAAGAAATGCCATGAGCTATTTGAGGGAGTCAGGTGAAGAAGGCAGAGTTGTGTTCAAGAGTTATTTGGTAATGAACAGAATGTGGGTAACAGGGTGCCTAAGCAAGATGACAGGTTGTTTTAAAGGCTGATGAGCAGGGAGAATGGGGGCATTGATCAAAACTGCCATCAAAGTCTAGATCATTGAGCAGAAGTTTGAAACGGCATGGCTGTGAGTGGTAAAAGTAATCAGACTTTTAGTCATCAGTTGTTCAGGCTGTGGGAAGATAAACAGATTGAAAACAGTTTGTTATCAGGAGAATAGCTAGGAGAAATTACACAAAAATGAGAAAAGACACTTTAGGTCATTCTGCTGTAGAATAGAGTTGAAGTAAGGACTTTCAGAGTCACGATGCTAACAGCCAAGGAACTTTAATTAAGCCTGGGCTGTTTGTGTGCATGTGTCTGTGTTGTTTGCACCCCAAGGAATTCTTCTCAAAGGCATCCCTGCCTATCTGAGTTATTTATATTTTTATTAAATTTTGTGTAATTTGTGCAGCTTATTTTCAGAATGATGTTGTTCATGCAATGGCAATAGCTTCTAAACACCCTTTCTTTCTGGCTTATAGTGTGATCTCATTAGTATTTAATTCAAACAAAAAGCAGAAAAGAAAAGAAAAATGTACCTTTGTAGACAAAATGTCTGAAACATGTAAGGCATTAAGTGTTAAACATAGTGGCTAATACTTTGAACTTTGTGGTCTAGGAATATCAAGAATATGCAGGGGTTTTTTTGTGGAATTATGCATTGGAGAGAAGTGTATCTCAGCTGGTGGAGTATTTGCCTACACAGAATGCCCTGGATTCCATGCCTGGCATTGTGCTATCTGGTTGTCGTAGGGCACCTGTGAATTCATCATTTCATAAGTCCAAGATCATCATGACACGATAAAGGCCAGCCTGGGACACATGAGATTCTGTGTCAATAACCAACAACCAACCAACCAAACAGGACAAAAACAGAAAAGAAGAAGGGAAGATGTGAACGGGGGTAAAACTTCATGTTTGGGTATGTTCAACCACAAGCATTTTAACAAATGGCTAAGTAGAGTCAAGACAAGGTAGGGTATAGTACAAGGTCCAAAGGGGTTCAGAAAATACCCTTCTGGGGGTACTGGGGCAAGGAAGGAATTGATTAGAGGGATAAAAACAGGAGCCACAACTTGGAGAAGAAGCTTAGGTTCTGTTTTGAGACCATCCTTAGGAAATGGCACGGAAGGAGAACAGTGAGACTAAGAAAGCTGAAGTGATCTGGAAAGAACAAATCTTGCTCTTAACACATTAACCAGGACAGTTTATGCCTTTCCAAAGTCCTAAGAGTACTGATCAGACACTAAAAGGACCCCAACACTGCCTGGGGAAATGCCGCTAGAGGCTGTCTGTTTGGCCTGGTACTAGCTGTTTGAATCTTTATATTGCCATTATTATTGATAATTATTAATTATCTGATTTGATGTTTTCTTAGTTTTGTCTCCCAATCAGGTTACTCTGGAAAGCTTTGTTGTATTGTAAATTGTCGATTTGATATATTTTGATGACTATCTACTAGTTGTTTTTGGTTAGATAACCAAATAACTTTTGCTTAAATAGAGTAACTTTTGCGTAAATTAAATTAAAAAAACCACTCATTCACAACCAAAAGTCAAAGTATCCTAGACTATTCTCTCGACTGAGAAGAACATCATTAGTGTCCTATTAGATAAAGGATATGTAAAATTTGCTTATCTAAACAACATTGCATAAGTATATACAATAAGTACTTTATTAGTACACATAGTATGCATTTAATAAAATATTATATTAGTGTACCTACTAGATACTTAATAAAATAGAAAAAATTTTAAAAAATATTTCTGATTTTGTAGATTTTTCTAAGAGAATCATTTTTAAATGTTTATTAGCATATGTTATTATATAATGGCTTTTGTTATGATATTTCATAAAGGTATGTAATATACTTTGATAAAATTTACTCCTGTTACCCTCTCTTGCTCCATTCCTACTGCAGCTGATCTTCTTACTCTTTCCAACCATCCTCTTTTCTAGTGTGTGTGTGTGTGTGTGTGTGTGTGTGTGTGTGTAACTTCATGAGTTTCATTAAGTCTGGAACATGGATGAGAGTTTGCTTATGGAACACAGACACCTTGCCAGTGGTTACTGTAACCTATCCCCTACCAACTGTTAACTGCCTAGATATCTTCAGAGGGAGGGGGAATTGGGACCTCCTTCCCTTTCCTAACAGGATGTTGATGGCTTTGATCTTATGTAGATCTTATGCAGGTGCTATGAGTTCAAACGTACAATGACCATGACACTTCTGAACATTAGAATTCTGTACATTTCAGTCACTTGTCTTTGGCTCTTACATCACTTGCATCTCCTTTTTTCCCCATAATCTCTGAGGCCTGGAGGCAGGTGATATAGGTGTCCCAACTGGTGCAGAACACTCAACAGTCACAAGAGAATCACTTTCAACAAACTACTTTCTAAAGAATCTAGGGTGAATGAAAAATAGGCTTCTTGATGTTAAGGTCTAGGAGGAATAAGGCAGGAACAAAGCCTGTTGCTAATAAGGCACATGTGTGGCTGGACTTCTACATAGAACTGGCCTGAGACTTAACTGCATGTCCAGAGACTGGTGAGGAGGGGTGACAAGGCACAAGGAGGAGCCATAGCAGCAGCTTGCAGTCTGGGAGCCAATGGGACACTGGGCAGGGAGAATAAACGGGCATCCTCTTCTTGCAATAAATGCGTCTGTTTTTGCCACTTTCCTGACTTCCAGAGTCTGTGCTGTTGACTCTGTGCCAGCTCATCCCCAACCCCAAGGGTCCTGGGCTTGGGTTGAAGCAACAGTAATGAACTCTTGCTTTCTCTTAAAACACACATTGAACTCCCACTGCCATCCCACAGGAGACATTCTACACCGAGAAATAACCTTTACATAGTTCTTTTTCCAGTTCATTTGCACGTGTCTCGTACAGTACTCATGGTCCTTAGTACATATTATAATCGAAATGTCACTCTGCCCTGCCCTCTGCTCACCAGTTCTTGTCATCGTCCTTGAGTAAATTCAAGGGAGACACATAGAGTCTAGTAGAGAAGTCATCATCCTTGAGCAAATTCGAAGGAGACACACAGAGTCCAGTAGAGAAGGATGACAGTGCTTATTACAGAACAAGGTGAGGACACATGGAAGGGAGCGAGTGAGGAATGACCAAGGGGACCATTGTGTGGGAATGGTCGCTCATGGGGTGAGAGTGGACAGTAGCCAAGGAGATCATTGTGACAAATGCTTTTAGGAAGGTTTCACACTATTTCTTTAATCCCTATGATATACATCTTTTCCGAGGAGTCTTCTTATTGTTGTTTCCTGTCCAGATGAGTGACAGGTCTATTTACTCCCTCTAAAAAGGCTTGATTGAGTAGTAGGGAGAACTGAAGTCAACACTGCTGTTTCCACTGTGCGCGCAGGCTACTGAGCCTTGGCGAAGGAAGGTTCAATGGGAGGAAGACAGATTTGTCTTCTTTCTTATCATGTCTGTGGTCAACAGATAGAGGCAGCTGGAGACAAGCATGGAGAGCAAGACTGCGTTTATGGGAAATGGCCCATGACAAGTTCATTCAACACAAATTTATTGAGTGTGTGCTATGTAATCAACCTGGCTTGCCAGATGCATGGGAGCCAGCAACCTGGTAGGCCTTTCTCTGCCTGAGGAGGTGACAGGAATCTGTGACTGTCTTTCTTATTTTGTTCTTCCTCCTCCAGCACAAAGCTTTTCCAAGTGTTACATGGCTTTTGGCTGCCATCTTTATCCATGCACATCTTGTAGACAGGGTACGTTTTGGGTCAAAGGTTTTGTCGGTGGCTTAATGTTCCCCTCCTGCTACTTGAAGTCTTGTCTAGTTAGAGGTTGTTCTCTCCAGACACTCCCTTCTACCCCACTCTCCCAATGTCAGATCTCCACCCACATATCTCTCTGCGTTCCCTCTTGTACTTTGTTTTCTATCTTCTACCGGTACCTTTATATTTTCTGTTTCCCCCTCTGAGTCATATTTGAGCATCCTCCCTTGGATCCTCCTTGTTACTTATCTTCTTTGGTTCTGTGCATTGTAATATGTTTATCCTTACTATACAGCTAATAAATGAGTACATTCTGTGTGTGTCTTTCTGGGTCTGTGTAGGGAGCCGATACAGCAGAGATTGAGAGACTATCTAACCAATGCCTGGCTGAAACCAAGACCTACCCCATGGGAGAGTGCCAGTCCCTGACACTATTAATGATACTCTGCTATGCTTGAAGAAAGTAGCTTAGCAGAGTTGTCTTCTGAGAGGCTCCACCTAGCAGTGGTTCAAAACAGATGCTGAGGCTTACAGCTAAAAATTGGGTGATGCATAAGGAGTTATGTGGAAAAGGGGGGTGGTGGTGGTAGAAAAAAAGGACCTGACGGTGACAGGAGCTCCACAAGAAGACCATTACAACAAACTAGCCAGGGCCTAGAGGGGCTTGCTGAGACCAAAGCACCAAATGAGGACCAGGCGTGGACTAGACCTAAACCTACACAGATATAGCCACAGGCAGCTCAGGCTCCACGTGGGTCCTCTAGTAAGGGGAGAGGGCTGCCTCTGACATGGACTTTGTTACCTGCTCTTTGATCACTTCACTCAGGCGGAGCTGCCTCAGCAGGCCACAGGGGAAGAGGACGTGTTCAGTCCTGATGTGACTTGATGAGCTAGGGTGGATGGGAAGGGGAGCTCCCCTTTTCTAAGGAATAGGGGGGAGAGGGAGGGAGGAGAGGACTGGGAGAAGAGGAGGTATGGGGCTGTGAAAAAGATATAAAGTGAATTTTTAAAAAAGACTATAAGTCTTATGAGAGCAGGGAACGTGACCACTCTGTCCAACAGGATTATTATTGTCTAGCAATAACCTGCTACTTAGTAGCTGTTTCAGTAAGCACACGGTGTGTGAATGAGGGAAGGCTTCTCTAGGGCCAATGAAACAACCAATTGAGAGAGGAAGAACCTCACAGAATGGGAATCTTTCCACCTATATATCTGACGGAGGATTGATGCTCAGAACCATGCAAACAACTCAAAAAACAGAGTCAGGGAAACAAACCACCCACAAAATGGGTTCAACCCCTACTGTTGAAGATGCCACCCACTTAGGGCACAGGGTTTTGTAACCAGCATTCTAGCCTCCATGGAGCCAGAGACTACTACATAAGCCACCAAGGGAGGAAGCAATTAGTAGACCTTCCCAGCGGCAACACCTACGAAGCACAACAGTGTACAACATGGGATGGTATCTACAAAGATGCAGTAAACAGCCTGCGTGTTGGTGGTAGTCACAGCTGTCAGTCTGCACAACAGAAAGGAAAACATGGCTAGTACTAGAGACCTAAGCCAACTTCCCAGGCATAGTGAGGTCATAGAACATAGAAGAGAATCTACTGTGGCTGGCCACTTTTGTTAGATCAGCACAATTCCTTGCTACATTCCTTGCACACAGATAAGTGTAGCTACAACCTCTCACCAAAGAAGCTTCTCTTTACAGCAAATAAAGACCGTCATAGAAAGACACAAGTGGACCCAATGATCAGCAGTGGATCCTGAAGAGCTTAGCTCCACAGATACACCTAGATGATTAAGGGAACATCTTGGAAAAGGGACTGAAAGACTGTAAAGGCCAGAATCCCAGGAAGTCTGCTGTGAAACAGTCTTTCATAGAGATGGTTGTATAAACACGATCTGAACAATGTCAATGTCAGCGGGCATGCTAATGCAAAAGGGAAGAACTCTCCTGGGGTCACACCCTTGGACAAGGAACTACAGGCAACTGAAGATTATTGGGAGATGGGGAGTTAGTGTCTCTCAGGGATGAATCACCTATTATGTTGTCCAAAACAAAGTAGTCAGTATTAAAACCATGTAATTACAAACCAGTCAGAAGCTTATATTTATATACACACAATACATACATATACACTCATATGTAACAATAAGGATTAAGGAAGACGAGGGGGAAGGACATGGAAGGAATTGGTAATAGGGGACTTGGGAGGGACTGGAGGAAGGGAAAGTGATATGTTTTAATTAAAATGTATAAGAAAATAAAATATTAGAAAATTTTATAAACATAAAATGTTATAATCCCGCCAAAATAACTAGCAAGCATACAGCAGTTAGGAAAGAAATTTTTTAATGATTTATAGGACATTTTGCTTAGCTGATGGTCAGTAAATACTATAATATATACATGTATACATGTATAGTATATATTATATGTACTACTATTTGCATAGAATAAAAAATGTACACCGTCATGCAGTAAGGGTTGACATTTGATATTCATAACTAACTTCACTGGTAGAAACTTTGGTTATAATAATGTTTATTTAATATGGGTTAGTTGAGAACATTTTTCAAATCTGCTCACTGAGGCCTGAGAATTTGCTGGCAGGGTAGCCTAGGCCACCATCTGTGCTTGCTTGATAATGAAAATAAACTTCAGGGTACCTCAAAGTTTATTTTTACCCACTCATCTCTAGCAGCCAGATCCTCAGTACGACCTGACTGTAGGTGTTCTGATACATCCTGGACTGTGACTCATACAGGAACTTTAGACCGTTTAGTTCATTCTGGGCTTTGTACAGTCTATACTGATCCAATAAAGCCCCCATCAGCAAAGGTCAGATCTTCATCTCTCTCTCTCTCTCTCTCTCTCTCTCTCTCTCTCTCTCTCTCTCTCTCTCTCTCTCTCTCTCTCTCCTCTCTCTCTCTCCCTCCCTCCCCCCCCCCCCCCCCCGCTCTCTGTATACATGCACATGAGGGTACATGTATGTGTGTGTGTCATGTAGTGTATGTGCCTCTGTGTGTGTGTGCCTCTGTCTCTCTCTCTCTCTCTCTCTCTCTCTCTCTCTCTCTCTCTCTCTCTGTGTGTGTGTGTGTGTGTGTGTGTGTGTGTGTGTGTGTGTGTAGGTTAGAGGACAATGCTGATTGCCATTCCTAAGGCTCAGTCATTACCTTGGTATTTTGAGACAGGATCTCTCACTGGCTTGGGACCTGTTAGTGGCTTAACCAGGCTGAACTGGGAAAGATTAAGCTTTGTCGCAGGTGGAAGCAGTCTTGGCAGGCTTTATCCTTGGGGCACACCATGAATACCTTGTGAGAGACTGTTTGGAGCCTTCCTGGGCTTGGAATTTAGGAAGCCTACCTAGGAACCCCACCGTGGCTATTGTTTTCCTAATTGACCCTCGCAGGGAGAAGGGACCGCCCTTTGCATATGACTGGGAAGGTGGGGGAGAGAAAAACAAGAGGTAGAAGGAGAGAAGAAGAAGAAGGCGCGGAGAGAGGAAGGGACCGGACCAGCTCGTGGGACTGAGACACCTAAGGACCCGTCCTGCCGAACGGATTCCAGGAGATTTTAATCTTCTGTCCCTTTAACCTTTTTTTTTTCCTTCTTGTATATGCTAGTTGGGTTGTATAATAAAGTTTAATTATTAATAAACTGAGCCAACACTTCAGGGTACCTCAAAGTTTATTTTTACCCACTCATCTCTAGCAGCCAGATCCTCAGTACGACCTGACTGTAGGTGTTCTGATACATCCTGGACTGTGACTCATACAGGAACTTTAGACCGTTTAGTTCATTCTGGGCTTTGTACAGTCTATACTGATCCAATAAAGCCCCTATCAGCAAAGGTCAGATCTTCACCTCTCTCTCTCTCTCTCTCTCTCTCTCTCTCTCTCTCTCTCTCCCTCTCTCTCTCTCCCTCCCTCCCCCCCCCCCCCCTCTCTGTATACATGCACATGAGGGTACATGTATGTGTGTGTGTCATGTAGTGTGTGTGCCTCTGTGTGTGTGTGCCTCTGTCTCTCTCTCTCTCTCTCTCTCTCTCTCTCTCTGTGTGTGTGTGTGTGTGTGTGTGTGTGTGTGTGTGTGTGTGTGTAGGTTAGAGGACAATGCTGATTGCCATTCCTAAGGCTCAGTCATTACCTTGGTATTTTGAGACAGGATCTCTCACTGGCTTGGGACCTGTTAGTGGGTTAACCAGGCTGAACTGTGAGCTCCAGTGATCTGCCTATCTCCAGCTTAGCAGCCTGAGGTTACAAGCCACCATGTTACCACTCTTGGTTTTTATTTATTTTCATGGATGTTGGAGATCAAACTCAGGCCCTCATTTTGCAAGATAAGTGCTTTAGTGACAGCCATTTCCCCTGCCCTCTTCCTCCTGTTTTGTCTTCTCCAAGTCTTCTTCCTCCTTTTCTTTCCTTCAAAGATTTGTTTTCTTTTCATGTATGTATGTGTGTGTGTATGTATGTATGTATGTATGTGCATATGTATGTGTGTATATGTATACATATGTATGTATGTGTGTATGTATATAGCATGTGTGTATGTATGTATGTATGTTTGTATATTTATGTATGTATGTATGTATGTATGTATGTATGTATGTATGCATGCATTCATGCATGTGGGTATGAGCCCATAAAGGTCAAATCTTTCTGCCTCCCTGGAATTGGAGTTTCAGGCTCTACTGGGATTCAAACTTAGGTCATCTGGAATGGCAATAAATATATGCTCTTAACCACTGAGTCATCTCTCCAGCCTTTTTTGCCCCCTTCACATTGTGAGCAGCTACTCATGAATGAATACGAAAGAAGAAAAGTGATATGTATGTTTTACTTGGAATAACCATAGAGGCTAGGTAGATAGTCAGGGGCCAGGGCAGGAGGGGAGTAGAATAGAGTGTTATTAAGGGACAAAGAGGAAAGCAGAATGGGAGGGGGGTTTGGAGGGACGGTTAAAGCAGGGAATATGGAGAGAAACAACTCACATTTAAAGCCTTTTGAAAAGCCATATGGAAATTACTACTGGAGAAGTGGAATTACCATTTAATGGGGGAGAAAATGCCCCAAGCAGACATCTTATGCTACCAAGTAAAGGCCCAGGGTTAGGAAAGGGTTACTTCTTGTTGCATTAGTGGCCAAAGAGTCCCATAGAGATCCACTGTGTCTGCATGCAAAGTACTGGGACCACAAGTGTACACTACCAGTCTTAGAACCTATACTCTGGAAGATTTACTTATTTTTATTTTATGTGTATGCCTCTTTTGCTTGTATGGTGTTAGAATACAAGGTGTGTACAGTGTGTGAGGAAGACAGATTCCCTGGAACTGAAGTTAGAGATGTTGTGAACCACCTCATGGGTACTGGGAACAAAGCCTACATCAACTGCCGGATCAACTGGTACAGTACTAGTACTGTAGCACTCCTATAGCCCCCACTGCAAATGATTTACTATATTGTTCCTTACCTCTAATTTTAATTTAAAAATTTTCTCTTTATTTTGGTAAGATTAGCTAATAATTGATCTGTTTTACTTTTATTTTTTACTTCTTTACTTGACTCTAATTGCTATTCTTTGAGTCTCCATTTTTATTAATTTTTGTCCTTGTTTTATTATTTCTGGTTATTTACTGTTTGGATATTTGGCTCTCTTTTTTATACAACCTTGAAGTGCATTCACTTGCTTATTTATTTTATTTTATATCTGTCTGATTATTAAATGTAGTTACTCATAGCTATAAACTTCCCAAAATTGACAAATAGAGTTCATGAAATTAAAATTCTCTCTGTCTCTCTCTCTGTCTCTCTCTCTGTCTCTCTCTCTCTCTCTCTCTCTCTCACACACACACACACACACACACACACCTGTCAACAGGTTGAATAGACAGCCCATAAAATGGAGGAACACCTTTGCCAGCTACATTTAGACAAAATATTAATATCTAGAATATATGAAGAACTGCAAGACTTAACACCAGTGGTATAAATTTTTCAGTTAGATAATATGCCAATGATCCGATAATTCTCAAAAGAAAAAATACAAATAGCCTATAAATATTTAAAAATTGTTTAGCATCTCTAGCCATCAGAAAAATCAAATTTTAAAGTACTGTGATTCTGTCTCATCTCAGGCACAGGAAACACATCAATGAACAAATAATCACAAACACAGATGGAGATGTGGAGAAAGAACAGTAAACTAGAGCAGCCACTAAAGGAAATGAGCATGTGAACATCTCAAGTAACTAAAAATCAAACCATCATATGGCCCAAAGGACTCTGTATCCCACTACCAAGACACTTATCAATGCTCTTTTCACAATAATGAAGACATCCATCAAGAGATTACAGATAATGAAAATATGACACACATACACAATGAAATTGTACCATCAAGAAAAATAAAATTATGAAACTTGGAGTAAAATGGATGCAACCAGAAAACTTTATACCAAGAGAAGTAATCCAGGCCCAAAAAGATATACAGTATGCATCTCTTTCTTATTTGGATCCTAAATTATAACTATTAAATATCTATGTATAAATAAGTAGGAATAAATATGGGTAAAGACCAGAAGATTGAAGACAGACCAGCCATTTGACTGGTTAAAAAAATGTAGCTTTTGAGGGGGACCTAGACCATAGAACAGAGCAGAAAGAAGGAATATAGGGGACAAAAGGGCACAGCAGGGAAAGAGGAGTGGCAAATTGAGGAGAGAGTTGGGGGGGGGGACTGGGAGGAATCAACCAACATGAAATATGTGGGAAAACACCATATGGAAGCTGATTACTTTTTAAGCTGATTTTAAAAAATCAAAATTAAAGTAAATATGAAGATAGCAAATGAGTGAGATTAAGGAAGAGGGGCTGCAAGGGAGAAGACAGGGCATAGTTAGGCTTAGTAGACAAAGGGAGAAGACAGGGCATAGTTAGGCTTAGTAGACAAAGGGAGAAGACAGGGCATAGTTAGGCTTAGTAGACAAAGGGAGAAGACAGGCCATAGTTAGGCTTAGTAAACAAAGGGAGAAAACAGGGCATAGATTAGGTTTAGTAGACAAAGGGAGAAGAAGAAAGATCAAGAAGGGAAAATCAACAGAATCACAAGAGTAAAAACAAAAGAAGGCTTTCCAATATTGAGAAAATTTACAACAAAACTAGGTATGTTTAGGAAAGGGAATGAAGTTCAGCAGAGAAGCCTTTAATGAGAAAGTGTGTGTGAGCAAACACAGCAAGGTCACAGAATCAGACCACTCCATAGTCAGAAAAACAATTCACTGGGAAACAAGCTGCTGGTCTGTCTCACTACGGGAGAGAAGAGCTGTTCAGTGGGAAAGCAAGTGGATTTGATAAGGCAGTCAGCAGGTGGGTCTTTGAGCTGACGCCAGCTGTTTAGGTTAATGGGAACTAGATACACTTTGGCTCTGTCAGTTGACCATCAGAGGCAGACAAGAGAAGTGTCAGCATTCTTGACAAATAGGAACCCATTGAACGGTTTCTACAGAATGCTGACTTTAGGTTTCTGTTTACCTGGTAAGAAACGATCCTGGGTTGGGCCAATGTGTGTCATCTTAGGACACTGTCAGGACTGCCATTTTGGCACCCACTTTGTAACCTGACAGTGTGCAAATTATATATGTGGAAAGGAAGAAAATATTTGAAAAACACAACAAAAAAAATACTACTGTGAGTATAGCGGGAAAGGAACAAGAAGAGAAACACAACGGAGAAATCAATGTTTTAGCAGTTCCTTTTAGGGACCTTGAAGTCAGCCTCTATATATGTAGGGAGGGGTTGGTTGAACTTTGGACTTTGGTCTTTCCCAAGATTCCTACAGGTATGTAGCCTGTATTGGGCACATGACTGATGCCTGCCAGAGCTGTCTTCATTTTAACACTTCCTTTCCTTGTGTATCAGTAGCCTTGTTTGTCATACTTGGCTTCTCCTACCCTCCAAAGACTCTCAGTTTATACTCCATGGGTCCGGCAATGTTCTAGCTAGTGATGTCTCCCAGATAAGTTAGAAGTGGGAACCACAGTACCGGGTTTGTCTTTGTAATTTCGAAACCAAGTCATTAATTACTCTGTGGCGGGGATGCCATTAGGGTGTCAAGAAGTCGGTTGGCACGTCAGTGTTCTCCAATTCTGCAGCCCAGAAAGTTATGGCAGGTAGATAGCTCCAAAGGTTGACACACCCATTAACCTCAAGTTCAGGGCTAATAATGTCCAGGGTTATTCTCAGTTGGGGGTCCATTCCCACGTAAGAAGAGGTGGAGTAATGTTTACCTGAAAACCCTGGCGATGTGGCAGATCATATGCAGTCTCCTTGACTGATGGTTGCTTATCGTTGTCAGTTTTAACCAGTATGCATTTCCTCTCAAGATGCCACTCAGTCACAGACCTACAAGACAGGGGACTTTTCTTTATGGTGAGTACATCTTTCCAGAGAAGCTACTGTTTAAGCAAGGCCTGACGCTGGGTTGGAGGGTTGTGAGGACTCTAGCCCTGGGCTGTGGTTTGGATACCGTTTCTGGCTTAGTTAGGGTTTCTATTGCTGTGAAGAGATACCATGATCACACGGCTCTTAATAGAGGAAAATGTTTAAGTGGAGAGCTGGCTTACAGTTTGAGAAGTCCAGTCCATTATCCTCATGGAGAGAAGCATGGTGACACGCAGGCAGACATGGTGCTAGAGACGGAGCTGAGAGTTCTGCTTCTTGGTCCACAGTCAGCTAAAGGAGTCTGCCCATCAGGCCTAGTTTTGAGCATATGAGACTTCAAAGCCTGACTCCAGGCAGATACACATCCTCCAAGAAGGATGCACCCACTCTACCAAGGCCACGCTTACTCATAGTACAATTCCTTGTGGGCCAATCATTCAAACACATGAGGCTATGGACCCATTCCTTTTCAAACCATCTTGGTCTCTTTTTACAAGGACTGCTTGGCTTGCCTTTTGAATGAGCCTTCTGCTTCCCTTTCCCTCTCCAGAGGCGTGAGCTGCTTTTGACTTGAACTGAAGTGATATTGGATCCTGGACTGTGCAGTAAGGACAAAATACAGGGCCTGTAATAGTTCACACACAGTAGGAGACACCTCCCATTCCATTTGCTGCTAGGTCAGAGAATAGAACAGTTATTTTTCCTTGTCATAAGATTCAGGACAAATCAAATTTCTTAAAAACTCAAATGGAACAAGAAACAGTTAATTACACAGTTGTTTTTTTTTTTTTTACCATTTCAATGTCTATTTTTCTATCTTTTTTACGTAAAAGCCTTGTTTTCATTCCATCTCCAGTTGTTCCTCTCTTTCTGTGAACACCTTTTTGTAAATTATGAAGAGACTACAGTTGAAGCATCTTCCTTCCTAAGAAATGGTTTGTTTCCTTAGAACTGTTCCTGCCTTCTTTGGGTATCACAGATCTGTTCTTCCTTCGATTTTTCCTTCTTTTCTTCTTCACTTTTTTCCTTCTTTCTTTCTTCACTTCAGATGGCATGAAACTGACAGGAACGTGGGTGCAGTTACATTCAACTTCATCTAAGGTGAATGTCAACAAGTCTCTTCCTTTCCTTTCCCGGGCTTCACAGTATCAGTGTCAGAGGATAGCCTCTTGGCATTGCCCTACACCATCCACTTTATGCCCAGGGAAAGTCAGTACTTGGCTACTTTAGAAAACACACATCCATTTCTAAAGGAGGGCATAGTAGATATGTGTGGAATCTGACCAGAGAGCACCAGGCAAACACTCTAAGTGCATACCTCTAGGTTGAGAGGGGAAGGCTGCCAAAAACACCCATCCTGCATTCCTGTTGTGCTATTTCCTCCCCTCTTCTTCCTGTCTTCTCATCTTTAATAATTTTGACTCTTGGAGGACTCCAAGCTGCTCTACCAAGGTTGAATTCTAATCCTACCCTTCTGATTAGCTCTAGACCCTCATTTGTAACTGTCAAAGCTCTGCGTTTTACTTATTGGTTGACTCACAAAATTCTGTATTGATCTGTAAAGATTCAATAAAGGATAGTCTCCTGTGGGTTTTCTGAAGGCCACAAAACTGAACATGCTGCAAGGAATCGTATTTGCCTATTCTTTGTTTATCAAAATCAGTAACTGAGGTCCCCAGTTCATCTTTCATTTTTTTGCCTTTGTCTGATCTTTCCATTTAATTGGTTGTTTGGGCCTGTTCAACCTTCCTATTGACATGCAAACCACATTAAATCTGCCACAGAACTCTCTTTTGGAAGGAGGTCTGAATATATTATCTGGTTACTGAAAATCCTTTGATGACAGGCCTTGGGTTGCAGAACTGAGAAAAATTTAAAGTATGCCTGCCCTTCATAACTATGTGCTTTGTACATATTGAGCCTAGTTATGATAATTTCATATGTGCTACTAGACTCAAGACCCAATAGAAATGAAGGAACAAGAATGTCACCATTTTCATCTTAGTAAGAAGAATATTGAAAGCATATCCGAGTTTCCAAACCTGCAGCTAACTTGTTGCATGATATTTTGACAGCAGAGGTGGTGCGTGTATTCATTTATTTGTTTTTCTATCAATAGAATAAATATTATCATTGATCTACTATAAGTCAACATGCAAATAAATGTTATCATTGAATAGCTACTCTATGCCACACAGTGCAAAGCTCTGGGAAGGGAGACAACTCATCTCACATTAAGGGCTGCGAGGCAGCATAAAAAATGCTCAGTGAGTGCTCATTCAGGTGATGTCAGGCAGATGGGGATGAGTGATAGAGATTTCCTGGAGAAAATGGTACCCCACACAGGCATGTGATTCTCAAGTATGGATACAGTGGCCAGGGAACTAAAGGCCTCTTTCTAGTACTAGGCAACTCAGATGGTGGGTGGCAGATACTAAGGAGAAAAAGGGAGGGGCGTAGTTACCTCTGCATTTCAATAGGCTAGTTAGGAATACAGTGCAGGAAACAGCACAGACTTAAGCACAAGTGAGGGAATCAGTTTTCTTCTGTATGGTATGGATCCAAATTAAATTTGATTAAAATTGAGGGAGGATACACTGCAGAACTCTGGACAGCTGTCCTAATTTAGTTTTGAAAGTTGTATGTATTCATGGCTTACACTGATTATTTATCCCAATATTTTATGGTCAGATATTCTGTTTGCCACTCTAGTAAAAGGCACACAAATGCAGCAATATGAATAGATAATATTGACAAGTTAATTTAAAGTTAATATGCTCTGGTTATTTCAAAATTTAGGGACTTCAGATGTCTTAAAATGTATTCCTAAACAACAAGGTGCAACTATGGGAAAAATGCTAGAAGATGACGATTTTCCATATATGCCTTCATCTGTATGGCCAGAGCAGGATTTGGCTTTGTAATCATTTTTAATCTTTATTTATGAAATCCAAAGGCAATAGAAAACTAAAGGCTAAATTGGTAGCAAAACCTGATTGATCCTGAAACCTGCAGCCACAAAACGTGATCCAGGCTGGCAGGAGGCAGCTCTCAGTCTGCGTGTCACGTGGTGTGAATAGATGCTTCGCTGGAGAAACACGAGTGTGTTGGCAGCATTTAATGTTAAATGACATACCTCAAATGCACTTGGCTGCTCTTTTCCATGTTCCCATATATTCATGGCAACCTTAGATTCACAAGAAGTTGTCAGAAATGATAAAGAAAGGTGCAGCTTATGGCTTCTGTCCAGTTTCTCACATGCTAACATTTGCATGACCATGGTGCTGTATCATAACCAGGAAACTGAAACACCTCCTTTACCTAGTCTGGATCCCACCAGTTTTATTCCCTCTCTCTATTGTTTTTCTGTGTCTATGTTAGGGTTCTGTGCAGTTTTGTCACTAATTCTATTTGTAGGACCATTACTTTCATCACTATGAAAGATAGCTTCACTCTCTTATTTAGTGACAGTCCTAGTTAGTCCCCCTCACTGCCCCCTGCCTGCTTTCTAGCCCATGGCAAAACATTTTCCATCTCTATAATATTAGCATTTTAACACTACTGGGTAAATGGGATCATATATTATGGTCACATTTGGTGAGTGGCATGTTTCTCTCAGCACAGTTCCTTGAGAGATCCATATAAGTTGGCACATAGATTAATATCTGAAATCCCACTTGCTCCAGAGGTTTTAGATGAGGGCTAATAGAGCTACTTAGGAGTTGGGCTGGCAAGAGCTGAGATGTATGGTGTGAGGCCTCCATGTATAGCGTCTGGCACAAATGCAGTGCCTGCTGCCCACGTGACATTCGCCCCACTGTGCAGCCCCTCTTCAGCATTCACTGCCATCTGCCTCACGTGTGGTGCCTGGCTTACTTCTCACTGTGTTTTCCTTCTGGGCTTTCTAAATCTTAGCTCTAGTTTGCAATTTGACTTCTCTGGTCTTGGCAGTTCATTTCTCTGAGACTAAGACTGTCTCCTAGATCAGGTAACGCTGCTGCTGCTGCAGTCAGCATGCAGAAATGAGACCTGGGGTTCGGATTTCACCCTGTGAACAAACACGGGGGTCCAGAGGGCTTCTAGAACCAGAAACAGAGTCTTCTCTGAAGAGCGTTGTGATACGGGTACTTATTGTCATTAGAGTGGATTTTGGTTTGAATAAAATAAAGCTGTAAGTATAATTGCTGTTAACATATTTTAAAGTAAGATCTGACCTACTTGAGTAGACATGTAGCTCCAAAAGCAGTTTTGTAAATCGTATGGTGGAAAAGCTTTCACTAAATTTAATTATATCATATGTTTTTCTTGACATTTGACTAAAGTACATCTTAGTGTGTGTGTGTGTGTGTGTGTGTGTGTGTGTGTGTGTGTGTGTGTATACACAGACAGAGTGAAAGGTAGAGCCAAATTGACAGCAATGTTAAAGAAATAGAGAAACACAATAAAGATGGCTCAAGGGGTGACCTTTGTCTTATTTGTGCTTGCACCCCAGTTCTGTTTCCATTCCAGTACAATGCAAGACACCCGAACAGATGAGGTGACACTACTGTCTCTAGTCATGGTGAATCTACATTTTCCTCTTGCGTGAGGTGAAACTCAAGTTGCTCTTTCTCACGAAGATTCTGCCTGCCGATGGGCTACCCATATTGTAAAAACATTTGCAAGTGGAACTCAAAAGGGTCATGTCTAATCATTCATATACTTTATTCAGTTGAAATAATTATCTAGGAAAATTTCATATGTTCACTTTTCCATCTGGAGGTCTCATTCTGTAGGGTAGCTTGAGTGTTGTGGATCTGCGCTGCTACATTTGGCGATGACCAGCAGGGGTCTGCTCAGAGACCAGCAAGAGGATTCACTGACTCCCTGGAGAAATCAAGAAAGATGAGAAGAAGGGCAGTTTTCAACCCTCATTGACTCTCCTGCCCTCTTCATCAAGAGAACCAGTCCAAGCAGAGGAAAAATAAAGACAAAATAAACAGAGAGGGTGGGGACTGGAGAGATGGCCAAGCAGTTAAGAATGCTTGTTGCTCTCGCAGAGGGAGGACCTGGGTTCAGTTTTACGAGATACATCACAACCCCATAACATTACTTCCAGAGGATCCAGTGGCTTTTTCTGACCCTCAGAAGCACACATGGTACACATACACACCTGTACACGAAAACTCACACATAAAATAAAAAGAATAACATCAGTAAAATTTAAAACTATATAGGATGATTCAGGCAATGGCTTATACATTCATATAAGTTAAGTGGGACCACTCTCTGTGAGAGCGCTTTGTGGGGTTTATGGTGTAAGGAAGAAATGAGCAAAAGATGAGCATCTCCTTTAAAGTGTTGTCTCGAAGACCTTACACCCCAGTGTGCTAAGACATGTTCTAGGTGACTAAGAACTCTCCAGTTTTCTCAAACGGTCTCCGCACTGACTTCCACACTTTTTGCCTTTAGCCAAAATCCCCTTTCCTTTTGCAAAGTGACCCAACTCTAAAGATGCAGCAAATCATTTTATGAAAAATAATTCTACTTGGAAAATCCTCTTGTAGGATGAGTGAATGAGAAAGTACATAAAACAAAAGAAACAAGAAAGGGCATGTGTCTGGTTGGTGACCCCTCCTGAAATTGTGAGGTCAGGGGAAAAAAGTGTGAAAAAGAAAGAACGACAATCTGCTATATTTTGACCCTAAATTACACTTACACATATGTGTTATAATCCTTTGCTTATCATGTAAAATATTCAGATCACAACTTCTAGGACACCTGACAACCTTACTGTTGTTGGGGGCCCAGAACAGCACTGTCACCAAGTAGGTGCTGAACACATATTTACTGACTAAACATTTTATGAAATGTTGGGGGGGGGGTGCTTTGCTTGTTCAATTCTAGCTGCACATAGTACAATATCCATCTTTTTTATATTTGCAAAATTAAAACTTTTTTTTCTATCTGGCTTAATTATCTCATTAGAATTTAGTAAGCTCGGCAGAGGCTGCCCTTCGGGGCTCATTAAGTCAAATTTCCGCTTCAGGATTAGGAATGCAGTAAGAGAAGAAGATACATTTAGAGTCTTAGTTGGGAGCCTACATGGCTGAAAGTCCTTTGGTTGCTAGGACACTGAAAGAGAGAGCTGCCTTTGGGCCAGGGGCAAGCAACTATCTGAGGGACTCCTGGGTTTGTGGCACTAGCTCTGTGGTGCAGAAGAGAGCCACCTAGGATCAAGGCCTGTGGGAGTGGGGGCTGGGGGGGTAAGGAGGGCCACTGGATTTCTGAGTGCTGAAGAGCAGAGTCAGAAAGCTGAATGTTCTGAGCAGGCTGCCCCCATCTTTGCTGGAGAAAGGGGATCAGTTACAAGTCCCTCAGGGTTGAAATCTGAGTTTTGATGGGACACAAACTGTGCTGCTCTGTTAGTACTGCGAAACTGCTTTGGTCTCCAGGGTATTGGGGTCTAAAGCTTTCTACCAACTTGAACTTCTCCCAAGAGTTTATGGAGTTAGAAGAGGAGGAAGAGGAGGAGGAGGAGGAAGAACAAGAAGAGGAAGAGGGAAAGGGGGAGGAGGAACAACAGCATACAAAGCTGGGAGGCTATTCTATTTAGATACCACAATGATTAGTGCTAGTTTGAAAATAGAATTTATAGTTTACTGCCTTATAAGGGGGACTTTAATCTTCTCTGCTTTTTGTTTTTCATGGTTTCTAATCTGTGTACTTCTTAGCAAGCAAACAGAAGTGCTTTGCACCTAGGTACAAAATGCCACATGTCTTGGTGATATCACAAGACCGGTTCAACCACACCGAGGTTCATTTCCTAATCACAAATCCGCTGACTTGTCCACCTTTCTTGGCCCCAAGGACTGGATTTAAAACTGCCTCAGTGACCTATCACTTTGAAGTTCTCGACTGTACAGTGTGCAGCCATATGAGGAATCTTTTCATCCTCTAAAACTGTTTTGCTTTGGTCGGGCTCTCACTAAAATGCCTCTCCATGGGAATTCATGTAGGCGTCTCGCCCCAGCCTGCTGCCCGCCTCTGTGCTTTGGCTTTTCTGCAGGCTCCTTTGATTAGGTTTTGGCAGGTTGTTGAAGGCATATGTTTTACACTTTGCTGGCCTGATTTGTGAGATTCTGCTGACATCCCGGAAAGCGCTACAAAAACCTGTTGCTCGTATCCAAGGGTATGTGTTTTATGGCAGATGCCCAGAGCTCAAGTTTCTTGACAACACATCTTATTTATGGAGACACAAATGCAGGCGGTGTTGTGCAGGACGACGGTGCTGTCCTTTCGGGAAGAACTTTTGGCTTCGGTTGTTTTGTTTTCCTGTTCTTATCGTGCATCTCCTCTTGTATGTATGTTGGGGAAAGTGTGCCAGTTGCTGCTGCTGTCATTTACTGACATACACCATATGCCCCAAACCACGCATTGACTTTTTACTGGGAGACTGGAAGAGGACTGCTACTGCCTCATGCTGAAGAGGACGAAACTGAGGTTTATTGGGGTCAAGGAACATTTGCAGCGTTTTATGGACCTGTGAAACCAAGATGCAAAGCTTGGTGTGTTTTGCCTCTGAAGTTAATGATCTTATTTCTCATAAAAGGCAGGAGACAAATATGCCTCTGAGTTTTGAAGAAAAGAAGTTTTGTAATTTCCATATTATTTTTAAATAAATTATTAAGCTTGCACAGTGTCACAGAGATTCTGCCATAACTAGACATCATTTCTTTCTTCTATAAACACCAGAGCAGGGCAGTTTTTCTTTCTTTTCATTAATTAATTTACTTTTTACTTTACATCCCAATCATAGCTTCCTCTCTCTCTTCTCCTCTCAGTTCCCTAACTCTTCAGAGGCCTCCCTCTGTTATCATTCTTCTTTGTCATATCAAGTTGCAGTAGAACTAATTTTCAAGGAGGGGTGACTTTGCTCCTTCAGGGACAACTTCACAATGTCTGGAGCCATTTTTCTTGACACATTAGATAAATATAGAGTTGTTGACACCTATGGGGTAGAGGTAGAGGACAGAGATTCTGCTTGGCATTCTTTTTTTCAAAAATATTTTTAAAAATCAATTTATTCAGATTACATCTTAATTGTTATCCCTTCACTTGTATCTTCCCATTCCTCCCTCCCTCCCTCTTTCACCCTATTCCCTTCCCCTAAGTCTTTGACAGAAGGGGACCTCCTCCCTCACCGCATTCTTAACACACACACAGCTCTTCCAAGATGCTAGTGTTGCTGGGGTTGAGGTGTTTTGGAGAAAAAAAGTAATAAACCAGGAAATAATCTTGAGATTATATTGCACCTTTAGTGATGGGTTGGTAGACTGTATTATCTTTCTGCTATTTCTCTTTTACTGGAATTTAGATGTGAAAATTGTATTGTGGCTTTCACTTTGTTTTCTTTGATAAATATAAAATATGAGACCTGCTTAGAAAAATCACTGAGTGGTGTTGACATCCTCTTTTCCTTCTGTGAGCATGGTCCCGAGGCTCCAGGCAGAGTTACCTTCACTTAACATGAAGGCAACATGGAGGACAGAGCCGGCCTATTCAGAAAGCATGATGCTGTGACCTGTTGAAAATCCCTGAGATGTTGGGGTGGCTTGCCACTATACCATAGTAAACCACACTATACTTTCCATGGTTGTTATTTCAAAAGATGAGGTTAAGCACAATTGTAGTGTAAGAGAAACTTGGAAGAAAAGATTGGAGTTGGTGTATACCAGCCAGAAAATGCTGAGTTTTAGTGTCACGTGTGGAAAGTTTAGTGAGAGGAGAAAAAATTACTCTGGAGATAGAGAGGCAGCTACCTAGAAGTGTGTAACTGTAGACTCCAGAAATAGCAGTCAGGTGGCGGTAACAGTCTCAATGAAAGGGAGAAGAGACTCAACATCATTGGGTCTATACGAATAAAGCTTTGGGAGCTTATGTGAGAAACGCATACATACATACATAGGAAGATCATTCAAGGATGTGATCAAGACTTTGAGAGGGGCTAGTTTGGAAGAGGATGCTGTGTAAGTGGATATTTTGGAGTGGATATAACCCATATTTCTAGAGCTATTGAATGTGCGTGAGAACAGCTGGTTCTTTGGGTGGGGGTGCTCAGTGAAGGAGACTGGGAGGGTTTGGAGGATGGGAACTCGAGGGAGTTACACATTTGTGCATTATCTGTGTAAAGCGCAGCGTGGACATATTATCCGTAGAGAGCGACTAGAAGGGAAAGGCAAAGAGAAGGAAGAAGGTTGGAATTTTGGTGGAGAGATGAGAGGAAAGGCAGGCATTTCGGTGGAGAATGTTGACTTGGCTGGCTGGTAAGAAGCAATGGCTGGTGCTCCCAGAGGTGCCTGTGAGAATGAGGAAGCGGATGAGTGGCCACTTCTCGGTTTACCGTAGGTAAGTGCATAAATACATTTGATGATACTCTAAAACAGACAAGCCTTTGGTTTGAAAGAGCTCATAGTTGTAAGGTCAGGGGTTTTCACATAATAAGAATGTGAATTCTCAATTTTCCTCAGCATGAAAGTGAAAACAATTAATTGGAAAAAAAAATCCCATAGGGCCAGGAGGAGAGAAAGAAGGTGGCTACAGTCAGCATGTAAAGTGAACAAATAAATAATAAATAAACAAATAACCTCTTGTATTTGAGAGTTCATAGTCTTAAACATTGTCTTGCTATTAATTTGAAGTGAGCTTCCTTCATTCTTCATTTGTTATACTGTGTGTGTGTGTGTGGTTATCTGTGTACACACATTTGTGTGGGTATGCTCGTCTAGGTGGGTGCCTGTGGAGGCCAGAGGTTGACACGGAGATGTCTTCTATCATTCTCCACCTTAGAGACAAGGTTTCTCAGTGAACCTGAGTGGCTAGTCTTGGTCAGACCAGTGAGTGTGCAAACCTTCATGGTCCTGCCTCCATTCCCTAGCCCTGGGGTTACAGAAGTACACTGACATATCTGGCTTTTTATGTGAGTCCTAAGGATCCGAAGCCAGGACCTCATTTAGTGCTACACTTAACCCACTGAGCTGACTCCAAGTTCCCCAAATCTTTACGATTAATCATAGTCTATTAGTTTTTCTTCCTGGTTTCCATATTAGGGACACCTAAACAGCAGGTGTTCACAAATTTAAGGGAAGGGATTTTGTTCTGGTCCTCTTCCTAACTCCTCCAAGGTCTGTGTTTAATTGACTGCTTATGTAGCAGTTTTGTGAAGCGCTGCTCCTTGGATCAAACAGATTGGCGATACAATACCTTCCCTATGGAGTTGTGCCCTTTTTTCCTCCCGCCTCACTTCAGGACACTAGGCCTTTGGCAGTATGACAGAGAAATGTGCCTCTGCTGGCCTCCGTCAGCTGGCTGCTGGCTGCAGGACTTGCATGCACAGCACTGGGAGAAGTCACAGGAGTACATGAGGTTTCCTGGGGAGAGAGAGATGTTGAACACACTGCTGTAAAATACCACTGGTCTTTAGTGGAGACTAACCCACTCCTCTCCTGAAAGTTGTGCTGATCTGAGTGAGCCCATCCACCATAATGATCTTTTGTTCATTCCTCAAGCAAAATGACTCGTCCAGTTTGTGTAAGATCACAGAACTTCTTTGAAGCTTGGTGAGTTTAGGACTTCATCATTTTGGAAGAATGGATGGACTTATTAAGTTAATCTAATTGTAAAATCTTCACAGTTACGCTCGGAGAAGGCAGATTTGTTCTCCAGTGTTTGGTTTTCCTAAGCCATCTTTTTGTGATTGGTAGAACACTTCTATTTACGCAGGAAATTGCAGTTGTGGAGTTCAATGATGAAGCTTTGTTAGGTCTTAGATAAAATGTTCTTCTAATTGTCCTCTTTTTTCCCTCCCCTCCCCCCATTGTGCTTCAGACCTGGGGCAAGCAGCTCCAGGTTCTCCCAGCTTTCCTTGGTCCTCCTATCTGCTGCAGGACATGACTAACATACTGCACCCTCTACTCTGAACTTTGCAGGACAAGGGATTTCCTTTCCCCTTCAACATACTATCTGGACATTCTCTCTCTCTCTCTCTCTCTCTCTCTCTCTCTCTCTCTCTCTCTCTCTCTCCCTCCCCCCCCTTTTCTGCCTTGCATGGCAACGGAGAGCTGCTTCCAATGAACCTCTATTTATATACTTTAACATGTCTTGCATGAGACGCAGTCTTTTCTGAACACAAGGCTTCATTTCCACCTCATCACCTTTTTTCCTAGCTCCTCATTTTCTTTACTTATAGGAAAAGGGAGGAATGTTGGTTCATAAGCCGATCCCAATTGCCTAGCAATTTTGACATCATCATCTGCTGCTGCCACCACCATCCTGGGCACTCTCTTAAACCTCTTTCAGTTTCCCTCTTCTCTCTCTCTCTCTCTCTCTCTCTCTCTCTCTCTCTCTCTCTCTCTCTCTCTCTCTCTCTTCCCCCCCCCCCCCCCGCTCATGGCTTCTCCTCTCCTCTTCCCTTCCACAATTCTCCTTTCATACCAGATTTGTTGTGTCATATCTATTTATATATTGCAACACCTTCTTTCCCTTCTGTTTTTCCTGTCTTCCACTTTCCCCTTCTCTCTTTTGATGAGATGAGTTTTTTTTTCCTGTAGCCCATGCTGGCTTTAAAGTCTCCTCAAACCTTGTGCCTCACCCTCCTCAGTTGTGGGACTGCAGGCATGGAACCCAATACCCTGCTCATGAGAATGTAGCTTACCTTCTTTGACTGGCCCCCAGAATCTTTGTGGGCTTCAGAATCCACAATCCAACACCATCCTACATTTTGCTTCATGTTCCCAACTTTTCCTTGCCATCCCTGAACATTAATGGTTACATCCTAACATGGAAACTCACTGTTGGAGTGGCAGATTCAGGGCTTGCTCTTGAATCACTGTACTGTACTGTGTCCATCCCTTTCAATAGAGTTGTGTGCAGGCCCTTGGAAGCCCTTTAGCTTTCACCTAAAAATGCTCATCATTAATAGTGGAATGTTAGTCAAGTAGAGATGCTTCTGAGAAGCCATTAGGCCTTTTAATTGCTTCCCATTAATGATCAGCTCTCTTGTCTCCCCCGACCTCCCTATGCTTGTATGAAGATTGATAGCTGAATGCTGTTTTGATGTGTTGAACAGAAATTAAGCTATGGCGCATTATTAATATTGTTACATTTTTAATTGATAATGAGGGCTAATCATATGGGCTAGCTCTAGGTAATTTTCTAGATTTACTCTTCCATAAAATTCACATTATAAACACTCCTTTGATGACACTGAGTTATTCACAAGACTCAATACAGACTTCATATAGGTCCACAGTATGTCCTAATGAGGAATGTGGGGTCTCTAATCTTGTGATTTCCTCAGTGATTGGCACCATCTCCCTCTACACTGGCAGTGTAGCAAGAACATTATGTGAATAATCCTCTGAGTGGTGAGGGTCCAATGAGCTAGGATGCTTAAGGTGTAACATGGGAAAGTCAGGGCAAGGACATGAGGAACCAAAAAGCAAAGAGGCCACACTTCCACACAAATGTGCCAGTTCAGAAGTCATTTAGATTTCGTCTAGAGAAGGAAACAGCAGAAGCGAGGAGTGGATTAAGTAGCTGTTGAAAAGACAACAGCAAAGGTCAGAGGTGGGATCAGAGCAGAGCAATATTCCCCTCAGTCTGCATCCTGGCTGCTCCTCTATGGGGGTGGAGCCCTACCCTACTCCTTGCCTTATATGCTCTGGAATGTGCATGCATCCTTGCACTGTTCAGGCCTTGGCATCTTTGGATTTCTAAGAGTTAGGAGACAAGCTCAAATATTCTTTCTTTCAGAGGCCAGAAATATATGTCTTTCTCTGTGTGTATTAAGTTGAGGTTAGAGAGGTTAACTTACTTGTCCACATTGAAGAGTTAATATTTTAGAAATTTAGCCTTTTCCTTTCAGTTGTTGTTGTTGTTTTTCTGCACTAACTCTGCTTTAAATTTCACAAAATACCAATGCTGAGAATACTAACACATAACTAGTGGCATTCCTTATGTATCGTCTCCTTTCCAAAGTCTGCATATGTCTTGGGTGTTTCTTTTGTTGTCTACAGCTGGTAAGAGTGTTAAGACAAGGATTCTACAAAGAGGTAAAAGAAACCTCTTCCTGTGGGGCTGACAGCATCCACATTGGGAGAATTCATCTCAGGGTTAGCAAATGAAACAGCTGGTTGTTACATCAAAGGAAAACCAAAAGAGCACTTTCTGTACCACAGTACCTAATCACCGGAGCATCTCTGCATCCCTTCTATTTGTATCTCACTTGCTTCCATAGATGAACATCTGTACCTTTAATTATAACCAAACTCCCCACTTGCTCAGTACACTACCCAAATTCTTATCCACCAAAAGACATCACTCCAGCAATTCAAGTGCTTTTTCTATTGATCCAACACACAATGGACTTGATAATTGCTTTCATCTTAAAAGCCTTCCTTTGGTCTCATTTATTCTGGTTATTTTTTCCCTTATAGAAGGTTAAAATCCCTTTTTGTTCTACTCCAATTTGACCTTGTCTCTGAGCATGCTATAGAGAGCACTTTTGTTAAGGGGAAAAATAACTTCTCTGGTACTAAGTATTAAGGTCAGTTCTCAGTGCTGATTGTACTTGATGTCTTAGCAGCAGTTGACAGTTGACAACTCTTCTCTCTTGATAGTGCTTTACTTGGCATCTATGGGCATTATGTAAGAGTCTTTCTGACATGTTAGGCTCCCCTGCTTTTTTTTGTTGTTGTTGTTGACTCTCTTCTAGTGTTAGCGTGTCACATAGTACAGCCTTGGTCTTTTCACTTCTGTCTGCATCTATTGCCTCAATGCTGTCGTGGCTTAAAATGCCACTTACGTTCCAGAGATTTCTGCATTTGTATCTAGAGCTCCATTTCATTTCTCTATTTGACCTTACCACTTGAAGGTCTCATAGGGACCTCCACCTTGATTTGCCCCAAACTCAACTTTCCATCTTTCTCCTCAAAGCTGATGTCTTTGAATTCTCACTTCAACTAATGGCTCTCACTGCCTCAAGCTGGGAACCTTAATTATCCTCAATGCCCTTTTGTTCCCACCCAGATGTTCAGGAAATCTCATTTGCTCTAACTTCCCACCTTCTGTCATCCCCACTGTCATCACACTGCTGTGAGCATTGATCATGTGAGCTGCTGCCATGGCCTCTCACTCATAGGCTGGCCTTCACCTAACTCTCCTGGAACCCAACTTTCCCACAGAAGCTAGAGTGATCTTTCCATAGTACAAGTCGGATCATGTTACCCCTCCATCCAAAAACTCCAGTTGATTCCCATCTTAATTAGAGTCGAAGCTGAAGCTCTTCTGTGCCCAATTATCTTTCTGAGCTCATTTCCTGCCATCCTGTCTAAGTCCCTTCCTGGCACACAACACAGGGGCGTTTGCCTGTAACGCTCTTCTCTCACTACTCCTGAGGGCAGCTCTTTTAGCTCTGCCTTAGTCTGAAGGCCAGTGTGGTAAAAGCCTGGTCCTCACGTTGGCTTCTTGGGTGATGAGCACCTTTAAAAGGTGGAGCCTAGAGGAGGTCACTATAGACGTGTCTTTAAAGGGGCTGAGAGAACCATAGCCTCTTCTGTTGCTCTCATTTGGACTCTGGAGGTGAGCCATTTGGATCTGCTACATATTCCCACCTCACGTGATGTGCTGCCTCAGCATAGGCCCGGAAGCAATGGGAAACAACCACCTGTAGAATGAAAGCTCTAAACATGTTTTATTTAAAAATACTCTATTTTTTGATAAGTTAATCATCTCAGGTACTTGTTATCATAATGAGGGATGCTGACTCGTGTAACCTTTAAGTCTTTATTTGAATGCTTTCTCTCTTGATCCCTACGCCAACACTTAAAGTTGCCAACGCTTCCCTCTTCTTCCTGAGCACCCCAATGTCCTTTTCCACTGTTCTCTTTGTTCCCCTTCCCCATCACATATCAACTTTAAAAAAATTAATTTTATTAATTTATTCAGATTACAACTCAATTGTTATCTCATCACTTGCATCCTCCTATTCCTCCCTCCCTCCTGCTTTCACCCTATTCCCCTCCCCTAGGTCTAAGACCAAGGGGGACCTCCTCCCCCACTATATGATAATAGGCTATCAAGTGTCATCTTGGTAGCCTGCTTATTTTTTCTCTGAGTGCCATCAGGCCTCCCCACCAAGGGGAGGTGGTCTAATATGGAGCACCAGAGTTCATGTCAGAGTCAGTCCCTGCTCTCCCCATAACTGTGGAGAATGTCCTGTCCATTGGGTAGATCAGAGTAGGGGTTTGATATTTGCTACTTGTATTGTCCTTGGTTAGTGCAATAGTTTGAGTAGAGCCCCCTGGGCCCTGATTCACCCATCATGATGTTCTTCACGTACGTTTCTAGGACCCTCTGGGTTCTTCTATTTCCCCATCTCCTATATTTCTCTTACCTAGAGTCTCAGTAGGATGTCCTCACATCTATCCCAATCTCCTGGTAAGTGAAGACTTTTGTGGGACATCACATGTCTACTTTTAAAACGCCATAGCACTGGCTCATTTATAGTATCTACTGTTTATTGTCTTTTTTTCCTAGAAGATTAGCTACATAATGGTGGGGTTCTTGTGCTTACTTATGTTCAAATGCTTAGAAAACTTGCCAGAATTTAAGAGATTGTTAAAATGTTTGCTAAATGAATGAATAGCATCTTTTTACCAGAGTGAGTCATCATGAGGTAGAAATCTACAAAGATCAGAGTATAAGGGTGTAGAATGGGGACCATAGGCAAGCATGAATGGCAGAGCTTTGGGTAATTTTTGAATAGAAACTTCAGTTCTTCGGAATAGAGTGTTGCTATACTGTGCAAGCTATCCTCAAATTCAGGCCTGATCCCTCCTGAACTTCCTGAATGCTAGGATTGTGGTACTTTGTCAAATGCCCATGGCCAGGGCTTCCTATTTGAAGTGCTATGGGCCTAACAGGTGCAGCTCCTTGTGTGGTACCGTTCGACTTTATGGCATCTCTATGACCTTGGTTTTTCCACTTGGTCAAATTCAAACTCAATATTCAGACACACTCAGACCAAACAACCGCACATTAATATGGAGGAACATCACTTCCCTTTGTCTGAACCTACAAGCTCAGTGGTGCAGTAAAAGCGGTTGTTAACTTCCCAGGATTCAGAGATGCGTGACTCATATGGAGCCTGCTGTCAGCCAAACCACAGGCCCCTTTGCTTGCTTTTTTCACACAGACCACACTTAAACAAAATCTGCGCAGTTTGTTTTTAAACTTTAACTTGTATGCATGGATTTTGTATTTTTTTTTCTATTAAAATTTATCTTATTTAGGTCCAATATTCATGTTACTATCTAAGTGTTTTAGTAACCTTTCATAGTTTTTTTTTTTTTTTAATTGTCTGGAAACTGCCAACTGAAAAGAAAATCATTAAGGTATTGATAAAATATTGTCCTGGCCAGGGCCCAAGACTAGACCTGTGCCAAAATATTACAAATCTTCCTTCCCACAATAACAGGATCTATTTAAGCCAGCTATTTTTTTTTTAATATTGCCCACAAAATGGTTACTGAATAACTTTCAAGTGCGTTGCTGAAGCTGAAGTGAGATGCAACCCCAGGATGCCACTCATTTTCCAGCCCTATCGCTTGACTCGCAGAAAAAATAAGCCAGTCTGGTCTCGCTCTGTTAGATAAAGCACTGCTGGCTCCTGGGGAGCCAATTCTATGAGTTCACAAACCATCTTTTATTAAGCCTGCTTTAAGGTCAGGTTTACTACCTGCAGTCTGAAGCTTTGGTTTTCTCTAGCCCAGTGACATCATATCTTTATTATTTTATGACTTACACTTGGAAGGAACTGTTTCCACATTCTGAGGTGGGTGGTCTCCATCATTTAGGCATATAAAAATTAACATAGTATTTTATATAAATATAGCTAGGAAGCCTCATTATGAAATTTTTTGTTTTGGGTTTTTTTTTCTGTTTTTGTTTGTTTGTTTGTTTGTTTGCTTGTAGCCTTGGCTTTCCTGGACCCACTATGTAGACCAGGCTGTCCCGGAACTCACAGAGAGCCACCTGCCTCTACCTCCCTGAGTGCTGGGATTAAAAGTGTGTGTCATTGTGCCAATCTTTTCATGCAATTCTTATGTGTCTTATGTGCCTTTTAAAAAAATCTGCTTTCTTCTTTGCTTCTATGCACGTTAGCCATCCACTCTTCCCCCAGGACTTCCATTTCAGCATCTGATCAGTGCGTAAGCAGTAAACGTTCCATGCAACGTCCCAGTTTCTCTTTAGCCTCTGGTTCTAGGCCAGAGCTGCATCTGTCATATAGAGAAAAATAAGATGAGTGTAGCAAAAGTTCATCACTGAGGGGAGTCAGGACAGGAAGTCAAATAGGGCTGGAACCTGGAGGCAGGACATGATGCAGAGGCTATGGAGGGGTGCTGCTCACTGGCTGCTCTTCCTCATCGGCTAATTCTGCTTTCTTATGGCACCCAGGACCACCAGCCCAAGATTAGCACCACCTACAGTGCTCAGGGCCATCTCACACCAATTACCAATCATGAAAATGTACCTGATAAGCTTCCTGATCGGCCAGATTGGTGGGGGCATTTCTTAGTTGGGATTCCCTCTTTTCAAATGACCCTAGCTTGTGTCAAGCTGACATAAAATGAGCCAGCAAGCTTTCCACTCATACTTCCTGGTTTCCCTACATTTTGTGTATTTTTCCTGCCTTAGAAGACGTTCTTCGTGTTTTCCTACTTCTCTGCCAAACTCCTGTGCATGTATCAAACCCGCCACCCGTCCACCTTCCCTTCACACCTTCTCTGGATAGCTTCTGCCAGATGTTACCTGTCTCTGTTCTGCATCTCAGAAGAACCTCTGTCTTGTCCTTCCTTCACTCATCCTGACCTGCCTCCTACAGCAACCAGTCATCACTGTGACTATTCTTTTCCGCTGTAAGACTGGTCCTATAGCGCCGTCAGTGCTTGACATTGTACGTGGTCCAAAGCATCTGCTTAGTAACTCCCCACAGTCTAATGCTTTGGATGGAATATGTAAGAATTACTCCACTATCTATTTCTGGAAATCTGTCAGGAATGCAGTCGAGAGAACTGGTGAATGTTAAAAAGTGAAAGGCCACAGGGCTTCTGTATACCACCTGGTCTGCTCTCTAGTCATCTTTGACACTTATGTTAATGATTCCTTATTTCTGGTTCTTAGACTAAGGGGAGACAGAACCTGCTGGCCAAGAACCACGGAACCCCCATTATACCATAGATTTTGCTTTTGATCTCTTTAATATAAGTTTTAATGGTACATTTTCATTTGCTATTTCAGCTTGTTGGAAACACACTGGGGATGAGGAGACAGACTCCAGCCTGTTTATTTCAGGTGACAAAAGAGAACAAACAGCTAAGGGTATTATTGCCATTGTGTCCTTGAGAATGGTTAGAAGGCAAACTATTTCCACCAGAAGCTACTCTTGTTCGTCTTTTTTTTTTTTAGATTTTATTTACTTATTATTATGTATACTGTATATGTATACAGTGCTCTGCCTGAATGTACACCTGAAGGCCAGAAGGGGGCATCAGATCACATTACAGATGGTTGTTAGCCACCATATGGTTGCTGGGACTTGAACTCATGACCTCTGGAAGAGCAGCTGGTGCCCTTGACCACTGAGCCATCGCTCCAGCCCTACTGTTGTTCATCTTATGATATAAAGAATACCATGCATTGGGAGTGAGAGGCTGAAGCTCATCCATGGATCAGCTTTTTTTGCAGTGGAGACTCTAAATCATGAAATGTAGCCTGGGAGTTTCAGGAGGGCTTATTGCCCAGTCATTTCTGATGGATGTTTTAAGTGCTTGATTTCATAAATATTTGCTGTTTATCAGTTGCTGATGAGAGTTCTTTCCCTTTCACTTCCTATAGGTTTAGTGGATCCACTCATTCTAAGTCCAAAGCACAGCTACAATGGCTCATTCTCCACACAGAGCCAACTCTTTAGCCTTACTTGTGTCTCATTTCCAGAGTCACCCTTGTATTTTTAACATATATGTACCAGAATGAGGGATCTATGCATGAGTTTGCTCATGAGAAAGCCCTTTAAGTCATAGAAAGTTTTTTAATTTTTTTTGTTATTTTTGTTAGTTTTGTTTTATTTTGGTCAAAGGGAAGAGTAAAGACAGATGGTGTAAACTCAAAGGTCTTGACAAGTCATTAAACATTATGAGTGCCTATTTTTTCATGATTTTTACCTGTGTGACTCATTTCCTATTCTGACTTTCCCTTAGAGACTCTAGTTGTCAGACTCAACAGGAGCAAGTATTAGTGTGACAATGTATGCGGATGGATTGTGTCGCTCCAAAGTCATTACTCACTTTAGATTGGGACAGTAACTCTATCTGAAGGGAAGAAATGTAAAAAATATGACTTACTTTCAGTGAAGCCATGAGGGAAGAGCCTTATCTACATTGACTTGTGATATTTAAGTGGAACTTTGGTCCTATAGAGAGAGACCATGGATGTGTACTCACAGAGGGAAGTCCCTGTCAGAACCTACCCTATAAAGCCCTCGATCTTGGACTCAATGCCTCCAGAATTGTAAGAAATTACATTTCTGTTGTTTAAAGCATTCAGTCTGTGGTATTTTGTTATGGCAGCTATAGCAAACTATCATAGGGAAAGTGTTTGCACTGAGAACAGCTCTCAAACCTCTCCTCTCTAATTTTTTTGTAGGCTAAGCAGTTGTCTTTCTGGCCATTTTACCATTTAATGAGAATCTCCTAGCTGCTCTTGGGTATTTTGAACACAGTATCAGGTCTATGAAGATTAAGATCTGGAAAAAATAATCCCTCAAAGAGAGTGATTCTTTTAGAATAACTAAAACCCTAGTAATCATGGGACTAAGGTGTGTGTGTGTGTGTGTGTGTGTGTGTGTGTGTGTGTGTGTGTGTGTGTGTGCTCATTCCTGTAAAGGCCAGAGGTAGCTATCTAGGATGACTTCTTTTCTTTTTCTTTTCCTTTGTTCTTTTTCTTTCTTCTTCCTCCTCCTCCTCCTTCTGTGGTATGGTCTCTCACTGATTCATCAGTGCCATTACAGACCATTTAAATAAAAACATGGCGTTGGGATCCAAACACAGACCCTTATGCTTGTGCAGAATTACTTTAATAGTTTAGCTCTCTTCCCACCCCCAATGAGTCATTTTAAAAAGCATACAGAGAGCAATGTTCTGTAGATTCCAATTTTTTCCAAAATAATGGATAACCTTGCCTACACTGTGAAGGAACTTTCCATTCGCAAAGTTTATTGTTCTGTTTGCCTGAATTTTCCTTCAGAGTTCTGCCTGTGACATATTCCATCTCCTTTCTATAAGGACAAAATAGTGTCACACACTCAAAAGACAAAGAGCTTAGGTGGAACAGACTGCAGAATAGGTTCAGCGTTTAAACTCATGCTCAGTCTTCAAGGCTAAGGCACTCAGGGTAGCACTCAAAAAACTGAAGCCAGGACCTGGGAGCAGGCCACAGAGAAAACGCCAAAGAGCAAGATGGGAAATGGCTGGAGTGACTCAGTATTCCCCGGAGTGTTAGCCTTCTTAGGCCTTCTTCCTGGAGTTCCCAGACTGGTTTTTTTTTTTAACCACAGAAGCCTTTGCCCCACAGCTGGGTCTCATTTGCTTTGGATTTTCATCTATAAATTGCTGTCAGCAAGGATCTCTGGGAGCTAATTGGCGAAAGTGACCTAAAAAGGGAACTCCGGAGGGACTGAAGGGCTCACCATCTTCCTCTATTCTCTCTTCCCCCAAGAATTTGCCTTCCCATTTGCCAAGGAGCTATCGGCTTTGAAGCAAGAGTAAGCTTTTATTTGAAAGCTAAAAAGCTTCTTAGATGAGACACCATCAAGAAAGAGCATGAATCTTGGTCCTGGGGAGTGTGGGTGCGTGCGTGCGGGGGCGGGGCAGCTTACATGTGCGACTTACAGTCTCATTTGGACACACTTCAAAGAGGTACCACAGGCAGACCGGCTAAAAGTGGAGCAGCGGGACACAAAGGGTTCCAGTCACAGGGGCCTCTGCTCCGGGTCTGCGTCAGAGGAGGCTCTCAATTGCTGTCCTTCTCATCTTCTCTGCAGCCTTTCGAAGGGAGGCCACCGCCCAGCGGGACACACAGACTCGCAAGAATAGCAGGACATTTGTAATGATTTGAGTTTCCTTTGGGGGAAAAATCTTTGCAGTGATGCTGGCACATAGCAGGAGGATAGAATTTTATTTTTTTTCTCCTTTATTAATTTATTCTTGTTACATCTCAATGATTATTCCATCCCTTGTATCCTCCCATTCTTCCCTCCCTCCCATTTTCCCCTTATTCCCCTCCCCTATGACTGTTCCTGAGGGGGATTACCTCCCCCTGTATATGTTCATAGGGTATCAAGTCTCTTCTTGGTAACCTGCTGTCCTTCCTCTGAGTGCCACCATGTCCCCTGGAGGGGGAGGATAGAATTTTAAGCCTGCGATGAAGCCATTCAGTTCTGGAAACGGAAAGGTGAATGTGGCATCTAAGAATCAGAGATCCCCTGGGTTCATGGGGTGTGGGTTTCAGTGCACAAACGAAGATATCCAACCATATACGTCGTTCCATTTTATACAACAACCACATTTTTTTTGGTAAATATTTATAACGGAACGTTCTGTGGACTCCCAGCAGATGGGATAAAGACAAAGACTTACTATTAATTATAAGCTCATGCTTTTTCCCAATTAGCTTTTATAACTTTGCTAACTCACTTATTTTTTTCTAGCCACGTATGTCCCGTGGCCTATCACCCCTTACTCTGTGTGTGACTGACGAATCTCTCACCTCTCAATTCTTCCCGCCAATCCTATCGTTGCTTCTTGGAACTCTGGCCTCTTCTCTTCAGCTTCGCTATAGGCCGCCAGCTCTTTATTAAACCAATCAGAAGATGTTGAAGGTGTATGTTTACAAAATACTAAGGCTGATGGTGCTTCATGAAAATAATATACCAAAGTCTGGGCTGTACTCAATTCTCAGCCAGTATCGAAATCAGCATTTGTTTAAAAAAAAAAAAAAAAAAAGAGACAACCTTCACACAATGTACCCCAACAAATATTTTTTATTAAGTTTTTGATAATTTCACGGAATTTTGATCATATTCAGCCCAACTCCCGGATCCACCCCAAATTTCTGTTCTCTTATTGTTCTTAGTTTAATAACCCTTGGGCTCTAATTTGTATTGGCCTGTCTACTTATTAATGTGGGACCATCTGCCGGAGCACGGTGGCCTTACCAGGGCCACACCCTTAAAGAAAACGGATCCATCCCACCACCCCACCAATGATCTGCAATGATCCCTGAGTCTTAGGGGGCAGATATAAGTTGTAGATGTATCCATTAGGAATGGACTCCACATCTCTGGATTTTGATTGGTTGTGGGTGTTTTTGTTTGTTTGTTTGTTTGTTTGTTTTTAAAATAATGGTCTGTCTGTGTTGCAGTGACTCAAGAGACAGAATAGCGCTGGGGAGATAGATGAACGGATAAAGTACTGACTGCGAGAATGAGGCCCTTTATTCTTTGCCCAGCACACAGTTGAACAGATGGATACAGTGGTGCAGGTCTGTAATCCCAGTCCTGGGGAGGCAGAGGCAGGAGAATCTCTGGGCTTGCTGGCCAGTCATGTCTGAGTCTGAGCTCCAAGCACATGAAAAAACCTTGTCTCAAAACAACAACAACAACAAAATAACCGTGGAGGAAGATTGAAGAAGACACCAGATATTGACCTCCACACGCACACCCACACCTATACACACAGACAAACAGACACACAGACACACAGACACCCACATCTATTCTTAGGATACTTTCTCAGTTTGCCCAGCAACCTGTGATGGCATTGCCTACCTGTCACTGGGCATCTCCCTGCTTAGGACTATATAGAAGGCCAAATCCACCTACCTTTCTCTCTCTCTCTCTCTTACCTTTTCCATATCACCTGTTGTGTGGTACATATATTTCATATCTTATTTTTCATACTTAAAATTGGTAGTGCTGATAACACCGAGGTCTTGGATTTGATACTCATATGGGCCACCAATTTTAAATATGAAAAATAAGATATGAAATATGTGATATGAAATATGCACCACACAACAGATACTATATGGAAAAGTTTATTATATGAGCATGGCAAAAGAAGGAAGGAGGGGTACTCCAGAGAGAGAGAGAAAGAGAGAGAGAGAGAGAGAGAGAGAGAGAGAGAGAGAGAGAGAGAGAGAGACAGACAGACAGACAGACAGACAGACAGACAGACAGACAGAGACAGAGACAGAGGAAGAGAGAAACAAGAGGAACAAGAGAGAGGGACGAGGTGAGTTTGTCCTTTTTCATAGTCCTGGGCAGGGGGCCACCCATTTATAGGTAGGCAGTGATGACACAGGTTGCTAGGGAGACTGGGGCAGTATCCTAACACCTATGAGCGTGCGCACACACACACACACACACACACACACACACACACACACACACACACAGCAAGAGACAGAGACAGAGAGAGACAGAGACATAGACACAGAGAGACAGAGACATGGACAGAGAGAGAGACAGAGGGAGAGAGAACAAATACATCCAACTAACGGGTAAGCCGTTTTAAGTGCACACTGATTCAGCTCAATGTGCTATTCCATCACACTGATAATATTTACAGCTCTTTCAAAAACATCCACAGAAAACTTAGAGCAAGTTTTCCACTTTTCACTCTTAGTGATCAATGACTCTACTTCCATAATGTATCACAGCAGTGACTATTGGTTGTATGCAGCGTGATATGTGTGTGTTTGTTGTGTGTGCTGGCTAGTCTGATATCAACTGGACATCGGCTAGAGTCATCAGAGAGGAGGGAGCCCCAATTGAGAAAATGCCTCTGTAAGACTGGGTTGCAGGTAAGCCTGTGTGGCATTTTGTTAATTAGTGATTGATGTGGGAACAGGAATTAAGATCTGAGTTCCCCAGACTCCAGGCATCTTATAGAGACACACAGCTGATCTATAGCTTCCCTCCAATAGCATCACATCTGCCCAGTAGCAAAAGTTCTTAAGGTCAAGAGTTGAGGGGCATTGTTTCTAAGGTTACTCAGGTGAAGGTGTGCAAATGTTTCATTGATTCCCTACACAGTTTGTCTCTCCTTAGCATTTTACATGTCTTCAAAAATAGCTTTGTGTCTTGGATGAGTGATGGACATTGAATGGATACTTGCTGTCTCAAGAATGATGCTTAACCTGGCCTTGGCCTCCAGTCAGGTAAGAAGAATTAGAGGCAGATTTTAGTGGCAGAATTGATGGGAAAGTCTTTGTGTGATGGCTTGTATCAATAGCCAGCTTGACAGGACCTGCGATTACCAAGGAAAGGAGCTTCTGGGCTGCCTGTAAGGGGTCACTTAGATCAGGCTCACAGATGTGGGGAGACACATTCCAAATGTGGGTGTCACCGTTTCATGGTCTGGGGCTTGGACTCAATAAAAAGGAGAAAGGGAGGTGAACAGCAGCCTTCCTCTCTCTTTGCATCTTGACTATAAAAAAGCATGTGACCATCCTCAAGCTCCTGTTGCTATGGCTACCAGGACACAATGGACCATCACCTTGAAACTAATGCTCTCTTTCTACCTTTAGCTGCTTTTGTCAGAGTATTTTGTTGTGGCAGCAGGAAATGTGAATAAGTGACTTCCTCAGTGTGCTGAAATCACTCTACAGATATACCTTGTGTTCTGCACACTTTCACATTTCCCCCCAAATACAGGTCATGTTCCTTCTCAAATAATATGCTCATTCCCATCTTAGGGGCTTGTTTCCAGAGTATGAGTCTGGAATGGAAGCCAGAACATCCCTTCTAAGCAATGTATTAAAGATAAATCAGAACAAACCCCAAACCAACCAAGACACAGATATAATGGATTTTGTGATTTTTAAAAATGTACAAAGCCAGGGTGTGGCAAGACAAGAAAACAGGCACAGACAGACTCAAAGGTAGTGGAGGGGGTGGATTTCAACTAGCTGTTGAACAAAGAATAACATCTCTACAGGCAGATAAAAGGTTATTGCGGGGTTAATGGACATTCCAAGAAAACCCAGTGGTTTATCCTGGCTCTGAATCTCCAATTTAGAAGGCTTCTCAGAAGCCCAGCTGGCCTTAGGGTCAGCTTACAAATGGGAATACAACATAGGCGGTTTGGGTTTCTCTGAGGTTAGAATGTCTCAGGGCCAGCTTAGGTGTACCTCAAACAGTGCCAGAGCTCCAGATTAATTTCTGTGAACTTCTGGTGTGCTGGAGACACTCCTGACCACAAGGTCAGTCTCTGAGTGAGAGCGGAGGAGGCTTTCAGAAAGCCCTAGCAGACATCTCACCCCCTAGCCGCAGAGACCCCTGTACTGGTTCCTTGCCTTATGTGGTGGCATCACACATATCCTTAGTTTACAGAGCAAGTGATCCTGCTCTGGGCCCCTTTGGGAAGGCATCTCTTTTATTCAATATGGCCAGGTACCTGTAGAGCGCTATACTCCCCTAGCCTCCATTTAGAAGGCATTATATAAATTGAATGCAAATGAATATGTGCTAGTCCTAGGCATGTTCATGTAGGCAAAATATATCTCATAAATGTTATGTGGATGTCACACAACTCTCCAAGGTAGATTCTCTTATATTACAATGTTATTCCTGTTTTGTTTTTCTTTTTTCCATTAAGGCAAAAAGAAAGAAGACCAAGTGATTAAATAATTACATGTGAATACTATGTTCTGCCTTGAAGAATTAGTTTTAGCTCTTTGATTAGACAGAGAAATAGTTCCTGAATGGGGTTGGTGAGACCTACTGACCAAGTCCTGAATTACATGCAGTTCACACATGCCTGATATAAATTCAGATATGCTTTTGTTTATAATTTCATTCTCAATCCAACCATCTTCTTTAGAAGTGTCTGTATCAATAGTATTTGCTTTCTTATGCTACTGTGTTGCCCTTATTTTTTTAATGAGAGTAACAAACAGTATGTTTATCAATGCTTTTCACATGTTATTTTAGTTAACCTCTGCAATAACTTGATGAAATAAATACATTTGTTGTCCTCATTTTTTAGAGGCGAGACACATACACACAGACACATGCATACACAGACACAGATACAGACACAGACACACACACACACACACACACACACACACAGAGAGAGAGAGAG
>NC_140496.1:91322265-91554765 GCF_964271855.1 Acomys minous | reverse complement strand
TTAGCTATACTTACAAATGTGAGACCATGGCCTTTAGTTTCAGCAATGCTTTGGTAAACATTGTCTCCTGCTATAGTCTGTGTCCTTGGAGGGCAGCAACCAGGCCTTGTTCGCAAGTTCATATCTCACATCCTCCACACCAGAGGTATATGCCCAGCAAATATCTATTACATTGACTAGTCACACTAATATCTGGCTACATTAAAAAAAAAACAAAAACCTATCACATACACATTTGCAAAGGCACGATGACAAAACACAACCAAACTTTCAGAAGAAAGTCAAAATGAAAATTCTTCCTCAAATGCCTCTGACCAGAAAATATACGCTTCAAACTATATCTGCAGAATTGGAATTTCCATTCTAATTGGACAATTTAACTTCGGTCAAAGGGCAAAACTTCGTTCATGCTCCCTACTCATGTGTCTAGCTTGGGAAATGAGTGGGGAAGCATATTTAATTTCTTAAGTCTCCATTCCAAAGGGGCTCCACTCCACTACCTTCAGGAAGGAGGAGCAGGAAACTTCCTGCCACTTCTGACTTCTTCAAACTAACATGTACAGCATTTTAAAAGAAGAAATACTAAATAAGCACAGACCTTGTGGTAGTTTATGAACATGAGAAAGGGAAGACTTGGCGTATTTCAACATTAAAAGAAAAGAGAGAAAAGCAACAACAACAACAACAAAACCACAAAAGGATGAATATCCGGATTGCTAACAACCAGGACAGTAATTCTGGGGTTCAACTCAACTAAGCAAATCATGGCAGATGTCAGGAACACTCTGCCCTACACAGAAAATTATTCTGTTAATAAAAAGTACAAAAGAGTTACAAGAACACTAAGGACCAGCAATTATTTGCAAATACAATAATTGCAATTTGCTTTGTTTTGAGTCCTTGCTGATCCACTTAATGTGGAATTACACACATGCACACACATGTACTCATAAACATGTGAAAAACAAACACACACCAAAGTCACACACTTTTAAGTGTGGCAATCAGAATTATATAAAGGACGTTTTATCATGAAAAATTTCAAGTATAAAACAAATATAACTTTGCTGATTCAATTATCCAAACAAATAAACTCTAAGTTAAAATATAAATTTCATCTGGCAGGCTCAGCTGTCCAAACAAGGTAAAAATCTCAGAATACGGCAACCAGATATCAAAAACACATTACCAAGGTCTTAAGTCAAGGTTCAGGACCCCTTTTTCCGGAAGGCTTGATGGGAGAGGCTTTCTGGACTAGTATGTGGAGAGATTTTATGGGTTCAGTATCCCTAATCCAAAAGTCTGGATGCTGCTACATTCTGGTTTCTTGAAAATCTGAATGGTCGTATGTTTCTCAGAAGGCTTTGGATACGGGAGGAACTCTTAGGTTCCAAATTATGGTTATTCCACTTTTATTCCAAACATAAAGAAAAACTCCGTTTTCTTGATCAGTCTGCCCTGCTTTTACTTTCCAATTTACCTAGGTTTCAGCTTGTGTTCAGAAAATCATGGGTTGGCGTTTGTCCCTTACTATAGTATAGCTGCTGTGGTCGGAACATTTAGGCTTCCCCCAGATTCCTGTGCTGACATCTAACACTCAATATGAGAGACTCTGCAAGGTTGCATGAATAGACTGTACAGCCCTTGTAAATGCAGGCCGTGTCTGTAGACTAAGGGCCCCTTCCCTCAAGCCTCCCCCATGTTAGAACACAGGAGAAGCCATTGTCTGTGAACCAGGGAGCAGGACCTAACCAGGAGCCACTAAATCTGCCAACACCACAATCGTGAACTTCTCGGGCACTGGTATTGTGAGAAATAGATTTCTGTTGCTTGTAAGTGACTTGGATTTGGGTATTTTTGTATAGAAGCCTAGACAGATAAAAAGTTTTCTCCCCTTAACTTAAATGTTAAGTAACATTTTGCCTCCTCTCTTTGCCACTATCATTTGTGGCATTTGTGGCCATTATATTCACAGCAAAACGGAGTAGTGACCCCAGCAAACTCCTGTACCTTTCCTTGATTGAAAATAATATCCAAACATCTTCAAATCCATGTTCTGAACACTTTGTAAATGTCATCTGGGATCTCTCTGGAGGAGCCAGTGGTGTTGTTCATGGAATCAAGGAGTGGCCAGTCCCTAGGCTACACACACACACACACACACACACACACACACACACACACACACACACACACACACACACACACATACACACACACACACAAACACACAGAGTGTTAAGCCTTGGGGTTAAAACTTCATAAGCCTGGTTCTTCCACAAGACTCCTGGGTTTTCTTCCAAGACCAGCTAAGCAAAAAGAAGCAAGGACTGGGCCATTCCAGAAAACACATTACCTTAAACGTTTATTTTATATGTTTATTTTTAGCTATAATTATCATCTCTAACACCTCGTGGGCTCATTAGTGAATTTACCATGAAATCTTCATTGGAAGCAGCACATTATTATGTGAAAGGTAGAAAAAATAAATCTAATAAAACATCATGTCATATATTATTATACGTAAAAAATAATTCAATCATAAAGATATTATCTAATGCTTACACATTATCACTAATGTACATAAAGCAATTATAATAAAGTCTTAAGATAATTTTGCTGCTGTAGATTCTTAACTAGTATTAAAATACTAATTTTATTTCACTTTGTTTTTCTGGTTTCAGTCCTGAAGGAAGTGAAGTACCATCACGTCCTGCTATAACGAGCAGGAGATAGTCCAGGACTCCATCTGGTAACATGGAAACTAGGGCTGCCTCTGATGTGCACAGGGTAGGTGTATGCTGTCATTTAGTGACAGCAGCCCAATACAGAGGCAATCCCAATAGAACAAATGCCTTCTGCTATCTACCTCTAACCTCTGCCAGCACTGAAATGGTAAACTGTGGATAATGTCAGTTTCTTTGGACTAGGAATCCTTAGGGACTTTTCAATCAATGAAAGTCAGTTCTGATACTCAAGGAACCTCATCACTATTCTAATAGTCAGATTCAAAGATATACTTGAAGAACAATAGCATAAGCATATGAATAAGCAGAAGATGAAAAAGACAAGTGTATATAAAAAATTTCAATGTCTCCTTTCTTTCACATTGAAATGTTATCCATTGCTAAGTTCAAAATATTTTTGAAATAAACATTTTTAATTCCACTGAAAGTAAAAGCCTATACTCTCAGCAAACTGCATAGACAGTTAATTAAATTCTCTGATTATTATAGGATCTGTTTTATAATGAGATTTAATATTTATGGTATAAGGGTGGCATACTTACAACAACCTATTTACCTTTCTAAGAAAAGTGACAGAACAAAAGCATTAAGGAAGCAAACTCCAGGCACAAAACGTCATGGGAAGGAGGCCAAGCTGGCCGCTTCCTCAGGCCAGAGCTTCCTACAGGTTAATATGGAGCAGAACAGAGGACGTAATCAAAACATGGATTGCTGGGCCTGACCCCAGGGACCCTGACACAGGAGCTGCAAGGTGGAGCCCGAGAATCTACATTTTAAGAAGTTCCCAGGGGCTGAGGAGAAGACCCAGCCTGGAGATCATCTTCACAGCATCGTTCATTCTGTTTCTCTTGGCCCTGTCCTCCACCTCTGTTGAAGGCTGAGGACACAGCATCTAACCTTGCTGCCCACAAAACAATGTCAATCAATGACAGTAGAGTATCTGCACCAACACTGTTGTACATCACTTTTGAGACCAATTGTCAATTCTGTAGACAATTAGTGAAAATAAAAATATTTTTATGCATGAACAATATGCTTCATACCTTAATACACAGATTCAATGGTAAAAGCAGACTGTGTGTCAGGTGTCTGAGGCCCATTGCTGAGGAGGACATTTACTCTTCTATACAGTGGTTGGTGGAGAGTGGCCTCCGGGCTTGGGCCTTACCTGTGACTGGGGCATCGATATCCAGCAGGTTTTTCTCCTGTCGAAGAATCGAAGCACCCTCTGTAATTATTCTCAGAGCGACACTTTCTTCCAGCCTGCCCTCCTTCATGAGATGTGCTTTTAAGATATCCACACGAGGTTTCCCATCATTATCAAACACTTCCTTGGCTGTCAGCCGGTGACTTGGCGGAAATGGAACGGCTGAAAGAAGAGAATTGAAAAAGTTACATTAACCAAAGCAAATCAATGACAGGCTGATGACCACTGAATACCTACTCTATCAGTAAGCAGCTGTTTTTAAGGCATTCTCAACTTAAAACACAATTAGTGTCCATCAAGACTTAAAGACTGACTTCTTCCTTGGATTCTAGAAATAGAGACCATCGGCAAAAGGAACTTATGACTCTTCTTGGCCAGTACTACTGCTGGCATCTGAAGGACCCTCGCTGAGTTCATATGATCATTTAAGGACAAATCTTCCTGTCAGGCAATCACTGATTCCACAAATAAAAACAGATCCTGAACATCCATTCCAGCAAAGATGGTGCTAAGACCAATGCAAAGGATAAGGCATCTTGATATGAGCATCTGCTCAAACTGAAGTCCCATCCCGGAGTCAACTTCCTACTATTAATTACTCACAATTCCAGAAACGAACACAAGTTTTAAGGCAGCAGCAGCAGAAGAAGAAAAAAAGCACTGAAACTTGAATAGGAAGAGAAAATTTGCCTTTGAAATTGTGTCAATAGCTCATCCCATAAAGCATTTGCTACACAAGTTTGAAGACCTGAGTTTAATCCCCTAGACTGATTTTTTTTTTAAAGGCCAGGCACAGTGGTGTTATGTGCTTGAAATTCCAGCAACTGGGAGACAGAGACAGGAAGGTCCCTAGGATCTGTGATGATTGTGCAGCCAGCCTAGGCTAACCCATGAGACTCAGGGTTCTCAAAATGCAAGGTTGGGACCCCGAAGGACCATTGTGAAGATTGAGGAAGGAACTGGGGAGGTAGCTCAGTGGGTGAAGAACATGCAATATTAGCATGTGGACCCACACTAGGATTCCCGAGCATAAAAAGCCAGGCATGGTCAGTCATCTGTCATTCTAGGGGGAGGTGGCAGAGAGAAAGGTCCTTGGAGGCCAAAGGCCAGCCAATCTAGCCAAGGGGACAAACTCCATATTCAGCCAGTGACAATATCAAAACAATAAGATGGAAGGGATAGAGAACACTTGACACTGTCCTCTAGCTCCCACATGCAGGAGAACACATGTATACCCACATGTACACCACATACACGGATACACATACACATACATACATAAACACATTGTAAAATATGAGGGAGTAATATAACGTCAGAGAAAAAACACAACCAGGAAACTGTCACAAAGACAAATACGGTTGCTTAGGTAATAGAAACAAGAGGCACCCTCCGAGTTCCATCTACCCTTGGATCTGGACAATGAGAATTTCTCTTACAGTGATGCTCATCCCACCATCTGCAGAATACATGCCATAGGCTCACTCTACCAGCATGTGTTCACCGAGCTCCTACAGGTGCCAGGACATGCCAAGATTCCTGTCATGGATGGTGTCATGAACTCTGGTACATAGGCCATGAGCTGTTTTTAAAAATTCATTATCTGTTGACTTCACGTAAGAGTTCATCCACTGGGCAACTCATATCCATTGCCGTCATCCGTAGCATTTGCCTGTGCCATACCCACAATGCCATGTTCCTAAGAGCATCTTCATTAAGACTCTTCTCTCAGCAAAAAGACTCAAACAAAAAAATCTTCTCGTCTACTGTATAATGTACTTCCTCCAAGAAGCAAGACTTAATAGAAACATGCCAAGAAATGTGTGCAATCTAACAACTGAGACTAGTTGCCAGGATGAAGTTGTAAATAGTTAAAACAAAACAAAACAAAAACCAGCAAATAAGCTTTTATATATGGAGGCAGCCACGGCTTTCCTAACAATTCAACCACAGGCATCTGAGGAGATGATGAGGCACCGACAGACTCCATGGGTGACCAGGAGGACTTGGGGGTCAGCCCGAGGAACCTAAGTATTAACCTTGGCAATGAACTCTCACCTCTATGACCTTGGGAGAGTTAAATAACCTCCTCTGGCTTCGGCTACCTCACCTGTTCGGTGGGATTATGTCCATCTGATAATAACTAAAGCGAACAGTGGGGACGGCAACTAACAGAACAGCACTGTTATTTTGTACCAGGCATTGCTTAGGTAATAAAATCAGACGATGGGGAAAGGCTAAGCCTGGTACAGCATGTGTACATGTGTTTACGTATAAACTCCTTGAGTCCTGGGAACAGTGTGTGGGAGCCCTGAGGTTCAACAGTATTAAGCATGCTGACTAAGGTAATCACCTACCGATTTATATGTAAATGCACTGACTTTTAAACCTAGGCAGTCTGATGCCAGGATACTCATGCTAACAAGTGAACTATGCTGCTCCCCCAAATCTACTCAAGACAATGCATACTAATTAGAAAACAATCAGTAAATCATGTTTCAGAATTGAAATTTCTGATACAGAGAGACATTTCTCGTAGATAAACTGTTTTCCTACAACAAAAGCCTTTTTATTATGCTTCAAATGGGTATGCTGGGCTATTAAAGACAAAGCAGAATGCCCAGGCATAACCAGTCTCCACAGGAGAGAGAAAAGGAGGATATTAGGTCATGCAGCTTAGGAGTTCCTGGCCCCCAACGATACTTCTTGCCTAGATGTTTATTGGGAAAATATGGAGGGGCAGGGAGATAGTTCCAGCAGACCCAGGATGAAGCTGAGTTTGATACAGACACCAACATAGGCAGGCACCCCTGCATGGGAGGATCCATCAGGTTCACTAGGGAGCCTGCTAGCCTTGCAGGGAGCCTCAATCAGTGAGCAAGTCCCAGGTCCCAGTCAGAGAGTTCCTATCTGAAATAACAAGGCGAGCAATAACTGAAGAATGATACTAGAGGCTGAACTCTGACCTCCACAAGCACCTGAGTATGTGTGCACACACAGTAATAAAGAAACCAGGTACTCTCAGCACTCACAGAGGCAGAGGCAGGCAGATCTCTGTGAGTTCGAGGCCAGCCTGTTCTACAGTGTGAGTCCAGAACAGCCAAGGCTACATGGAGAAGCCGTGTTCAATAAATCAAGGAAAGAAAAGAAACCAGACATGTCATTGATCACTTCTTTTGGTTATGGGGCAAAGAGAGACAGCATCTCATTACGTAGCCACACCTGCCTCAAACTTAGAAACTTACAGAGATCCGTCTACCTCTGTCTCCTGAATACTAAAGGCATATGCCATGACACCCATCAGCAATCTCCATCTTAAACCAGAGACTTTATATACGTTTTGAGACTCACAGACACCTTACTGGCCCTTTCTCAAAGTTACTGAGTCATATGTCAAAGTGGATCTGGTAGATGGAAGGGTAGAAACCTTCAAAAGGGCCCCGGGGCAAGGGCAAGAACTGTTTCTGTTTTGTTCTGTTTTGTTTAATAAAAATCACTCCCCAAGGTCCAAGTTAGGCAATTGTGAAGGTTTAAGTGGCTCCGTGAAGATGTCAGACAAGATGGATAGGCACACAGGAGGGACAGAGGGCACTGGTCAGGCGGGTGAAAGTGATGACCTCATTAAACTAGTGTAGGGCAAAAGACTCAGCCGGAATGTCACAAATCATCTAAGGGGAAACAGAGAGGAAAAAAACTCAGGATGGAATCCTCTTCAGAATTTGACTTTCTCTCAGATCTTAGCTCTCTCCATGGCCAAGATGAAATGAACAAGAGATGTTCCTTTTTATCGTGTGTGTGTGTGTGTGTGTGTGTGTGTGTGTGTGTGTGTGCGCGCGCGTGCGCGCAGAGGATAGATTGTGGAGTGGATTTCTCTCTTTCCAGAAATTGAACTCAAGATTGCCCTGGGCTTGGCTGAAGTAAACCTTTCTGGGGTTTGGGTGCTGTCTCCAAATAAACAGTATCACCAGGAGGAGGAAGGAAAGGAAAGCAGCCAATACTAGGGCTGCTTCCCATTGGCTGGGAGGAATGCTGACGTGACGGCGCCTCTCAGCAGTCAGACAGATGGTAAGGCTTGCAGGAGCCAAGTTGGGCTGCCATGATGCCAGTGTCAAGCCGCAGAAAGGCTGCAGGCCAGGGAGACGTTTACCAGAACAAAAATAAGAGTGGACTAATATTTGTGTATTTGTGCCCCCTTTGGATTCACAGAAAAATACCAGCCTTTCAAAGGTCACGTTTATTTGCTTTCTCTCTTCACCTAGAGCCCTACATGCAGACCTGTGCCAAATGTTGAGCAAAAACTATTTGGATCAAAGAATACCACGGGCTTGGAAGATATTTTTTTCCCCATTAACTCATTGTAAAAGTAACTGTGCTTAATATAAAACTCAGTGTTCTCTCTCCTTCCTTCCCTATCAGTACTGCAGTCAGCTGCTTTCACTGACATGGCCTAGACCTGGAAAAATGAAATTTCTAAACACTACTAAACTTAATCAATAGCTACTGAGATTTGAGCTGGATCTTTCCGAGGCAGTTTTCTTATAACTACCTTAAACACAGAGTAAAATCTTGTAAGGCTTCTTCAAAACATCCTACAGAGAAATGGGAACACTCAGCTTCCTGTAACTTCACCATTCCCACAAAATGTCACTTTCTTATCTCAAACAATAACAGAACAAATACGAGGTAATGTGGGAGAAGGGGTGATGCAATTCTTTCATTACTAGGATGGCAGGGCCTGGTAGGCTCATCGCCATTAGTCAAAGATATGATACCTTCTTTTTTACTTGTTGATTCTCCAGGGATCGGCTGTATTCTATGGAGAAACTATTTCAGTACTGACATCTCTCGAAGTTGCTGTCAGTTTTACATTCATGAGCAGAAAACTCCAAACCAGAAGATTCAGTAGCAAGAGTGCTCAGAGCCCGGGGCCCATCTGCTTACAAGGACCACAGCTCAAAAACACCTACCATTCTCTTCCTGAGTTTTGAATTACATGGGTTTTCAGCAAACTACTATTGTGAGTTAGCAGTCATTTGCAAGATCTTGCTTCTTACACCTGATCCTGGTACCTAGAATTACTGTTTCTCATATCTGAGGCATTTCACCCACTACTGAAGGGATTCTCACTATGCTACAGAAAACAGCTAAGAATTGCTGTCATGGTAACAACTTCACTGGAAGGAGGGATGAATTTCTGCTGCCTGGCTCCTTTCAGGAAAATTTCATGAAACAGTGACAAGAAAGAATCATGGACTTAAGAGACTATTGTGCCTGAGACTTCTTAAAAATCCTGGTTTAGGTGGGGTTTGTTTGTTTGTTTGTTTGTTTGTTTGTTTAACCCTTAAGTGGTATCACATCTGAAAACTCAAGCACTACAAATTCCCGAAGGGGAGAAGACCTAAACACAGCAGTCCTGCTTGCTCCCCCAACTGAGGGCAAAATCCTGAGAAGGGGCTGGAGAGGACTGACTCAGCAATTAAGAGCACTTGCTGCTCTTCCAGAGGACCAGAGTTCAGTTCCCAGTACACACAATGAGCAGCTCACAGCTGCCTGCAACCTCAGCTCCAAAGAATCTGATGCCCTCTTCTGGAAACCATGCATGCTGCATGAATGTAGCTCATCTAGAGACAAGGAGGCTCACACACATACATAGAAACACTGAAACAAAGGCCCTGAGGTTCCTACTCCTCTATATTCTCTCTCTCCCCCTCCCTCCCTCCCTCCCTCCCTCCCTCCCTCCCTCTCTCTCTCTCTCTCTCTCTCTCTCTCTCTCTCTCTCTCTCTCTCTCTCTCTCCCTCCCCCCCCCTGTGTGTGTGTGCACGCGCACACACACGTAACGTATAAGCTTACTTATCTTTAGTCACTATAAGTAAGTATTACTGAACCCAGGCATTTTGCATGCTCAGCATAGACTCCATCTCAAAGCTAACCACCTCTCATTTAGCAGGTTTTGAAGCAAACTAGAAAACGTCCATTCAATACTGACCCACTAATATTAAGCAAGAATAAACTAAAATACCAACAGGGTGAGTTTGTCCATCATCAACAGGTTAGTCTGTGCTAAAACCAGGACTGCCATCCAAGTCCCCTGATTTCTATGTCAGTATATTAACCTCTAGACAGGCACTGTTTACTGACAGCCATAGGTGGCTGGAAAGTGGAACCCTGCCTGGTGTGCTAGGAGCCAACAATCAGCTCGGCATTTAGAAGATACAGTGTGTGCTTGTGTGCATGTGTCTTTCTTCCCCATTGCTAGAAAAACAAGTTAAAGGAGGAAGGTTTTATTATTTGGGCTTACAGCTGCAAAGGGATGCAGTCCATCTTAGAGGGAAAATACAGCAGCAGGCAGAAAACAAAACAACTCAAAAAGCAAAGACATGAGAACCAGAAATAAGGCCAGGCTAAAAAATTTCAAGGCCTGCTTCTGAGTGACCTGAGAGGTTTCACTTCCTAAATTTTCCATCACCTGCCTAAACAGTGCCGCCAACTGAAAAAAAACAAACAAACAATAACAACAAAAAAAACCATGTGTGTGTGTGCGTGCACACACACACACACACACACACACACACACACACACACACACACACACACACACACAAAATCCTGGGAGGGGAGGGGAGGGTTCTCATTCAAACCACAATGTGTTGCGTGTATGTATAAAATATTCCAATATTTACATTTATTTTAATATTAAAATAAGATGTTTATTTAATAATGTAAATACAATTTAGTGTTGACATACATTCTCCCTGTTTCCTCTTCTTAAAAATGAAGGTACTAGAACATTTCAAATTACCTATAGGACCACATTATGCACAAGTGCCAAACAGGCCTTTGTGTGCATTCCTTTCACACACTTTTCTTCTTGCTCTCCATCATTTTCAGGATCATGAATCACATGCAGAGCTCTCAAATGACTCAGAGACAGACTGAGACACTATTAATGCAAGAGAATTATTATTAATAATTCTTCATACAATATTAGCAAGGCCCACTGGCCAATGCCATCAGAGCTTACCAAATGGCAGCTCCCTTTGTGTCCTGATCCCCCACTGCCTACAAGCACGACACCAGTGGATCAAAGAAAGCAGGTGAAATGTAGCTGCAAGTCTAGACACGTTTGTCTCATCCCTATCTATAACCACAACACGCACATCAAGAGCCCTTGTCCCATAATTCATGTGGCAACTCTGCAAAAAGGGCTGTCAAAGATACTTAGGTCAGCACATGTTAAGAAAACAGCTTAAGGCTATCACATGTCAGACACAACTTAAACCACGCTCTGGCCTGACCTCCTTAAGATTGGCACTCCAATCTTGTAGGCATTTGTGTATGTCACCAACCTCCGTTCTAATCAAAGGCTGGCAGAATAGAAAGACGGGGCTGACCTAGGGGACACGGAAAGGGCAGTTGACATTTCCTGCTTGCTCAGTCATCAATCCAAAGCAACTGACAAGTCAAGCTGCTCTCAGAGACAGCTTCTCCTTTCCCAAAAGCTATCTCAGACACAGATGGCAATAAAACAACAAACTGAGCTCACACAGGCTGGAATGCTTGTGACCTTTGAGTCTAGCCTTAACCAGCTAACTCTAGTCTTTCACTCTAACCTGGACCAGAAATCTCATAAACAACCTGACAATGTCATTTGCAAACCAGACAATCTATAAGAAACATGGGAATCAACTACAGTATCTGTATGTGATTTTGGAAATTTTAAACCTGATTATAAATAACATCCTTTGTCCCAAGCAGGGAGGGTGGGAGGGAAGGATGGATGGATGGATGGATGGAGGGAGGCAGAGAACTTTCACAAAAGAACTATATGTGCAACCACTAAGACAATCTCCCCCTCCCTCCCTATTTTTCTCCTTTCTTTTCTTTCTTCTGCTTAAATGCAAAGCTTGTACTACCACTCCTCTCTATTCTTACCTAATAAACTCATCACTTCACTCTACTCTGACCAGTCCTGTTTTCTGTAGCAGAGTAAAAAATTTGGGGTTCCCTGAGTTGACCCCTCTAAGGATATATTCTCAGGCTTCTAGAGAACCATTCTTGAGTTGTGTTCCCTTGCTTCTGATGACAGCATCATATTAACTAACTAACCAATTACACAAACCTATGAGCTACTTAGGCTTTATCTTCCATGCTAGGCAGTGAGGAAGAGGCTGGAGAAAAGCAGGCAGTAGGAAGTGAGCATGAGCCGACAGGGACTCTGAGAAGCTGCCTTGTGGTGTGCTGTAGTTTTTGTTAGAGGCCCTGGTGAAAGTATTAGAAAGGAAAAATGAAGAAGTGAAGAGGCAGGAGTTAGCAGGAAATAAGAATGTACCCATCTAAAGAAAGGTCCCTTCTCCTATTGAAAGGGTATAATAAAGTCACCTAATTTTTAGATGAATCTAGACTAAACAGTTGCTTTAAGTTGATAAGGTGGTGAGCTTTGTTTGGTTTGGCTATTTGAAAATGCAGAAGGCCAATTAATGTATGTAAAAGTAGCTCTGCTGCTGGTCACCACCCACCATCAACAAATGAAATATGATCCTGTCCAGAATACGGGGGGAGTGTAAAGGAAGGTAGGTGTCTGGGACTTCCAGGCTATGTTATGTCTTCTAAAGCTGAGTGTTGTTTTGCTTAACTTACATAGAGCTTTAAACAATTCTCGGGTTATCTGTGTATGGAGTATGTATATGCAAAGATAAAGAAACCACGACTGGGGGAGAAATCCAGACCCTAAGAACTTAGTGAACACAACTCATGGGCCTCTGCTTACATCACTTAGACTGACCCTACCCACTTGGCTGATTTGAAAGTGTCAGGCGTTTGCTGGAGATACTAATGTCTGTCAAATCAAAACAGACATGCCTGAACATCAGGTCTTACTTAAGAGTAAAAAGAAAAGGTTCTCCAAAGACCTATAAATAATCCTCCAACTTAGCAATGTCCTGGTGTCCCATTCTTGCCACTATTTTGACCTTATCCAAGGTCCTCTTCACCCACTTCTTCTAAGGACCATCTGCAAGTCCTGAGCCTTAAAACATCTGTCCCAAACTGAAGGCCTCCTCCAGTTCTCCTAGTTGTTGACATGCAAGTACAGCACAATGAGGTTTTACACGGTATCTCAAAAGTGTTCATAAAAGGACACAATGGTGCTCAAAGCATTTACTGAAATAAGCGATTCTCCTTTTTCCTCTGGCTTACAAACTGCACATTATATATAGTACATTTTGGACCCAACTCTACAAGGCTTTACAAGGAATTCTTTAATAAGGATGTCCTTAAAATAGAACAACAGTTCTTTCAGGGTAGGAAGGGTCCAACAGAGGAGAAATGGAGGGGAGGAGGAGAACAAAGTATAACGGCAACAAATAAATAAAAATGTTACAAGGAAACCTAAGCCTTTGCATGCCAAACAAGAGTTAATTTTTTTAAATTCAGAAAATAAAGAAGTGCCATTTCAAGAATTAAAAATTACAGAAAATGAGCACAAAAACACTACCAACAGGATACTTCTATAATTTGAATGTTAAAGTATTTTTCATTAAAATATGACTATGTGAATAGTAGTAGTGAAATATCTACTACTAATGCCTCATTTCTTTTTCTCAACACCATGCCCCAATAACCTGAGAAACACCAACAAGTGACAGTCCACCCTGCCTCTCCTTGCAGTTTTGGGAGGTTCTATCACAAAACAATTTTAACTGTTGATTATTATGAGTGGTTCATTTCATTATAATTGCAAGTGGTTTATACAATGAATTATATGATAATGACTCGAGATGATTCTTTTATGAGAAGGACTTACTATAGCAGTTTCAAAAGATTACAGCATTGTTGAAAAATTTAAAATAACAGTGAACTTATGTTTTACTGTTAAAAGAATAAATGTATATACACCATATGCACAAGACCAATGACTATATGGCTGGTTAATCGGTTACAAATGATTTCATATATGGACATGAGGAAAGCAAAATTGTATCCGCTGATTTTGAAATATTATATTGGCCTTCTAAATTAAGAATTTTGATTAAATATCAAATGTTTTAATAAAGATTGAAGTAAAATTAGATTGTTGAAAAATAAGATATATATTTGAGGAATTTTTAATAATCCTATCTACACTGAGTTTTAAAATGTTCAATATGTGTATTTGTTTATGTCAGGAAATAGCCCAACTATATTGAATTTCAGCTCTAAACGAATAATGGGCTATTAAAACAAATGGTACTTAGTCATTTCTAGAGTAGCAAACCTAAAGTGATGCAAAAAAAAAAAAAAAACATATTATCTGCACTGAGATAAATTTAGGGAGAGAACCTTTTAATTTAATTTATTTTAAGGCCTGAAAGCTGGCTCAGGAAGTAAAGACACTTGCCACCAAGCCAAAGAGCCTGAGTACAATCCCCAGAATTTATCTTCTACCAGCATAGTGGAAGGACAGAAGTCCAAGTTATCCAATGACCTTCATATGTGCTATGTGGCAGGCAGGTGCACACACACACACACACACACACACACACACACACACACACACACACAATGTAATTATTTTTCATTTTAGCTTCAGGCTTTTGCTTTTTTTTTCCAATTAGGCAAATATGAGAAGATTAAAGCCATGAAATAAACAAATAAACATTCTTTAAGACGAGGCAAATTTACTTCCCAAAGGAGTAAATCCCTTTGAACATGGTAATTATGCCTTAGAAATGAAGTCTACCTGAGATTTCAAAACCAGACTTAACCTAATGTATGCTTTACCGTGCAGATATCTTCAATGCAACAGCCCAAAACATGAAATATAAGCCAAGGAGACTGGAGATACAAATAGTTAATTTTAATTTTAAAACATCTACTAAATATGAACATAGAGATCTTTGAAATAAAAATAGGCAAATATAATGTTACCATCTTATAATATGATATGAAAATCTATTCCCACACAGGATGCTCATATTCATCACTTAACACCATACCGTCTCTGACATCATGCTTACCTATTGGCCAAATACTCTGAGATTAAAACGCCTACAAATAACACAACTTTTAATGAGTAAATTTCTTCTGTTTGAAAGGGTCCTGAAAAACTGTCCCTAAATGACAATGCCAATTCTAAGATTTAAGGGTGCCACCTAGTTACCACTTTTGAGTGTAGGAAAAAAAAACTCATAAATAAAACTATCAGAGGACACTTCGCATTTATGCATCACAGAGAAGAAAGTATTGAAATATTTTGCTTCATCATCACCCTCCAAAGAGTTGAGTACAGAGCTAAAAACCCAGGTGAACTGAATTCCCTCCAGGCTAACCTTGCTCTCCCAGGGGGCTCTAAGGCAACTTGCAGGAAAACACAGGCCCTGAGGGCACCACCTTAGGCATAATCCCTACACTGCTTCCCTCTGCTGACCAAACCTTTTTTCATCCACTGTATCTCGGCTATTTCTAAGGACCACTCACTTCTATGAGAAATAAAGAGCAGGCAGGAGGCCTCTGTCTGTTCCTCAACTCAAACCATCATTTTTATGCATTCACAGATTTAAACCTAATGCTTAAATGTATTCAGATGATATTTTAATGGATAAATCTGATGATAAGATCCCTAAACTGTTTTCCTTTATTCTGTTCATCCTTCAAATGAACTTGTCAATTACAATTTAAAGTCAAATATTCTTTTTTTTTAATCCTTGAAGTTGCAAAGTAATTAGTTTCTTGGTAAAACTGTAACTGTTTACATCCCCAGCAATATGAAGGTATACCTTGCACATAAAAAAAAAAAAAAAAAAAAACTTTGAGAAGAAAGGAGACTGTTGAAATTATAATGCCCTATGACTCTCAGGCTTTCTGAGGAATCAGTAAGTCATCAGTGCTTAGAAAATGTAAAAAAATTTAATTAAGTGGAAGGATTCACAACAAAACCTGTGAATCTAGCACAGTGCCTTTATGTCTGATACATAGTCTATCAAAGTGATTTAATTTTTTTTGTTTTTCTCCTTTCTTCCCCCACAATTTAGACATCTCTGTGGTACTATAAACAATATGAGGAAATGAAAACAAAATGTCTCTTTGTTCAAATCTGAAAGCAGCTTCAAAAAAAATCATAGTCAATATATCTCAGAAACCAAAACTTTCATTTGGTTCGTGTCTCTAAAAGAAGCTACTGGAGGAAGAGACTGCAGACGCCATGCAGAGGGATGGCTGTAGGGTCACACCCCAGACCACACACAGACGTATGTGTTGTGAGCAATAGGGAGAAACACCAACAGGGGAGGTGGAAGAAGGAACGTGCATAGGGAAAGGTACAGTCACGGGTATAAGCCAGTGTCCTAAAATGTGGGACAGAACTGAACCTATTACCCATAGTTATGACACTGAACCCCTGTGTAAACTGAACCCCTGTGGCTTTTGAAAATGCTCCCAAGGCGCCATCTCCCATAACTTTAAAAAGTATTTAAAATAGTTCACTTAGCAAACAATTCCCTGGTTAATATGATTTCCAGCAATGAATGTGGGCTCGCTACTGAATCGTAAACATCTGAAACTTAATAAACTAATCTTGTCTCGGAACCTCAACATTACCAGAAGTAACTTGAGGACAAAAGCCTCCTGTCCCCCGTTTTTTGTTCCCAGAGAACAGGCTACCTGTGGTGAGTCAGAGTCTTAAATCCTATAAGCAGCCACAAATGAAGATTTCACTGTGAAACGCTGAGTCCAAAGTAGCTAAAAACCACAGTGTGTACGTCACTCTAGCACCCATGATATGATAAACAGAACAGCACGACTCCTATGACACGTAGACGTGAAGAAATCATCGCCATGGAGTGTATTAGTGACTCTGGTTAACACACAGGTGCAGACGCAGAATGCTGGCAGTGGGCAGTAAGCACAGACACACAGGAGGCACGACGGTGTGTGTGTTGCACCTGCCTTGTCCTTCACTAGAGTTGTTCCAGTGCAGAGTAGCACTGCTCCTCTCTGCTCAAAGCTCACCACAGCATTGGCCTACAAGGCCACGCCTAACGACAGGGGCAAGAATCCTATAATGTACATCCTTCAGTCAACAGGAAAGCGAGAGGGCATTTGAGCACATGAAATCCAAAGGGATGAAGTTGAATATACAAAGCACACAGTTCTGTGTTCACCATGGCCCTAAGGAGCACAAGGACAAACCCATGGTGTCCCCGGTGGTAAGCCTGTCACGTTCTGTAATACTCTCTTATTCCAGATGACTACATAGTAGAGTATGCTGATGCAAAGACAGGCAAGCATGTAGCAGCATTTTAATATACTATCATTAAAGAGAGCTGCAAATGACTTACTAAAAGAGATATGGCTTGGGACCAGCAACACTGCTCAGTGGCTAAAATGTCTTATCACGGAGATTGATGACCTGACCTGAATTCAATCCTTGGGACCCACATTGTGGAAGATGAGAACAGAGTCTTGACTTCCACAATCATGTCACGTCATACACATCCATGCTAAATAAGTGTTAAAAAAAAAACAATTAATTTGAATGTGTGAAAAGAGATCTGTCCTTGCAATATAAAGTTTTCATCCTGGGGTGGTCCAGAAGGGGCATCAGATCCCTTGGAACTGGAATTCCAGATAGCGGTGGGCTGCCATGCTGAGGCTGGCAATCAAACCTGGGACAACTGCAAGAGCTACAAGTGTTCTTAACTGAGCCAACCCTAAAGCCACTCGGGTGTATATATTTTATGTATGTAGAATACACTCATTCCTTAAATACTAAAAGAAGAAACCTCTCACAGTCCATCCAAACAAAGCGTATATGAGTGTAAAACTAAAAGGAGATTTCCATGAGAAGAAAAAGATTGAGAGAAACGCAATACTGCTTCTTCCAAGTGGGTTGATACATCATATTTTTTTAAGATAGTCACTACCACACAGAAATAATTTACATATTCACTATAGAGATTTCAACTGTTCATTCTGGGTACATTAAAATACAAAAAGTGTTTTGAAACTCCAATGGTTTTATGACATGAGAAACAGAAATGCGACTTTAGAGTTTAGTTTACTAAAGTGTGAAGGGGTGTGTGTGTGTGTGTGTGTGTGTGTGTGTGTGTGTGTGTGTGTGTGTGTAAAGCAAAATCCTCCATAGCGTGTGAGTTTTACTAGAGCAATTCCTCACAGGAGTTTTACTAGAACAATCCCTCAGAGATTTTGCGTATAGTGACTCCCCCATAGCCAAGAGGGACCCAATTATTACTCTTCCACCAAATGATAAACAAAACAATAACCAGTCACCCTACATCTTCTGAACTCCCATACCACTAGATACTAATTACTCTGCGGGTTTTCTTGCCCAGGAGACAGGGAAAAAAGTGTGTCCCAGAAGCAGCTGCGAAGATGCATTTTGAAAAAATATGGCTGTTGTCTCTCTTCTGGCAAATAACTTTTCCATCGAAGATACAGCTAGTCAAATAACGAGTATTCACGAGGAAACACAGAGTGAAGTGCTTGCTATAGACACCATTAATTAGCCACAAAGGCCCAGGCCGGTCTTTGTTCATAAGCAACAAAGGAAGAAAGATGTAAACAATTTCATTGCCATCGTTGATTTATGTGTTGCAACAGTTGGGTTATAAAGGTCAGGAGGCGACAAGAATCTACTAAGATTTAATTTTGTGAAGGTTACTAAGAGTGATTATCTAAAAATGAGATACTTTAAAATATGATTATTACTGGATCACACACATGGAGGAGAGGGCAAAATTGTACACTTTCCTTTAAAAAAAAAGTAAGCACTCAGAAAGATTTTAAAAAGCAAATTGAATGAAATATCAAGTGAATAAAGGGTGGAGGGTGCCGAGTTTTCACTGATTTCTTGTTCTACACACATTTCTCAGGGAGGAATCACTTAACAGATTGTTAAGAGTCTGTGACCTAGAGAGCTTTAAGGTCACTCCATCAGGCTTGCTCCACCATTACCATGGCAACCATCCAGTCTGGTTCCTCAATTATCTTCTTGTCTAGATTACTTCAATAATGGTCTGACTATTGCTCCACATCCCAGGGCTACCTCCTCACAATCAACCCGACACTCATAGCTTTCGGTCATGCTGCCCCAGCTACTCAGGGTTCCAGTTAGTCCAGGAATCCACATACATTTCTTCAGGCTTTTCAGAGATGCTTAGCTTAGCTTGTATTAGGAACTCAGAATCCAGACTGCTTAGGGAAACCACAGTATCTCAAATCCTTGGGTTAACGATTCTGAATTACAGTTTTCTTTTTGTAAACTAAACAAATGGATATTTGTGAAATGCCCCAGCCATGATTTGCATAGTAATATTTCATGTGAATTCCTCATAATTTGCCAATGCTTTGCTTACCACCCTTATCATGTGGCCTTAGAACCATCTCTACTCAAATGTCATGTCTAAAAATAAGTTGCCTTTCCATATAAATGCTCCACATACTTAAATTACCAAACATTAAACAAAATAACCTTTGGTCACCAGTTTTATTTTATTTTATTTTATTTTTTGTTTTTGGTTTGTTTTTTAATGTGTTTGATCTGGTTTTTTGTTTCTAAAACAGAAAGCAATTGAGGCCTCCATCAACTTTGCAATCTCTCATATTTATAAGACTCTCTGCAATCATTGGACAAGTCCTAACTGGTTTTAACATGCAGAAAGCTAAACTATATCCTTAAGAATTATTCAATTTCATCTTCTAAGTCTGTAATTTGAAAAAAAAAAAGAAGATTCAAAGAGACTAAAAAGTAGTATAAGAATAATGCCAAACTAATACAGCAATAGTCAGTAACATCTTAGATGGTCTAGATACTTCAGATGTGTTACTTCATTGGCACATTGTGAGAATGTGGTGCAGGTAGCATTTTTCTATTTTTCTTAGACATGAAAAAGAGTGACATTAGCAAGTTTACATAGGCAGTAAGTAGAAGATGCTAGGGCTTGCAGCACAATCACTGTATCAGATGATGTGTTCTTAACCCTTGCTCTACGACCTCTCTACCTAAATGTGACTTAGATACCCCTGTACAGAGCACTGAGGGTGATCTGAGGAACAATCTTAGCTCCTAGCTTCTCTGAGAAATGTCCTTTCCTGGAGCTACATTCACTGTTCCTTCCCAAGGAGGCAGGCACAGCCCTTCCCAGATCATTTGTGCAATGATTAGCCCACGTACATTTCCCACCTCACTGTGTGATTCTCTAAATACAACAGCATCTACCCTACATGCAGTTCACTCGGCTCTTGTTTTCTTAAGGTCAAGAAAAAGAACAAATATTATGTTATATACCATAACCAATAACTAGTTTGTTACTCAGCTTGCAAAGGATACCAACACTTTGCTTTCATTTGGGTTCAGATGGGCTCATTCACAGGTAAGTGAGCCCTTTAGAATAATTTCACCAGGCTTAGAGTCTACTGCAACTCCAGTATTTTCTGTCTCAGCTAGCTGCTACCTCACAGACTGGCCTGTAATTTTGTTAAAGTGCACCTCTCCTAGACTTATTCCTAAAAAGCTTTTTAGCCAACCTATTGTTGACAATTTCGAGCAATATGGAGCAGAATCCAAGCTCTAAATGCAGCAAGGGGTAGTGGTTATTAGTTCTGAATTATGTAATTGCTACTCTTACATTTTGGCTGGATAAGGCTGTCCTTGAGAGAGCCCTTATGAAACCAGTTTCCACAGCGTGTAAAGAGGAAATGGGATTATACTTTTCCAAAGACGGTGAAACAACGCCTTGAAGGCAGGCTCGATTCAAGTCCTCAGAGCAGCACTTGGTGTGAAGAATAAACCCAACTTTGTTAAGTGCATACAGTTTCTGTTATTTGTTTTTCTTGTGCTTCGGTGATTTCCCACTGGTTCCATAGGCTCTGGATGCCAGCACTTTGTTGTTTGCTTGAAAATTCTCATTACCCTTGGCAAATTTACATCTTGAAAAAAACCCGAGCATTGTATAAATGTTTGTACCATCAAAGTGGCTTAAAAGCAAAGAGCGTATCTTGACAGCCAGCACTAAAACTGATCCCCAAATTGCAGGCTAATCAATACTGATACCCATCTACATTGGCAAAGAAGAAAATTACGCTGTGGGTATTGTGGCCTCAGTCTAAATTACTCATATTTACAGTATACTTTCAGAAAAACTACTATATACAAATTAAACAATTATACTGACAAAAACATGAGGTCATGCTACCATGAATACTTAGTACTGGGATCACAAGAGCTCGTCAGAGAATGGAGTCAAAATCACAAACATTAGTTTAATAAACTAGTATGACTTATTTGTCTATCAATTAAAAGCAGTTAAAAAGGCCTGTTTGTTTCTGATTTCTATGTATTCTGCCACATACTATACTGTCATGCAATGCATAGGGATCTGGCTCAGTGGTACAGCGCTTGCTTTGCATACGTCAAGCCCTGTGTTTGATCCCCATACCACACAGACTACAAACCTTAACATCACATCCTGAGCATGACAAGCAGTGCCTATTTAGCAGCATATGATGACAGCCACACAATATTGATTTAAGTTAATAGGACTTGAAGGTACAGAGTAGTACATGGTATCTTAAAAACCATAGCAGCTGGCTAAGACATGAATGTCTATGCATTCTTCTTGGTTATAGATTTATTATTAGACGCATTCTTTGATTGGCATGAATGAAAATTTACAGATGTCTTTTTTTTCTGCTAAAAGAGCAAGAGACCCAGCTTTAATTGTTCTGTGCATCACACCCACCTCATACATTTATAATTTTAAGACTGTATAATGCTTGTGAAAAATTATGTTTTCAGAACAAAAGCCCTGCACACTGATGCTGGATCAGACCTGACAGGATTCATTCCTCTCAGAATGCTGGACACTGACATCCTGCACCCTTCATGTTCCAGGACCAAATGCTTCAGTTGCTATTTCTCATCAGAAAAGGACAGCTCCCAGGACAGCTTCAAAGAAAGCTTCCAATTCCAATTGTTCCAGCATTTCAGGCTATCTCACCCAAAACTCTAATTAAGCCTGGAATTTCTCAACATTTAGAAACTGGACCACAAATGCTATTCCTAGCTTGTTTAACCATTTTCCCCAATTTTATTTGGGCCCCTAAAAAGGTATTATTCATCCCAAATTAGCCAGAAGAAACCTTAAGAGAATGACACCCATTTCCCTTAAGGAGGTTTGGGTAGGTTTTTGGTTGCTTTCTTGGGCAATAGATGTTTATTTTCATTAGGAGCTGGCTATAAGTTATTATTAGCCTTATTTAGATAAAAAGCAAGATTGGACTCAGGGATGTCTCTCTTTTCCTTTATCTTTCATTCTTTTCTTTCATTCTTATTTGGAGATAAGGGTTGAAAAGAAAGAAGAGGGAATGTAAAAATATATAGGGGAAATAGGACAAAAAGTAGGTTAGTGAATCTACTCCTCAACTTAAAGCCTTAATTGCTACTCACAAGGTTATTTTTAATTCACTGGTATAGAATTTTGTATATAGATGCAAAATAAGTTTAATTTTTGATACATCAGTATAGAATTCAGATATAAGATTATTCTTCACATATATGTATGTATATATATACATATATATATATATATATATATATATATATATATATATATATATATTTCTACTCTGATATGAGGTACTATACCCTTACAATTCTATTATAATACAAAGTTCCAATACTTTGAAAGCGCTATTACAGGATGTTTTAAGATAAATTATACAAGTCAATTGTTAGTTGATGAAATCATGTTTACATTAATTACAAGTCTATTTTTAATCACAAGATTATACATCCTAGGTGTAACAGATAGATATGATCTATAGAAAGATAAGGTAAAATAGTTAGATAGGCCTTCAAAAACCTCAGAGACATACAGAATATGGCATTTAAAGACATCTTTATTATTTTAAAGATTCATTGATGATGAGACAGGACAACTCCTGGCAACACCCAGCCTATCTCAAAGAAAATGATAAGCACCAAAGAACCATCTTATGTAGATGGCAAACAAGCCACAGGGCAAAATGTCCTCATTTCTACCACAGACAGAATTCTCCCTAAAAACAGGCAAGCTTGGATGCAGGCAGAGTCGACAGCCAAACTCTGCCAAGACAGGCAAGTCCTCAATACTTCCTGCCTCACAAATATGTCTGTCAGATATATGGGGCCAGAAGGCTGAAGATGATGCTCCAATGTCACGGAGAGTTTTGTGTGACTGTGCAGGCAGCAAACTGTCTCTGTCATGTCACTTACATTAGGTTTACTGGCAGGACTAGCCACTAAACTCACCTGAGAGATCTCTCTGAAAAGCAAAGCAAAACAAAAGCAGACAAGGAATGTCAAGTGCCAAAGTTTGTTATAATGGTCTGATTTGATAAGGTCTGATGACACAGAAGCCCAGAGACTGACACAGATGTCCTGAGTGGACATAAGCCCATCCTTAGCCATACTGTTTTTCCTGGTGTTAATTTCAGTGAGGTGAGGATAACGGACGGAAAGCCATTTAACCAAATGTGATGCTGAGATCATAACATCTGCAGCAAAAGCCGTAGGTACTATCACAGGAATTCACTGTTACATTTATCAATCCTGAACATGCTCCATGTTCTCAAACTGGAAAGAGAATCTGTGTCTCAATGACTCCCCATACCCAAAAACAGTTTAAATAGGTGAGAAAACAAAGCAAACTGTAAAAGAATGTAGACTTGTTTGAGAAATGTGAATATTCAGAGACCATGGCTGAGGAGGTGGCTAAGCGGCCGAAGGGTGTGCGGTGCAGTTATGAGTAACTGAATTGTGTCCCCCAAAGCCACGTAAACCTTGGCTGCAGTAACACAGATCTGTAATCACAGTGTTTGTGTGCTAAGACGGGAGAAAACAGAGGACCACCCCAGTCACAAGGCAGCGAGACTAGCTGGGTATGAAGGAGTAAAGGAGAGACAGTGCCTCGGTGAAAGAAAGATTGAGATGGGAGGCTGTCCTCTGACGTATAGAATCTTACTGTAGTTCATGTGCTCTGACACTCACAAAACCAAATGCATGTGAGCATGAGTACACATACCCATAAAAGGAGAGAAGAAATGCATACATATTCTTACATACGGTGCTAATAACAAGATGTTTTGATTTTTCTGCATTCTATTGGTTTCTCTAAAATCCCTCATTGCTAATTCTGAAAAAGGAATCAAAAATGTATTCTCCATATTGTCCTTTCTACCTCTTACCCTTAGGTTTTCTTAAGTAGTTAAATGGTTTAAGTATTTTTTTTTTCCTTAACAGAGAAAGGCAAACTGTATGAAAAGAAATGAAGGGTCAGCTGTGTGTGCTCGGGACTACAGTTTGGTCATCATTCCAATCCCAATGTTACTCCTAATTAAAAAAAAAAAAAAAAAACAAGAACAAAAACAAAAAAAAAAAACAAAACAAAAAATTCACTGCAGTTTTTTGTGTTATTTTTTGTGTATTTTTATATTAAATTTATGCAATTTTCACCCAGGCAAACTCTGTACACAGAGTTCATTGTAAAATACTTAAATTCTCTATTCAAAGTGTCATATACTCTAATAGATTGTAACAAAAAAAATGCCACCCAGCAAAAATTTAAAACTAAAACATGATAAACTTAAAGTTGCATCACTAAGACTCTGCAAGAGCAGTAAAGGGCTTGAGAGATGCAAAGCCTACCTAGGAGAACACCAGAACCAGCATCAACTCAGAACCAGTACCAACTCAGCACAAGCATCAACTTAGCACCAGCATCAACTCAAAACATCAGAACATCTATCATCAAATATTTACTGACCTGACCAACAAGAAAACAAAACAAAACAACAACAAAACAGCATTGGAGTCTTGAGCTTCCATACCAAGAAAGAATATTTAATGGAAGAATCTAAGAGCGCCCCCCCCCCCCAGCTTTATAAGCTAAATTCTTAGCTGAAGAAGGATGCCGCAAAGGAAAGGCAATTCATGTCATTACCTGCAAAGCACCACGCATGACTTCATATTTGGGGAGACTACTTAGCTATCTGTCAGGCTAAAAAAGAAAAGCTAAATACTTCTTTAGGGTTTCATGCTGATATTAAGGGACAGAGTTTAGGTGTGCACCCAGGTGCATCAATTCAATTCCATTTGTGGTACCATGCTAAACCATGTAAGCTTTTAAATAAATCAGTGCTCTAAATAGCTTCCAAATGCATATTCAGTTTTCAGACTACCAAATATAATTCTGAGAAGAATAAAATTGCCTACTGTTTATATGGATTGTCAAGTTAGCACAGAAAGACTCAGGCCACAATCTGCCACTTAACTGGAAAAACTAGCCAGGTATCACACAACCTCTCTGGTCCCTGGTATGGTGAGAAAAGGAGAGGCCCTCCCATTTTCAAGGTACAGGATATACAGGGGTATCATGTATTCACTTGTGATACTGTCATGTCTTCTGCTTCACATATCCATGGGTACCCCTGGAGAACATTCCAGATCAGTAGTGAATATAATCACAGTCACTGGTACACAATGGGTTCTGAATAAAGATAAATGGATGAAGTAAAAAACAAAACAAAACAAAACAAAACAAAACAAAAAACAGCACAACCCTAACACAACTCAATAAGTTAATGCTCACCTGCCTACTTTCTGTACAGGGGAGCACTCAGCCAGAGGTCCTGAGTGATGCTCAAAGTCCGAGCATGAAGGAAAGACTTGTCAATGGGCAATGTGAGAAGAAGTGCCATGAATCATTACACTCTCTCCTTCCAAAGCTTGTGGGTCACAATTGGACTCCAAAAATCCAGTCTGGAGTAGAAAAGGTTCTTAATAAACTTGAAAGGTTCTTAATAAACTTGATAGAAGGAAAAGAGAGCAAAAATAAACTAATGACAAAGAAAGAGTGCACAGAGAAATCTGGAAAACAAAGAAAAGGTGAGGAGAAAAAGAGTCTAATATAACTGTGAAGACAGTCTTCTCTCCAAAGAATAAGGTTTTGTCCTAACAGCTCCCACAAATGCAAAAAGTAACTCCATTTTTATTATCAAAGGTAATGTACTTTGCGTTAACTAAGGAAAAACCTGCACTGTATTATTGAATTACTCTTTTTTTCCCATTTGGAAAAATCAAGTTTGGAATTAAACTGTGGAAAAGCTGAAGCATGTACTCCCCCATCATTGTTGAACTTCCCCCTTAATTAAAAAAAATTGTTACACCCAAATTTTGTCATAGTGCGTGATAGTATAAGGTCAACTTCTCACAAACATCAGGAAGAATGAATGCTAATTACTGAGTTTAAATTCTACTCTGGAAACAATTGATTTAGAAAAAGCAAAGGAAAAAAAACTCATGCTCAACAGTGGAAAATGAAGGTCACCCATGACCCCAGTAAAACAGGGTCAAAAATAACAGAGGAAGCCAGTGATGAGGACAGATTCAAACTACCTTAGGGAAGGTGGTTAGTTAGAGTCATCCCGGTACAGCAAACAAAAGTGGGGCAGGGAGGTCGTCCAAAAGGTCCTGGGATTGATCTCTATGATCCCTATTTTGTTTTGGTCGAAGCTTGGTGATGCTGGCCTTTAGCCTGGTCTACCCAACAAGTTCCAGGTCTACCATGGTTAAGATCCTGGCTCAACCAGAAAGAAAGGACGAAGAGGGAGGGAAGAAGGAGAAAGAAATATTAAAAATAAAAATGAAAAGGAAGAAAGAACAAAGGAGATGTATGGATAGATAGATGGAGGATAGATAGATGGATGGATGGATGGATGGATGGATGGATGGAAGGAAGGAAAAGTAAGTAACAGTTTCATTTTAAGGCTGGATTTTTTAAAAAAAATCTCCTAAATCATATAAGCAATCTGAAATCAGTAAGAGAATGTTCTACTACTAATTTGGTTCCATTATTTTTCCTGGAGACCTATAAGTTCCTTCATGAACTCATGTTTGGGGAGATAATTCATTTGGCTAAGTCTTGCCTTGCAATACTGCAAGCTTAAGAACCTGAGTTAGACTTCAGAACACCTGGGAGGGAAAGGCAGTCCTAGTGGCAAACTCTAAAAACTCCAACATTATGAAGACAGGTGGAGGTGGCTACCTGAGGCTTGCTGGTCAATTATCTTAGACTATGTAATGAACTCCAGGCCATCAAGAAAGACCATGTCTCAAAAATCAAGGTAGACAGTGCCTGGAAAACAATTCTCAAAATTGTCCTCTGGCTTGTACAGCTATTGTACATAGATATACAACACACACACACACACACACACACACACACACACACACACACACACACACGGAAAGGTATATTTTATGGCGTTATACTGAAATTTTCCTAAATATTTGACCACGACATACAGCAAGAACATTTATTTAGTAATTTGAAAACCCATTAGTAATGTAGAGTAACAGGACAGAAAGAAAAACAAGGAAAAATTCCATAGTATGTAATATCACTTTATACACTTAATGACAAACACTATGTTGAGTAATCAAGACTGGGCTAATAGAAATTCTCAAAATCAAAACTCCCAAACACACACACACACACACACACACACACACACACACACACACACACACACACTTTCAAAAGGAAAATTAAATACTATACTGCACCAGCCAAGATGAACAATAAAACTTACTACCCAAAGCTTGATTTTTCTTTTTAAAGCAATCTTAAAAGTAGTACACACTTAGAATAAAGACTATTCTATATATACCATACGGCCCTCATCCCCAGATAGGCTGCTAGCAAATTTCATAATGTTTAACAATACAAAGCTACTTGTCCATATGTAGTGTTTAGACTACTAAGGAATTGTGGTAATTCAATCTCTTTTTTAAAGAAAACTTCCTAATTTCCTTCCTCAGCCAGATGCTCCAAGGTATGGCTGCCTCCCCTCAGCCCCATAAGACTGGAGCTGAATCTACATGCATGAAAGCCCAGGGAAAGTTCCTGAGCACACAGTGACCATTTTCCACTAAGAAAACCTCTTAATTCTAAAATTGGATTAATGTGTTCTGAGTTCTTGGCATCCCACATTATTATTATAATCAGAAAATGCAGAGACGTTGGCTATAAGTATAAAACTGACAATGGCACTTAGGAAGAAAACGTGGGTCCCTGCCAGCTAGGCAGCAGAGTCATATATATATATATATATATATATATATATATATATATATATATATATATATATATTCAGAAGCCAGAATATTTTCAACAGACTTCCATTTTCAAATCACCAAACACCATTTCAGAAGATAATTTCTTAAGACGATATGACGGACACGTGATGATTTGTAGCTCACAATTAACATATTTTGGGCCTGAGATTTGGTTGCCCCTCTCCAGTTTATTTCTTTTATAAAAACACTATCCACATGAAAAAAGGTAAAATTAATCCATTCAGAACATTTCTATTTCTATTTTAATCTATTTCACTGTAAACTGAGAGATGATCTATTTATTAAATAGATTTCTTAATGCTAAATTTCCCTTAACAGAATTTTGGACTCATCCTAGGCAGGGAACAAGCAAAGCCTTTCAGAAAAAAAAAAGCCATTTCGATTTTCTGATGCTCAAAGGAAATTTTACTTATCTAGGGGGTTAAGCTAAAAAAAATATTTTAGAGATGAAATATTTGTTTTAGTTTTACATGATGTAGTGGTTGGAATGAGAAAATGTCCCCCAGTGTCATTTACTCCATCACACGTGGTTCCTATTGGTGGAGCTATTTGGAAAGTTACAGACCCTGTAGGAGTGCAGCCTTGCTGAAGGAGACATACTGCTTGGGGAGGGCTTTGAGGTACCAAGGTTGGGCCCCACTTATATGCATTCTCTCTCTACTCCTTCCCCTCCCCTCCCCTCCCCTCCCCTCCTTGTCCTTCATGAGGATGAAATACAAACACTCTGCTTTCTGCTTCTTCCATGACCCTGTTCTCTGTACATACTAACGCTTTTTTTTTCAGCCAGGATGGACTGTCCCCCCTGGAACTGTAAGCGAAAATAAAGCCTTTCTTCCCAAGATTGTTTTTGGCTATGATTTATATTGGAAAAGAAACCAATCCCCATGAGAATGGCAGGTCACCTGCTTGCTGCTTTCCCCTCCAACGGCATCTCATACACTGACTCGCCATTATTCTCAGGCTCACACACAAAACCAGTTACTAAATTATGGCTGCTCTGCCTCCCTCCCCATGTCAATAGGTTTGATTAATTTTCTATCTTTTAAGCGCACATTACAAAAATGTGGGTAAAACCCAATGAGTGTATTTGTCTTCAATTCCTGAACAAAATCATTCAAATTACAGTTTGGAAAGAGAAAGCCTTCTGACTTCTCCTCTGAAATGATTTGCTTTTGTAAAAGTTTCCCATATATTCGTCATTAGTGGCCAACTAATGGGAACCATCAACTTAGACTGCACATTGCATAACATGTGAGGAGATGTGATGACGCAGTTTCTAGGGATCATCTGCAAAGAGTCAGACCCTACATTTCATCTTAAACAGGGGCCATAACATTAAATGAAGATTGCACAAACTACCTGTAATTTCAGTAAGGGCTATCATTCTTATGAACAAATGTCTAAAATCAGTATTTCCTATTTATCTTACTGGTTAAGCAACAATTTTATGAATATTAAAGGCTTCTAACTCCATATTATAGGTCTGATACATTATTGGTCACAGAATTCAAAGTGGGTGTTTTGGGTGTTGTAGTTCTGAAAGGCACTCTAATTAGTTACCATGCACACAATTTAAAACAAAGCAATAAAGGAAAAAAAGCAAGAAAGAAAGAAGGAAGGAAAGAAAGAAAGAAAGAAAGAAAGAAAGAAAGAAAAAAGAACAAAATCCTGTAAGTTGAAGTTGGAACTGTAGGCTTCATATAGTCACTTTTCCTAGATCACACTGTATATAAAGGTACAATAGAAAACCAGTCCACTATCAGCATTGTTGCATCACTGAACCACACTCAGAGTTCTCCAACATGGATCTGTAGGGAGGACTGCAGGGGGACAAGGGGGTGTAAAGTGCCCACTGTCTGCCGCTGTACAGAGCACACATACTGTACGTAATTGTGCAGAGCCGCACCCAGGAGCTAACGTGTAAGGACAGAGCACAGTCTTTGGGCAGCACTGAAACATGTCCTGCTCACCACGGCAAATCCATGGTTCATAAGGTCTCGGCTAGACTGTGCTCTGAAAGCTCTGACACTTGCAGCTGGAGACACACAACTGCAGGAGAAAGCCAAATTGCCCTTAATTTGCCTGTTTTCTTTACAGATTTGGCCTTCTTCATTTTTTCTCATTTCTTTGTTCAAAACTACAGTAACCCCATACTCAATGCAGGATTTACAAGGGATTATAAATGAATTCTGAAAACGCTTTAAATTGCCATAAGTCATTTACTAAATTTTTTGAACCCCCTGAAAAATTACTGATATGTGCATCACCACTGTTACTTCAGGACTGTGATAAATTATTGATGTGTGCATCACCACTGTTACTTTAGGACTTATGGGAAGAGGCACACTGCTCCAGGCCGTTCTTTTGAAATCAAACACATGTCCTCCCTGGCTCAGTGATACCTGATCTGGAATGACTTGTTAGGTTACAAATCACACATCACTATCTGTTGGGGAGCCTTTTCCTTGTTCTACTAAATGCCAAGGGTGAATGAATGGGGTGGACTACTGCCAGCACCAGTACCTCCAGGTCCAGCTCAGTCACCAACCCATAATGAGTCATGCTGCCAGCCCATCCCATGGCTTAGCCTGGAGCTTTGGCAAACTTTGTGGGCTTTTTTTGTTTTTTCCTTTCTCTCTCTTTCTTTCTTTCTTTCGTTCGTTCTTTCTTTTTTTCCTTTTGCTTACTAAGAGAAAAGAACCACTTACTCCCTATACATGAGAAGCACATTAACATAGACAGAATTAATTTGCTGACCCAAACAGACACGTCACCTTCTGAAACCCTCAACTCCCTACTGTCCCCAAAGCACACCTTAAAACTACACCTAGTGACAATGCCATGCCAGAGTTGATCTTGTTTTGCCTTTGTTTTTCCACTCTTCAATTAAAAAAAAAAAGTCACACGATAGGGTAGCTTCTTTTTCTTGTTCAGCTCCTGTCCAGCATGACTGTGAAAGAGGAATGGCACTCTGTCTTCTAGCACCCGAAGTGGGAACCTGGTTGTCTTCCCAAGTGTGTCACACTGCTCACAGCCAGCCTGCATTCCCCCATGCAAAGGATGGAGCATGTAGTCTCCTAGGCTGTCCTAATGGAAAGATGGGCTTAAATTTGACCTTGGCTCTCCCTTTATGATTAATTAGCTAATTCATTCTTTTGGGGAAATGGGTGATTAGCTGACTGGTTCAGATTTTCCTTAGGAGAGAAATGTAACTCACTTAGAAGGGCTTTCCTCATATTCATTTACTTAGTGCGACCTCAGATTTAGATAAAATTATAACTTGTTAAATTCTATCAAATTTATTAGCTTCGTGGGTCTGCACAACAGACTCATGACTTAATTTAGAACAGAGAGCCTCAAGGTCCAGATAGGATAAATTTCACTTAGCAAAGAAAACAAGATTCCAAGTGTAGTTTCTTCCACAATGACATAGCCATAAGAACGCTACAGCAATATTGATAATATAATTAATTTTCAAGTTGAGATGCTTGATTAGCGAAACAGTGCTAGAAACACACAGGGAAGCAACCATTAGAGAAAACACACTTTAGAATGAAACAATTATTTTCTCTTTTATCTCTATCCACAGAAATGCTAATGCTTCATATGTGTGTGTGTGTGTGTGTGTGTGTGTGAGAGAGAGAGAGAGAGAGAGAGAGAGAGAGAGAGAGAGAGAGAATGTGAGTGTTAGTGTGTGCATGAGAGAGAGTGAGTGTGTGTGTGTGTGTGTGTGTGTGTGTGTGTGTGTGTGTGTGTGTGTGTGAGTGTGTGCGCGCGCACGTGCGCGCCCTCAGAAGCCAGAGGAGGACATCAGGACTCTCTGCTTTATTCCCTTGAGATCAAGTCATTGGCAGACCCTGGAATTAGGCTGGCAGCCTGCAAGTGCCAGGCATCCTCCTGCCTCCTCTATTCACAATACTGAGCCAGCAGGTGTGTGTGTGTCTGTGTGTCTGTGTGTCTGTGTGTGTGTGTGTTCACTCCCAGCTTTTTCTTCAGGAGTCAGGACCTAAACTCAGGTTCTAAGGCTTGCACAGCAAGCGTTCTTAACCACTAAACCATCTCTGAAGCCCAAAATGATGAGTGCTTTTATGTAATACATAAAGATATAATTTTGAGGGAATATGTTCAACACAGTATATACTTTATGAAAATGCCCTTATGTAACACAGTACCATTTACAATGAATTACATAATGAAATTTAAAAGCATAAAATATATATAATCTTGATGTATGACTATACAAAATGTTATCTGATACAAGTTTTATCTAAAATAGCCTATTATACCACACAGAGAAATAGAAATATTCCCTAAAATGAAAACTGTACAGTCATCGGCATCATATAGAAAGTAGACACTCTCTAGTTTCTTCATATTTAAGGTAGAGCTATAAAATGGTCCTGGTGAGGAAACGTTCTACGGCCGGGTGACTTTGGAATGAATTAACACAAAGATTACAAAGGAACCGACATCAGAAGTGACTTAAGAGTCACATAAAAGATGTGAAACGCAGATGGAAGCACAAATGCACTGTCCAAAGCAGGGCACCCCAAGGACTGAGCCACCGGCTGCTGGCCCTCATGCTGTGACAAGCACAAATCGGGATTCCCCAGCGGGCTGACCTAGACACTGGGATCACTACGTTTAATTGTGAGTCCTCGCCATCTGATTTCTTTCCTAGGTCTCCTAACTTCTGCTTTTTGTTTTTTTAACGTTTTTGTTTTACTTTGTTTCACTTGGTCATGGTTTAGCTTTTTCTTTCTTCCTTCTTAGTTTTCTTTCTCTCTTATCCTTATTTGTTTTTCTCACTCCAGGAAAAGGTTAGTAACGACTCTTCACTGTCTCCTCTCTGCATGTTCACTTTTATCTCCTTAACATGGCAGGGCCACTTTTTATTTTTTTTAATACTCTCATCTTGTGTTTCCATTTTGAAGATGCCCTACAGGGCCCCAATGAGGTCAGAAGTCCTGCCTCCCTACACTAACACACTGTGCTGTGTTTGGGCACCTGAAAGCGGGCTCTGCAAAGCCTAGTGTATCTAACTGGAGACACACATACTGCAAGCACTGAATCTACAGAAATACAGCATTCTGACTAAGCAAAAAAACGTTTGAGAGAACAAAGAAGTCAACACACATTATATAGAAGTTTCATGGAGCCAACCATGACTGGAGTGTCTAATGACACTTTTAAGTGCTTTTCTGCCACGTCTCTACCACATACAAAGCACACTAGGACAGCAATGTTTTGTTGTTAAATATGCTTAGAGTTTTATAACTAGTTGCTAATAAAAAATGACTGTGGTTTTCATAGGGAATAAGATGTTACTCAGTAGTTGGGGACAAGTGCTGCTCTGGCAGAAGAGCAGAGTCCAATCTGTAGAACACATGGTGGAAACTCACAACCGCCTGTGACTCCAGCTGCAGAGGATGCAGGGCCCTCTTCTGGCCTTGAGGATGTCTCAACTTATATGCATATACACAACCCCACAAACACACACACAGAATTTCAAAAGAAAAGAACTTTTAAAAGATGCTCAACGAATGTGTGTTAAATAAATAAAGCAAATGTCGAAAGAATGCATTTTTAACAGACTTTCACAAAAACGAATGCTGATATGATACATTGATAACAAATACCTCTGCACATCATAGTAACCTTAAAATGATTCAAAATTAAATATAAAGCCCAATCATTTAAAAAATGCATAAGTCTTTCATGATTCAAAGAGTTTAATGGTTCTAGAATGCCTTTAATAGCATATATAGTAAATTGGCATTGGTTATATACAAGTATATTTCCAGAGGAAATATAAAATATGCACATTTGGACTGCTAAGAGGGATTTAAAATGGAAAAACTAAAGATGTTATTACGTGCTATGTATATATAAAGCACAGGGGGAGTTGGGGAAGATGGCTTGCTCAGTGGTTAAGAGCATTTGCTGCAATTCCAAAAACCCAAATTCAGATCCCAAAACCCACATCTGGAAACTAACTAGCTACTGTAACTCCAGCTCCAGGAGATCTGACACCCTTTTCTGGCCTCTGTGAGCACTCACACACATGTGACATATACCTACACTGTCACACACACATAAAATGAAATAAAAATAAAAAACTTTAAAACCAAAGACATGACAGCAAAAGACTAATATGAAAAGACTTTCTTTTTTTCTTCTCTAAAACATGTTGTAGACAAAGGCTGTCTTCTACCATGTTATTTGAAAAGGAAAATTTCAACACTTAAGGCAAAGCAATCAACTTGGAACTTTTATTCATTTAAAGAAACTTGAATCATGAGAATAAGAAAAGAAATGATAAATTCAGTATTGCTAAAAAAAGAAAAAGAAATGATGAGAAATAGGAAACCCATGCTTGCTTTCAACAAAATATTTATGGAAATGAAACAGTACTACATAGTACGGTTATGATCTTGATTTGATGATAAAATACATAGAGCTCTGAAATTACAATATGACAGTAGTACTATTCTACCTGTATATGAATACTGTATGGCTTCAGACTCTAAGCATTGAAGGATTTGAATGTAAGTGATAAAATAGAATTCGGCTGACCCTAGTCTGTCAAGTCTGCTATCCATCTGTGACTTTTCTGACACCTGAGGATTCTTGCAACTGTCTCTAGTTCTCTCTCTCTCTCTCTCTCTCTCTCTCTCTCTCTCTCTCTCTCTCTCTCTCTCACACACACACACACACACACACACACACACACACGAGAGAGAGAAAGAGACAGACCTACAGGTACACATGTATATACAAGCACACACAGAGACATACACACATACACATGAGTAAACATACAAACATACATAGGCATAGGTGCACATATGCACATCTATAGATGTTTCTGTCCTGCACCTCCTGAAACCCCACTACTACAGCTAGAAAAAAGTGTGCGATGCAAGGAAGGGCTTAGAACACCCTGGGCCATACCCTCAGTGGTGCCCACTGCTACCAAAGCAGGAGACTTGGAGTGCCCAGATACAGAAGCACTGGCTACCGAAATGTGTTTCCATAGAGACTCTTCTCATCACTGTCAAAAGCAAAGCAAGCTCTGACAGTGAATGAATCATCCGGGAGTGCCGCTAAACTCAAGCTCCAACCCCACAGCTGTGCACATGCAACTTGGGCTTCTCAGAACTTGGCATCTGCCAAAGCACTGCTCTCACACAGCCACTATACGAAACCTTTCTCTGGATAAAAACAAACATATTGTTGGAAGAGACTGCACTATTCGTGTAAGGACTTCAAAATCTATTCCCACTTGGAAAAGTCCCTTACTTAGGCTGTCTTCTAAAAAGTGTGAGAGATACTGATGTCACAAAGTATCATTTGAAGTAGGTGGGAAATCAACACCACTTCAGGGGAAGAGAAAGCCTGCCATGGTTCAAGAGGCAGTTCTTGGTTTTAGTCATGTGTACATATGTATGTCTGTGTGTGCATGCTACATGTATGCAGGCCAGAACACACTGGATCCCTGGAGCTGCAGTCACATTACTTATGGGCCACCTGTCAAAGGTGCTAGGAACTAAACTTAGGTCCTCTACAAGAAGAGAAAATGTTCTTGAACTCTGTGTGGTCCAACCCCAAAGGGATACTTGTTTGTTTGTTTGTTTTAATATTGATAGCATTTAGTGTACAAATTATACAGCTCTTCTTAAAATCCGGCAAGATCTATTTTAAATAATATTTTAACCTTAAAATAAATATAGTTCTATTGATAAGTTCAACATTGAAAGCACAGGTATAGTATGTACATTAATCCACATGTATATAAGATAGAGGATAACATTTAATAAAGATAACATGTTTATAATAACAATTGAAACACTATAATTAAATACATTTTAGAAAGTGAATGCTGGTCAGTTTTAGGAAAGTTGTTGGTTTATTCATAATTTAAAAGTTGACCTGATCTCCCTCCCGCCTGATGCCTGCTTTCCCCCAGAACCAGTGGCTTTTCACTTCACTGTACTGAAAGACCGTGTAGTATTAATATGGGGGAACCACAACTGTGCACAAACTGCAGCTTAGTTCTTCCTTTACTGAATATTATAAGAAGACCATCAACTAGTTCTGTGCATAGTGCTTAATACCTTGCAGAGAGAAACTCGTTCAATAAGTTTTTGCTGTAAAGTACAGAATCAAGACAGAATTTAACTTGTCATGCTCCATCATACTGATGGGCCTCAGCATTCAAGTGACATCACTGCCTGCTCTACATAGTGTCTTTCCCAAGGAATTCTCTTCAGTAACTCACGTTCCTAGCTGTGCTTGTCTAAGGTTGAGGTATAACACAAGAAAATGTGATGTGACAAATAAGTTTAAGTGGACGTGAATTCTTCGTCTTAGAGGACAAGCAGTGAGAACACTTGGGTTTCAAGGAACTCGGAATAGAAGTGCACTTTTCATCCACAAGGACAAGGGGTTTTCTTTGCAATCACCAGGAGACTCATCTTCATATGGTAAATAGAGAAGGTGGCAGAACTATAAACTATTGCCACACATAAATGGTAGTTTCTAAAATGCTAATAGAAGGGGAGCTTTGTAAGAACGGAATTATAACTCAAAATCATGCACATGGTGCATCTGATGCATCTACCAAAGTTATTATATAGTAATCAAGTTGAAATTTATGCATATATTTATCCATTTCAATCTGAGATATGGAAACTCAAAAACAAACTAAACAGCAGCTTTGCTTTTAAAAAGGGAATTTTACATTTTATCTTTCCAATTTGTCTTAAATCAGGGATCCATTTACTTCATGAAAAAAATCAAAACAGTCTCTCTATGCCTATTTGGAAAGGGAAGAAAAAAAAAGAATCTTTGCGGTAGTGTTGATTTTGATTATGTTCTCCCAAATATGCTTTTATCAATGCACAGCACTTACTGAAATTTGCAAAATTCCAACTATCAAAGATTTCAACTGCAGAAAAGGGATAGAGCCAGCCAGCCCCAACAAGGAGAAATGAGTCCCAGGTGAGCCACCCCAGGGCACAGGAGCAGCAGCCGCTGCACACACTACCGTGAGCAGAGCCATTTAATTAGAGGAGTTGAGGAAATACATAAACCCTGCAAAGCTAACTTCTGGAAAGCAGAGTTGGTGTGGTCCCATTTATTGATGGGCTTGGTTTTCCAATTAACAAACTGTGAGTAGCTGGCTCTTTAGGGAATTTCTGAATGGATGCCCGGCACATAAGCCCTCAGCGTCCCATTTCCCAGCACTGAACGAGTAAGTACCTTCCACTGTAATATTAAATGGGCTTGATCAGAGTGTTGTATACCAGAGGGTTAAGTCTAAAACAACTCTAATCGTGCAAATGTGTGCTGCAGAGTGGTGCAAAGTACATATTTTAAAGAACCAATTAAAAAATAATTCAATATAGCCTTAGAAATTACTATTAGCACCTTGGAGTTCCAAAAAAAAGTAATAGCATTTCAAAATGAAGACTTTAAATCAGTGGTTTGTACTTGCCTGTGTGCAATGCACTTAGGGAGACAGTATCTTGTGCCTTGGCAAGGCCAGCTCTGGGGTTCTGAGGTTAGCTCCAGACAGCAGCTGGAATCAGGCTGCTTAACTACACTTTCTTAGTGAAAGGATTTTGTGCTCGATTGTATGAGAACCAGAGCACCCTCAAACACAGAGAAACTGGGATTCTGTGATAACCTCTTCTCTCTCAGTTGCATTTCCAGGAACTCTGCTTTGATGTAGCCATGGCTGGAAAAAGTAAATCTTGACTTGGGGGAAAAAAAAAAAACCTAGCCAGGGAGGCTGGTAATATACAACGAAGTGAAGAGGTGAATTTAGAGAGAGGATTAATAAAATCTGAGCCCTCAGGAAGTGTTTGCAAGCTTACTGGCCTCCACAGTTCACAAGGCCAAATCCCAGGTAATTGTTCCCTTCTGTGTTGTGTGCTATTTCCAGTGTTGTTCACAGGGAGGCTGGGAAAGGAGAGGCACGGGTCGGGTAGAGTACTCCCAGAGTGGTATCTGGCATAAGTGAAACACGGGGAAAAAAGAGAGTGAAAAGGTGACAGAACTGGTAAAGAAGGGGAGAAGACGCACAGGAAGAGGAAGTGGAGGGAATGATGTTCAGGTATGTGGGGATATTTGAGGGGGTTTACCACTGCTCCTAAGAATACACAGACAGGCACACAGACACAGATTCATAGACAGGAGCACACTTCTTTCAACATTAAAGCCTCTCCATTAAATTAGTTCGATTTCTGGTGGGTTGGATTTCTTTTTAAGTCTCTTTTGTGTACATATAAGAAATGTGCTGACAAATAGTAGACCTTAAGATAAAAAAAAAATTTTTTTTTAACTTTAATCTGAAGTAAAACACTCCTTACCAACCCCCTCGCACATGAGTGTGTCCCATGGGGTGGGGGATGGTGCAAGCACTTTCCTTCCTCTATGTAAGTGTATTAAATTTTTTCTAGCCGCACATTTTAGGTGCCACTGATCCTACTTTTAAAACCAACATCACATCTACTGTTCCAACCAAGGACAATACTTGCAGTAAACATCAAACCACTTCTCAGATCTAGCCAATGGCCAGGACACTGTCCACAGTTGAGTGGAGAGCGGGGACTGACTCAGACATGAACTCTGGTGCCCCATATGTGATCACTTCCCCAAGGTAGGGAAGCCTGGTGGCACTCAAAGAAAGAATGAACAGGCTACCAAGATGAGACTTGATAGCCTATGACCATGTAGTGGGGGAGGAGGTCCCCTTCTGTCACAGACAGGGGGGAGGGGAATAGGGTGAAAGTGGGATGGAGGGAGGAACGAGAGGATACAAGGGATGGGATAACAATTGAGATGTAATCTAAATAAATTAATTAAATAATAAAAAAAACCAACATCACCTCAATTTGATTTAGAGTTTTCATTGTCTTTAAAGACAGTATCAAGGGGGGAAAATACTGTTACCTCACTGATAACTTGTTATCAACTAGAAGATGGGTCCCAAATTGTGAAATAAGTAAAAACCATATTCATTGTTTTAAATGATCTTGCCTCCTTCTGGCCTTCTAACTAACTGCAGCCCCAGGCTTTCCCTTCACACTGCCTCACGACTTAGCTGCATGTAATGGCACTGCCAAGCTAAAAGGCCAATGGCTCTTTTTGGAGAAAACTATATTATATATTAATATCTTGTGAACTAGTTATACACTAGACCCCATAGGCTCTTTAACTTCAACTTCCTGACACTCCCAAAAGTTTCTACTTTTCACAACACATTACATGTTCTTTTCAGACTTTCATGCATTTTCTTAAGTCTCTCTCCTTCCCACCTTCCTTGTCTCAGAAGAGTTTATACTCCACAGTCAAGCCTTCAATGAAGCATCTTCAAAACCCATAGTCATCCCAAGGGCATATGGGTAAAGGGCAATTTTATGACAATCAATTTAGAGACATCTACTTTTTCCTACAACTGTGGGCACAAGGACTGCCCAGACATTCTATTGCACCTGTGACCATCTTCATGGCAAGGATTCTCCTCCTGACATGGATGCACTGGTCCAGGTTTCAGAAGCCTATGGAGCAACAAGCCGCCCAGACAGCCCCAATTGCTAGTCCAGAGCACCAGTCCTGGGAGAGAGAAATAGTAAGTGCCAAAGGCGAGAGTTTACACCAGGTCACTGCTGTCTAAAAACTACCAAGGCACTTATCTTAACACAGAAATGAGAACTGAGATGCCTGGGAAGGTAGCAGCAGTTTACAGAAAGGAGAAAAGGAAATGAAAGCATACCCTTCCTTACCAAAAGTTGCCTGATTTGCTCTGTTGGTTTGACCATTAAAGGTTAGATTTAGACAGACAAGAGAGAAACAGACATAAAGAATAGAAAAATCGAAAGACAGACAGACGTACATCACTTACTTTAAATAAGTGAGAAGCCTCCCAACCCTAAATACTTCCTCCCACCTTGGGCCCCCTCCCCACACCGTATATTTGCTACCACTCACTCAGTATCCTGCACTGAAGAAAGCTACTTTAGTATAGTTTACATTCTTCCTGAGATCTAAAGCTCTCACGACCCCAACTCTCACCAAATTGACCTCAGTACCTAAGGAAACTTGACATATATTTGAATATTAATAGTTTTAAATAAATGCATCATCATTAGTTCTTTGGAACTCTGGCACCTGACTTGCTCACAGCAGCATGTGTTTTGGTTCAGGAGGGTGAGAGTGATTCCTAAAAAGAAAACAGAGCCATCAGACTGTGACTACAGTGCCACTGAATCACCACAGGCAGGCGTGCTGAGGTACTTTTTCCAGTAGTAAGAACAAACTGGGCTGACTAAGCCATTCGGTTACTCCTGGGAGTAACAGCATAAATTTCATATGTACTCTGCCAGGATTCCAGACATAATTGTCAGATGCAGAGCAAAAGATGCATTTTTTTAAAAAGAGAAAAATAACTCTTAAACTCTGACAATACTAAAAGTAAAATTATGAGTAAGCATACGTGTGACAGACATAACTACCTTATCTCTATAGTTGGAGATCAGTTCATCTCTTCTTTCATGTATGAATCACAGCTTGGTCTCGGTATCTCAGGGTCAACCACATAGGGGCCAGATGCTGAGGAGGTGAAATACCTATAATTTCCTTTCAAAATGACCTCCATAAAGAAGGGGTTATCTCAGGGATAGGGAGACAGCTAATAGAGGGAAAAGCATTTGCTGCCACTTGATCAAGAAAGAGGACTTGACAGCTCAACATCCAGAACTTGCATTGCAAAGGCAATTGTAGAGAAATGGGTTGAAATCCAGTGCTGGGTGAGGCCAAGACAAACCATCTCTGGGCTCAGTCACTCTAATTATAACCTGTCAGTCATAAACCAGGAGATGACACTGTATCAAAAACTGGTAGTCAGTGCCTGATGAACAATCTGAAAGTTATTCTCTGGCCTCTAGGTGCAGTCTGGCATGCACACAAGTGGGCACGCAGGCGCACAAACACACATACTCTCACAAGCACTACATTCACATATAATTAAAAACAAAAATCATGAATTGTAGAAGGGAAGGCTTATTTGTTAGAGCTTCCTATAATTCTTTAGTTTTAATTCACTCCCATGACCTTAAACTAAAAATACTATTATTTCTGCCTATCCTATTCTAAAAATCAATTTTTACAACTGGTATCATTCCATTTACAGCAGTTTACATTTATGGCCTCCAATCCACAAAAGAAGAAACCATCAGTAACAAAAGAAGAACACAATATTGCCATTTTTGTTAAAATACATTTAGGCAGTTGGACCTGTCTAGGAAATGGTGCTCAATTAAGGGACTCCAGAGTGTGCTGACATTCTGCCTCCCACACAAGACACCTCTGCAGCCTATGACTGTCACCATTAGCTTTTATGTATTTGTTTGTTTATCATTTCCACTTAGTAGACATTATTCTCCAATATAAATGAGCTAATAATAATGCTGTGCACTTTTATGAGATGGGGGAATAGGGATGGAGGGAGGGAAGGAAAGAGACATGTGGGTAAAGATACGGTTGATTTCCTCATCAGGGATTATTTTAAAGGAAAGGCCACCTAACTGGAAAACAGGATGGCATACACACACACACACACACACACACACACACACACACACACACACACACACACACGAGAGTCTGGATTCAAGTCAGATCCTTAGTGGGAAACTGTTTGTGGTACTGAGGCCCACTTCCTATGCCTCCCTTTCAGGACTCCATGTCACAAGATAGGCTTCCTCCCCTAGGCTTCCAGGAGTACTGGCCACCGACTATTCAAAGATGTATCACCCAAGGTTTTGGGATTTCCAGTGGCCACAGTCAAACCATCAAGAGCCTCACGATCTCCAAGGTTCACCACATGACCACAGAATCTACTTGCAATCCTATTCTGCCTGTGTCACGTCTAACTGGTAATTTTCCAGATCCTTCATGGAGGTTGGTCCTGGAACTTACTGTGTAGACCAGTGTGGCTTCAATCTCAGAAGTAAGAGATCCATCTGCCTCTGTCTCCAGAGTGCTAAAATTAAAGGTTAGAGCCACCATCGCTCGGGCAAGAAAATACATTTTCAAACCTTCATTATTCATTTTACTTAATGTCTAAATGGGTTCGATATTGTCCTCAACCATGATTCTAGAAACCACTGAAGTGGCATTTAGTCCTACTTCTATTAGGTTTTCAGTTTTTAAGAAAAGCTTTATTTTATTGAGAAAATAATGTATAGTTTTTAAAATTAGGTATCCTGGCACTGCCCATTTATTTTAAACCTCTACACTCAACATTTTTTTTCATATAAATGGACTTTTAGATAAACTCGCAGACAAAAAAAAATTGTTTGCAGAAAAGAGAGATTTTCAGATGAATTAAAGCACTTGTATAACTTAAATAGAAATTTATTGATTATTTTGTAAGACAAGGGTAATAAAAGGTGAATGAATACACACATTCAAGAAAAAATGGTTTGTTGCTTAAAGATCAAACACTAAGAGAACTCCACAGTGAAAATAAAGGCATGGGAAAAACCCTTAAACTTATTTGGTCCTAAATAAAGCATTTGATTTCTTTGAAGGAAGTTAGAATCTAAAAGCAGAAAGCTTAAAGAGCTGAGATTCAAAATCATGGTTTTTCAAAAATCAATATTTATCTCAGGCCACAGCTAGAACCCTAATTGCCATGGAGGGAAGCCCTTGCTTTTTAATGGCTGCCCAGCAGAGGCTCGAACTCTGCCCTCCAATATACCCATATCACCCAGCGCGCAACCAGCCTTCTCAGAGACTGAATTCTCGCTCTGATCTAAGACGTCTGGAATGTCTTGCTTTACCGGCACTTCGATGACTCATAATTATTTTTAGGATAAAAAAAAATCTAACATAACCAGCCTCCTGTTTGCTGGTCCTCTGAGTCTAAGGGGAGCTCACAACCCTCTCGCTGACAATTAAATTAACTTCTTTTATCTGCAAACACTGTCATTCAGATAAAACTTTCTGGAGGTCAGGACACAGAGGTGCTGCTGAGCACCATAAGCAGAACTTCAAACAGTGTACCCTGTCAACAGTGCAGGGGCCACACAAGAGACTTAGTCTACCCTTACAACCTTCCACACGTGCACTTCAGCCAGGCACTCTATCAGAAACACACCAATAAAGCATCTTTAAAAGCACCTACATGGTGCTTTTCAACACAACGCAACTATTTTCTTTAAACGTTAAAGCATTCTTCAAAGCTCCTCAGTACTTGGTCATCAGTGTCGATTACGCCTCTTTTCATTTTCAGTAAAGTAATTCCCAAGTCTAATTTTCTAATTTAATGCATGACAACCACCCACACTAACAAAAACCTAAACCAAGTCGAGTTTTCAGTTCCAACCTTTACAACCAGAAGAACAAATCTAGAGGAACACGAATCTGCCTCGCTTCAGTAGCGGATCCGGAAACACTTCTACCACTATGGAGAAGCAAAGAGAAACCAGAGAAAAGCAGACAGTGCACATTCATGAGATGGTGACATATAGGCTCCAAAGTAGAAAAAAATGCTCAAACCCCACCCCCACCCCAATAACCCATCTCTGCCACCCCAAGCTGGAATGGACCCTGAACACTGAACAAGCGACAGCTACGAGTCTACCACTTACTGAATTAACTCAGTGGAGTCATTATGCTGCCAGCAAATCAGTTACATCAGGGACTCACACACATGTGTCAAGGCGGCTGAGAATCTCATTCTTTGGACACAATAATAATTAAAATGTAGCTCCCCCATGGTGTATGACTCAAACATGGCTGGGTCTTAATTACATATATCTATCTAGAATAGCTGCATGAAAGGTATTTAGGGCAACAGAAGGCTACAGAGACTGGTTCTTGGGAAGGTACTAGAGCCATTGGTTTCTACCTCTTCATGATTTCTATTGCTGCCGAGGCTTAGATTCAGAGAGAGCAAACAGGAGCAGACAGAAGCAGCTTAAAGAGGGAGTTCATGAAGGATCTACACAGCAGCTAGGCTAGTGACAGTCTGAAAACTGTTTGGCCCTTCGGAGCCTCTGTACATAATCGAGTTCTCATCTCTCCAGAGACCAACACGACATGAAACCGAGGGGATCTCATGCTGCAGCAGAAGCTACTGGGAATTACCAAATTACCTAAAATTAATGGGATGTGGCTCTTGGTAATGAAGAAATTTATAGCTAAATGATGAGTACCTCACATTTTTTATTCCTCTGGGTGAGGTGCTAGAAGGAATGTTCCCCCCAGGCCCATCGGAGAGGCATGGTCCATGGCTCTCTCCCAGGCAGTTATCTCTCCCATGCCTGGCTCAGATTTCCATGTGTAGCACAAGAAAATTAAGAGGCTGCACTTTGAATTTAAAATCTGGTAGTGCTGGACAGTCAGATACAAAAGATAGCAAAGGGTGAAAATGAGAAATCTGGGTTTAGATACAAAAAGACCAAAAGACACATTTAAAACATTGAAGTGTTTTGCAAATAGAGTAAATATTATTTTTTAAACTAAGTTAAAATGATAAAAATTTAAAGACCCATCAAAACCTTTAAAAGGCTAGAATTCCTGTGATCCAACTTGTAGAAATCAAAACAACTAGTATGGGTCCCTATCCCAAGTTGGAGGCTAGCTCCAGCTACATAAATGTTTGTTCCAAAGAAAACAACTCTACTTCTGTTCTATCTACAGACTTTTATCTATGCATTAAGAACATGGTAGATTCAACTCAAATCTAAAAATATGGCTCCCGTGAATGGACTTTTAGTTGAAATGTACTCAATACATATACGTAACACAGTCAAATGTATGCATTAATTCATGTGCAATATTGTCGAATGTTACATGACACAAATTTTATCATAAATCACCAAAATGATATTTTCATGTTAATGAAAATTCAAAAATCACTATTGCTATATGATCACCCTTACTGTGTGTATATAGTGTATATGTATATACATATACATATTCTCACATATGTATAGCAACGAGAGTCAGACAGAGATAGACTTGCTATGTAGCCCATGCTGCCTTCCAGTTGATGACCCTCCTGCTTCAGCCTGAAGTGACAGGCAGCCAGGGACTGAGATGAGGAGTATGCACCATCACTCCCTGCGTGCTTCCAGTCCAGAACAAGCAGGTAAGGCTACACGGCATCCTGTCTACTACACGACTCCCTCGTTTTCTGTTCTACTGAGTACAATGTCTGACCCTCAAACACAGTCACAGGGCTGAAGCCATAGCTCAACATTCAACCATTTGTTCTGTGTGGACGAAACATGTGGCTTCTTCCCTAGAGCGTGGGTGTGTGTCAAATGCATGGAGGATTACACACGTGTTCAGAGACACGTAAGAAGACCTTGAGTTTTTCTATATAGAAGTAATAGTGGTCAACACTGAAATTATTAATCGAAGGATAAATAATTATAAATAATAAATAAATAACAAAGCACCTCGATTATACAAGTATTACGAGGTAGTTCATTAACAATTTATTTACTTCTGGCTGCCAATCTGAAGCTTTATGTTAGACACTGAGTGAGATGGACCAGAAATTAAAGACATGACCTTAATGAGTTTACTCTTTTTCTTTTAACAGTTATTTTTAAAATCTAATTAAGATGAAAACATACTTATGTGAGATGACCTGGAAACTACTTTTTGAAAAGCTACTTGAAAACACACATGCTATTAGTCCAATACAGAAGTACTAAAGAAAACAGGAAGGGCCAAATCCCAGAAAGACAGGCACCAGAAAATAAAAATCAAGCATTCCCCCTTTTTATTGCCATGTCAAGAAGCATTCAAAACACTGTATCACCGAGTCACAGGATGTCCAGGTTGCCAATCTGCTTACAGCATGCCATGATTCTGACCCTTTTAACAAGGACCCATGATGCCAACGAACCCGTGTGCCATTACTGATGCCAAGCAGCAGCTGCCATAGTCAATAGTGCTCAGTGAAGTGAGCACACGAGGTTAACTGAGAACAAAGCAGTCCTTCCAGATCAAGAATGCTTCAGGCCCCGAGGAAATTCTTGGAACAAAGGCCTTGCACCCACCCTCACAACTTAAACTAGATGAAACCCTTCTGGTTTCCCCTTCCCTCAACTTCCCCAAAATGCCAAATCCTACTGCATTACAAATCTTTTCCAAGCAACGCCCTGACTTCCATATGTACCACAAAAGCGAATTCAAAGGGAGCCAGAAATTTTGGGTCATATGACAAGGGGAATGTCTTTGAAGGATAAAAGTATGTTCTCTCTGAGTTCATGGTTCCTTACCACCTAGTAGGTTTGGCATTCCTGTGCCAATATGGGAATCAGAACACTTTTCTATATATTACTAACATGAATCGCATGAGAGGATATATCCATCACCCCGTCTTTAAACAAACTCATTTTTAGTTCTGAAATGACGTCTCAGAACACACTTCCCATATAAAAAGCTTGCCTCTTGACATGGGGTATACAGAAAGCTCGCGGTAAGACCCTCTTCCAATAGAACGTGTATCTCTAGTCTCTAGCAAGAAAAGCCTCCTCCTCACCACACGAAAATAAGTCAGTCTACACACTTCTACAAGATTTCCTTATCTTGATGTCTAATTGCTTTTGAAATGGTAAAGAAGAGGTTTTTAAAAAGAGGCTATAGCCTAAGCCATTTCACTGGAACCTCAGAGCAGCATCTGAAAGAATCCGCACCCAGAGCATCCTATTGAGAGCACACAGCACTGGGCTGCATCAGGACCACGACTTCCCTCCACAGTGCGAATGCAGATTGACTGAGATAGTAACAGTCTCCAGGCCACACCACACAGAAATGCCTAGAGCTTACACACACAAACCTGCTGCCCGTGAAATGAAGGGACAGAACAGACCCCAGGACGTGCTGTGTTGCACACGCTCCATACTTTAAGAGTTCAAGATATTTTAATAGCTTTTCCTTTAATGTGATTAGCATGTAGTTGGCTAAAATAGTATTTATTCCACATTAGGCTGGTAGGTCAGTGCTCTAGGTTCTGTTCTGTGCTGCAACACATGCTTGTGAAGGGTTTGTCAAGATACCAAATACAGGCTCGGGGAGAAACTGATTGAAAGGAGGCTATTTAGAGTCACGTCCAAGCTACGTCCTGAGTTTATATGTGTCACTGACAGAGAAAAGCTGATTGTGCTCATGAAATTGAGCAATCATAAACATCAGCCCAAGATTCTACAAGAATGTAGTGACTGCTGTATAGTTTCTCCATGTTCATTTGAAGGAAGTCTTTGTTTGTTTGTTTGTTTACCAGTTTTCCAGCTAGGGCTTTAAAGAGAGAGGCCATGCCACCACACGGAAGACAAAGCTCACACACTGCACAGGACAATCAGCCAAGGTGAACCTTCCATGTTCTCCCAGCCCCCACCACCCAACAGTCCTGTGTCACCACCTGCCTAGTCACATGACTGCAATGCAACTGGACCTCCTAGGACTCAGACCCGATGCTGCTCTTCTGACTAACCCTACAGGAAATGACTGTCCTCGGTCACTGAGACATGCTACAAGCATTACCATCCACTTTGCAGGGAAGGTGTTACCACAACCTGTACATGAAAAGTTTTCAATTTACCTCTGATCCTCCAATGTCACTGATATCACTTTAAGAAATATCTATCTTTCTCTATGAATCTGGTTTATCTATAGACGACTTGTCTTGCTAAACACTAGATTCACAGGTGCTCTAAAAACTACACAGACACAGTCAGTTTTGTATTATAATATTACCCAAAGTCTATCTGGCTGTGAAAACCAAATCAAAGTACTGCTATATTATGTTTTTAAAAATCTACCTATGGGCAACTATGTTTGAGATATTGTTTCCAATACACTTCCTTTTTAGGACCATATGTACATTGATTTTAAAAAATCTCTGGAATCTGGAGTTACAGATAGCTGTTTCCCCTTCTATACCTGGCCTGTGCCATACTTATTTGAACAAATGACATCCCTTCTCCCAGAACATGGATAAATGGAACAATTTAGGAAATCACGCAATCCTGTTTAACTCCAATCACTATTTTCAGCTACCAACTGCCCTATCCTCCCTGTAAGTGTATTTCTCATCTCTTTCCCACTCCAATTACTCATGTCACCTCTTTGTGCCATTTCTACCCCTTTTAATCTGCAGGTAAATTCTGTTAGTCTTCAGAGACTAATAGAGATCATTCTTCATTCAAAAAATCTTCTTGCTTCCTCCTCTTCCTCAGGCCTCTATCATTATCAGTCAGAGAATCAACTGCTTAAAGGTGGCCATGACCTTCCTTGGGAGTGTGTGTTTGCTTCCTGTCTAGCCGTATGCTCATGCAGGTGCGACAGACCAGCCGCAACACACGCTGGAGCTACGTTAAGAAAAGTGCCAATGGGACATTCCTCATGCCTTCTCTTACATCTGCAAAGCTATATTTAAAGTTATATACTTGACCTGTTTCATATTTTTATTGTGGCAGCCTTTTATGTCGTAGTTTCGCTTATCTCACTGTGAGTAGGTGCCTTTCAAGTTTATTTTATGTTCCAGAGGCACTTTCAACACAGCACATCTACAGCCGCATAGTTACTGTTTCTTCAACCAAGCTACCATGTCACGGTCTAGTCCTTGTTTTCTGTGGGAGACACGTTTCAAGACTCTCCCAAGATGCCTGAAACCATGTGCCACGTCCTACATATACTAATTAACCCTATGCATATATCCTAAATTATAATAAGCTTTAACATAAATTTGAAACAGTAAAAAATTATCAACAAAAAGTAATAATAAGTCTAATAATATCTAGTTAATAATAAATCATGATATATAGTAACCTATATATAGTAATAATAGCAAATCTTGTTATTGGTCTTGTAATTCCTCTTCTTCTCAAAGTATTGCATCAGTCATTGTTTTTATTCTTTGCCATTTTATAAGATAACAAAGGCCTATCTGATGAGGTGAAATGCGGTAAATGATGGAATGGGAACAGTAGGCAAGAGCATCAGTATCTATTACAAGGTTACCTGATCACTTGAACATGGCAGTACAAGTGAGCCAGTGATCTGACCAATGGGTAAGTAGCATGCATTGTCAACATGTGGAACAAAGGATGGCAGAGAAGAAGGACGTGACACTACATCAAGTTACCCAGAATCACACACAGTTTATGCTTTCAATTATGTTTTCTGGAATCTCCTATGCAGCATCTTTGGACCACAGTGTTTATGTTGCTTGAGTCCTAAGACTATACTCTTAAACAAGTTACATTTTGTTAGTGTTATCCTTAGGACAACTAGAGGTAAACACAGTCACCAGATGCTCCATGATCTTATGCATTAGTGGGTCTGCCACAGATTCTTTTCTCTCTCACCCAATATCATCAGTGATCAACACTTTGAAAGTATCTTCACAATATGTGCTTCACAGCCTTTCATTTATTATTTATGCTTCCTACTGATCCAAGTCGTATCACTGCACAAGACATACTTATGTGTTGGCTACAAGCACTCTTCTTTTCAGTGTTTAAATCTTCCAGGTCTTAAGACATTACCTTGTAAGCCATCTTCACATTACTGGCTGTTCTGAAAGCGCTCTCATGCTCTCTGTCTCTCTCTGTCTCTCTCTGTCTCTCTCTGTCTCTCTCTCTCTGTCTCTCTCTCTCTCTCTCTCTCTCTCTCTCTCTCTCTCTCTCTCTCTCTCTCTCTCTCTCTCACACACACACACACACACATATATATACACACACACACATATATAATGTTGATATATATCAATAATTTTATTGGCCTTCAACTGGGCACTGGCTAAAAGACAAGAATCTTTCTGTGCCTTACAAGACTCAATAAAATAAATGGCATAGAGAGAAATACACATACATCTGAGGACAGAGGTAGAGGTGATATAGGCAATAGAGCTCAATAAAAAAAGCAATGCCATAAGAGATTATGTGCTTAGCTGACCATGGATGATACTAGAAAGACGCCCACGGACTACAAACATACAAAAGAAGGCCATAGTTGTCATCAGCCCAGCCTCACCTTCAGCTCAACTAAGCACCTATACAATATGAGAAGTGAGATCCCTTTGAACTCCCTATATCCTTTCCAGTTCACCATCACAGAGGCATCTTATGGAGACAGGGGGATGTGAAGGGAGAGCGACCTGAATGTGCATTCGATTTCCAGATTTAAATTCCTTCCTTGTATTATGCTTGTTACAATTAGAGATGACACATTTAAGACATGCAAACCTAATTGGTATGAGAGGAAAAGGCAATTATCCTCAGAGAAAGCTACATCACCAAATGTAGGGTGAACTCTCATCTCTTGAACACTGAAATGCACCAAGTGGCAAAGGTGGAACCCAGAGACCCACACAGCTGCTGGGGACAGAGTTTTATCTTCACCAATTGCAGTAACTGATAGACAAGTCAGTGTCTACCTGATTCAGATGTATGTCGCATTACCTCGCTGTGTTTCAAAGTATCAACCTGTACTTTTTTGTGGGTATAAAGGCACTAGGGACAAATAACCAGACTCTCCTGTCTTGGTGTTATTCAGTAGTCCAGGATGGCCTGAAACTCACCACGTTGCTCAGGCTTGCCTTGAAAGCACAGCAACCATCCTCCCAAAGTATTCTAATCCTGAATTATGCACATCAGCTGACTGCTATGCTCAGGTCAGAATTCTAAATTGCAGGCTTTTCTGAGTTTCCTATCTGCCCCTCACTGATAGCTGCTATTTTGTAATTTTAATCTCTATTGGGATATCATAAAGACTTATTTCTACCACAGATTCTCAAGGGCTAAATAACACATAACAGCAAAATCCAGCAAGCTACTGTTGCTGGAGTGCTACAGGATGCTGAAGAGGGGAGGGGCCACGACAAAGCTAGACAGCATCAATTTCTTTTACAACCATTTTATGCACCATGTGCATAACTTTATCACACCTTAGTTCAAGGCCAGCCTGGTCTACATAATGAGCTCCAGGAAAGCCAGAGCTACAAAACCAAACTGACACAATGAATAAATAAGGCAAATAAATTCAGCTTTGTATCTTTATTTTATGCTATGTAACATAAAACATCTATTACTGCTTTTACTAACCTAACTCTGTTACTTCTATTATACCATCCATTCAAAAACATACTAAGTGATGTTGGCACAAGACTGCTAGAAATGCTCCACCTACTCCAAGAGGAAAGTGAGTGAGGTTTTAATTTTTCTTTTCAGTTCATTCCTTGCTCATGAACAAGGTTAAGCATTGGAAAAATCGAAAATTCAAAAGAAGCTATTTTGCTTAAAGGATAAGTAATAACATATCAATTTATTGGTATACTCATTTTAGCTATAAAAACAATAACATTTCAAGAACATGACAATTGACAGCAGACTTTGTCTTCCAATTCCACTTAATACAGATAAATCTTCCAAGTATTTATTCCTGCATTTGCTTTAGTTCCAAAGTAAAACAAAGTATTACAACATCATGTGATTAGCCTTCTCCACAAGTTCTATGATGCATTAAGTTCACATGACAAGGCCCAACTAACACAAATCAATTCGCTATTTTCTATTACGTCACATTAAGAGAGCACTCCACACACAAACTTATAACGTAAGACAAAATCTGAGCAATGATCACTTCTCAAATTTCCTAGGGGCTTAAGCCAAACTGAGTGGCCTCTGACGAGGGTGTTTTGGGTGAAAGCAAACTGTGCTTTTGAAATGCTATACAGAGTATCAAGAGAACAGTTTACTGAACGCTATATTTAATATGTACGTATCATCTGTATATTTAAATGTGCTCTAAAACAAACAGCAAGGTTGAGATATCAGAACTCAAGAGTCGCTGTGATGCCTGGTATAAATCAGAGTAAGCTTCCTCTTAGTGTTTACTAGCTTGTCCTCAAATTCTCTAAGTCCCTTAGTCTTGGTAGCAAGTTAACAAGGTGGATGAGACCGTCTGGACTTCAAAGCCCAGCAAGAGAGAATACTCCATCTCCTGCTACTTTCTCTGCCACCAGGCAGGATGACACTGTGTGTGCACCTGACTGCTGATGACTTTTACTCAAAACATGAATCCCCTGTGCACTGTTGAAACTCAGTCCAAACATTTAACCTGGTAAGTTCCAAACTTTATTGTTTGACACCTCAATATTGAATTAGCATAATTAGCTAACCCAAAGTGACTTTTAAAAAATCTTTCCATTCAACTCATTAGCCTCAATGCTTTCCCCCAAGTGAGGTTAATTTTTTTTCTTGCCTGCAAAATGTTTAATAGGGTTAATGAGCAAGAATATTCCCCTTTGCGAATACCATGGACTGTTAGCATTTACATTAAGGGGAAAAATATTAAAGACAAGTAAAATGTCTCATCCATGATTATCGACTGTTCTTTCCTTTGAGCAATTGCTTGAGCCTGATGCTGAGAGAAGTCAGGCTGCTTATGTTATCAAATAAAATATCTTCATGACCTGTAAAAGAACAATGCTTTTGAATTTATTGTATTCCTTAACCTAAAACAAACAAACAAACAAACTCCCCCTTCCCTTTCCTTCCGCCCTCTCTCCCTCCAACCCATCTGCACACATCCCTCCCCCTCCCTACCTCTTTCTTTCTGAGAGTGACAGGGTCTCAATAAACTAATTAGCCCTGGTTGGCCTGGAATTTTCTATGTCACCCAAGCTTTGAAGTCATAGAAATCATCTGCTCTTGCCACTGGAATACTGGGGCTAAAGGTGTGTGCCTCCATGCCCAGCTTAACCTAAAGAATAGTTTTGTTTTTTAATTTAATGTCTTCACTGAGCATTTAGTATTAATTTTTGAGGCACTGGAGATGACCTCACTAGCTCTCCTGTCACTTATGTTATACCACCTATAAATTAAGAAGCTTAAATCATTTGCATTATGTTTGAATAACTGCAAGGTTCAACCCAAAAATGTTTCTACTATATAAATATAGGACTAACACAGTATGGCTAACTGCTGAAAGTATCTACAAAAAAACTACAGAAGACAAAAAAAAAAAAAAGGACTAGTTCTCTGGTATACAGTGGTAAGGAGTTTTACCTTTTTGAATAAACAACCATTTTTTAAATGTCCTGTAATGATTAAGCACAAGGATCCTCCGATGTGCTTCTGGGTGATGAAGAACAAAAGGCTACAGATTAAAGGCAACATCCGAGTTGCAGAAGAACACAGGGGCATAGAAACGAATCACCACTAGGATCAATGTATTCCCTGCCACCTTCCTTCTTTCTTTGGTTGGGAGAGCAAACCTCTATTTTCTATTTGTGTTAGCCATGTAGAAGACAGCTTTACCATCTTCAAAGCATAAAGTATACCAGGATCTCACAGTCCACCTGGAAGCAAGTCTTGATGGAAACACCAGAGGCTGTCAGGGTAAGAGACATGGACCAGTCAGAGGCCATAGGCCATCTCCCCCTTAACCAAAGATTGGAACAATTGTCCTCAAGGACCCCAGAGCCAGAACCTGGCCATACTGCTTCAGGGCTGCTATCTCAGGCAGGCAAACCCTTGCTGAAATGGAGCATTCTCCCAGACCTCACTTTTAACACAGAAAATAAGATATTTAAGACAAAAATCCGTCTCAGCAGTAGATATGCCTAATGTCCAGGTGACGACACTGACATCTGAAATGTGCAGAAGAACCCAGAGGCAACCTCACATTTCAGGCCAATTCCTAAGTCCACGCTGTTAGCCAAAACACCATAGTGCCACCACATAACGTACTGCCATTTAAAACAATTGTTGCTTCTCACCTAAAAATCTGATATAAACCTGATTTATTTCTCAATCTATCACAAGACTAAATATAGACTCTGTATAGATACTAGATAATTTCTAGAGAACTACAAACATCCACCTAGTGAAACAGCTTTGAATTCTTCTCATTTACTTATGCTGAGTAAACAACAAAAATTAAACACAAATTAATGGCGAGTGAAAACAAGAGGACTGGAGACAATTCCCTGCGTTCACATTTGTAATTCTGTAGTAAGTTCTTTTTTGTTTGAATTTATTTATAACACACACACACACACACACACACACACACACACACATACACACACACACACACACACACACACACACACACACACACACACACACAGGAAAAAAAATCTGCTGCATATAATTTGAAGGTTCTAGACCCCTCCAAATTCCATGTATTAAATCCATAAATCTAAGTCTAATTCTGCTTTATGCTGCCGTACACATCTAGGGCAAGCCACTGTTATTCTGAGTTTGCCATGAACCTGGCTCGTAGGCATTATAACTCATCTCTTTACTGTCCTGTAAAGGCCTCTTTTCAGGACAGCAGCTGCTCTAGTCCCAGTGTCGCTCTACCTAGAAGTCCAGCCTTAACAATCAGGTGTAGGTACACAGAGGAAGACAGGAGCTGCTCACCTGCTCCTGATGCAGAGAAGCCCCCTTCTGAGGCACCTGTTCGCAGCACGGAGGAAGCAAACCTCAGCCTATCCTTTAGACCTCCACAAGGGATGAAAAAGGATGTTGAAACAGGATGTGTTCCTCCTGTTCAATGGCAACACACTTTGTTCAGAAATCAAGTAGAGAATTTATTTTTTAGTTGGTGGCAGTGGGTTGTCATTTCTTGTTTGTTTGTTGTTTTCTCCTAGTTGGATTTATTAAGTATGTAGCAAACAAAAACAAAAGAACAAATAGCAGTGACTATCAAGATGCAGCAACTAGATAACAAAACATCATCCAATGGGGTGCTTCCAATCATCAGCAGACATCCAATGAGGTGCTTCCAATCATCAGCAGACATCCAATGGGGTGCTTCCAATCATCAGCAGACATGAAATCAAGTGTTCTGAACCAAACTCTATCTTCTCTACCTTCTCCGCTAAAGTTAAGCCTGGGCTGGGAGTAACAGACCCACTTTCAGCCCAGCATACAAATAATTCTCACTCAGTGACTGCATCCGGTAAACTCAACTGTCAACGCACTTTCCACTGCCCTTGGACACTGATCAAAGTCTTAGCAGGAACAGCAACAATAATGCTGTGTACATGAGAACAACAGACAAAAACCACATACTGAGGATGTTCCTAAGAGAAAGAAGTTGATTTAATGAAGTTATTCACGTTGAGATGTAATTATCCAAAAATGCCCTTCTTTCTCATCAACTACAACACAGAGGGTCTCTGCTACGTAAGTTGTTGTTGTTTTTTCCCCAGACACATTCTTACAAATTACATAAATGAGAAGCAAATGGTGACCGTCAATGTGGCCCAATTCCATCATTTGCTCTTTGTGTGGCTAGTCAAACCCAAAGCATTATTCAGATTATAGACATACAATGATACTATTGAAAGCAAGAATCCGTGTCTTAACTGTGTACTCTAAATATGTATTCACAATGGCATGTAGAAGGAAACATGTCTTTACAATGCACACACAAAGCACATGCAAGAGCAACAATTTATCTGTGAAAACTGTTTTAACAAACACTTAAATATCCACTTCTATAAGACAGAATAGCTACTTTACGAACAAGCTTTTTTAAGAGGAACTAATTAACAAACTATACTTTTAAAAAGGACACAGAAGAAAAGCCACATTTGCCACAGAAGGGTCACAAGGAACAATCACAAAGAAGCATCCACATTTGCTCAGTTTGTTCCCATTTTCAGTAGAGTGTAAGGAAGAAAGTGTGTTCACTAGGGAACGCCTCTGTACATGATGGCATCAGGCCAGACTGTGGCCATGTGAGCTGAGAACTGAACTGTACAGCATCATGTGACTTTTATTCTTCATAATATTGTACTAGAAAAAATACAACGAAATCATTTTATAACAGTTCCAAGACTTCATCCTTAATAACCAATTAGAAACAAGTTTTATTTAAAAAATTCCAACTGAGTGAAATAAATAGTATTCCCAAGAATGTATATAAGGAAAAGATATTAATTGCCTTGTTTGTATGGAAAATAGCTTAGTTGTATACATATACCATACCTCAACACTGGCAAATGTGACTTAACAAGATAATAAGTTACATACAGAAACCCAGCAGGGAGCAACATCACCAAGCTTTTCCGTGATGCTTCTGTATGCTGGGAACAGTTCTAGTTGTTTACATCAGCTCTTAGGTCCTGAATGGCCACAAAGCTCACAAGGCCTGGTGTAAAGCAAAACAGCTTATTAAAATGGAGGAAAGGTACATGTATGAATAGTCCATAATGAAGCCCACTCTTCTACAATCTTTATTTTTAAACTTTATTCAGAAATAAAGCTGTAAGTTAAAAAACAAAACAAAACACAGACAGAAACTAACTAGACTCAAAGACTAAACAACCCAATAGCTTGTTATACTTTCACTATTGGAGATGCTTTTATGCACTTTGTTTTTGTTTTTGTAGACAGAGTTTCTCTGTGTAGTCCTGGCTGCCTTGGAACTTACACTGTAGACTCGGCTAGCCTCTACTCACAGAGATCCACCTGCCTATGACTCCTGGAGTGCTAGATTTAATGGCATGCACCACCTCTGCCTGACACTTGTTATCTTTTCTATATGTTGTATCGTACACATGGGTATGTTATGTAACTTAATTGATATTCTAATTCTAACTACATTCATTTTCCTGCAAATTTAATGATTTTATTTTTCTTCTGACCCAAATATCATAAACACACACACACACACACACACACACACACACACACACACACACACCATGCCCCGAATATACCAAATTTTTTAATCCATTATTCTGCTGATGGGCACCCAGCCTGATTCCAATAGTTTACTGTAGTGAACAAAGCAGAAATCACCATGTGGATACAGATAGCCCTGTGTTGGATATGGTGCTCTTTGGCTATATTCCCAGGAGTAAAACAGCAAGGTCATATGAAACTGATAAACCCTAACAGCAAAGTGGCAGGACACAAAATCAATGTAAGAAAGGAAGAAAGAAAGAAAAAGTAGCCTTTACTTAAGCCGACAGTGTACTCTCAGAGAAAGAGAAATATTACATTCAAAGTAACTCCAAACAAAATATGTATTTAGGGCTGCATCTAACCAAAGAAGTAAAACATGTCTATAATGAAAACTTCAAGATATTGGAAAAAGAACTCAAAGAATATATAGAGATTAGAAAGACTGCATATGTTCCTAGATTGGCAGAATTAATAATGTATAGATGACCATACTATAAAAATTTATTTACATATTTAATATAATAGCTACAAAAATTCCAACATCATGTTTTATAGATTCAGACAAACAATATAAGAACATATATGGAATCACAAATGACCATGAGTACCCACAGCAATCCTAAAGAGAAAGAACGCTGCTGGAGGCATTTTAATACCAGACCTCAAATTATACTACAGAGCTGTACTGATAAAACAGCCTGGTTCTGCATAAAAATAAACAGCAAGACCAAGTGACTCTATAGAACACAGGACTGGGAATACAATGGCACCATTATGCCCACTTAACTTTTGACAAAGAAAGTAAAACCACACTTTGAGGGAAAAGCCAATTGGACAAACCGTGCTGGCAAAACTGGATTTCCAGGTACAGAAGAATGAAATTAAAATTCTTATCTTCCACTTGTACAAAAAAATCAATGCAAAGTGGATCAAAGACCTTAATTTAAAAATGAAAGCACAGAAACTTCTTGGGGTAGGCAAGCACTGTGTTAATAGAACACCAGCAGCACAGATCTAAACAGCAAGTATCAACAGTTGGAACTGCATGAAAACATATTCCCGCACGGGAGAGGAAGCAATCGATAGGGAACACAGACAAGCTACAGAATGGGAGAAAATCTCTACCACCTGCACTTCAGACAGGAGGCTAACATCCAGAATTTACCAAGAATCACATAAATAAAATACTAAGAAAATACAGATGCCAATCAACAAATGGGCAAAGGACCTCAAAGAGACACTTTTCCAAAGAAGAAATTTTAAAAGCCACTAAGCATTTTTAAGTGTTCAATATTCCTGAACATTAAAGAAATGCAAATGTAAACTACTTTGAGATACTACCTCACCCAAGTCAGAATGACCGGCATCAAAATCCTGACAACAAATATTGGAGAGAGTGTGGAAACACAGGAGCCCTGATTCGCTGATGGTGGCAGGTGGGGGCGGGAGATGGGGGCCAATATGGCCTCTATGGAAGTCAATTTGAAGATTTCTGAAATAATTAAAAATAGGTTCTTAAAAAAATCATGTAGACAAAAGTTGCTTCTGTCTTCCACTTTCCTTCCCTTTATTAATTTTCTATACATATGCGTTGACTTGTGAGGTCTTTACTAATTCTAGGTTCCTCTCCAGTCCCAGGCACTGAGTTCAGACACAACTGCTCACCTGACTCCCCAAACTTAAACTGCCCTGCCCCCACCCTGGAGATGAAAGGAGGTAGAAGACTCAAGAAAAGAAGCCAGAAACATTTGAAAAGCTCCAATACGACAGAGTAGCATGAGCATCCGTGTCACAGAAGCCTACTGCAGCACTTCCGGTGTTCTTCGGGATTTTCTCAAAGAAAACAATTTCTTGGACTTAAACCCAAGATGGGCATCTGAATGGCACTTTTTGTCTCTTTCCCAGACACCTTTTCATCTTCTCTATTGCCTGCTCTGACCCCTAACACTCAGCACGATTGCCCAACCGCATGAAGGAAAAATGTTTTGTCTAAGTTGACTTGAAAATTATCTTAAGACATGGGTCCTGCCTGTACAACAGACTCACACCATTCTATTCCCTCCAGTGAACAAATCAGTCTATGAAATGTGTGGGTGCATGAGCAGGAGAGGAAGGAAACAACAGACTTCTCTTAAGATTCACCGCAAAGACTGACAGACAGACAAGATCAATTCTAATTTCCCCTGGAATGGTATGGTGATGAACACTCCCTAGAAAATGGCCCAGCATGGCACAAGGCCCATCAGCACCTTTTTGCCTCTCAGTTTCAACCTCTGACCACTAGAATTCATTTGATAACAAGATATTTCAGTTACTTTATATTCTCATTATGAAAAGTTAGAAACAGTGTCATCCTATTCTACAGGAAATGACCACACAGGCCTCAGAATGAGTCAGTCCCCATAATGCCCAATGGTCTGTGCTTCCAAAGGCAAGTTAGATGAGAGTGTCTTATCTACAGGGGGTTTACATGTCTGCCTAGGGCCTTGAAAGCGCAAGATCATAGGAGGGGCTCATCAAACAACCAAATATTCAGCAAGAGAATTTCATGCATATTTAACATTTCATAAGGAATGAATAGGTAAATTGAAAATAACTCATGAGTTTGTTTCCATTCATATGCTGAATCCATGCATGGGAACAAAACACAACACAAGTTATATAATCAGGAGAGAAACTTCCATTTTAAAAAGAAATTTTGCATTTAATTGCTATGAAAGGCAAGAGTTATTGATGTGGTTAATTTAGCACTTTGTTTTAAGTACACACTAGTCATTTTTATCACATATGATGTTTATTGTTTTTGACAATGTCTCTGAACAACAATTAAAAATAGCCATGGTATTTAAGAAGGTATGCGTGTCCTCATACAAAACTGGAATAGTACTCCGCAACACCATAAAGAAATGATCAAAGAAACACCCTGTGCTCAGAGGAGGAGCAACTTCAGCTGGCAAGTCTGGGAAGCTCAAGCCATGCAACTTGCTGTCCCTCAGTTCCTCTTGAACTTTGAACCTTGACCCCATGAGCTGTGCTGCTATATAACAGTGGTCCCTTCTGTCACTCAGCTGACATGGGACAACTTCATCTTGACTCTGAAATGAAAAGCTGTTTAATGTAAACGTGTGTCCCATCTATCTCTGTGTTTTACATTTTATACATTATCCAACCTTACATAATTAACAGGAACGTGCAACATATACATGGACCCATGGTGCTACTGTGCGTCAGGACCAAAAAGAAGAAGGTGCAGCCTCAGGACCAAAATGTAGCACAGGAAAGTGCTGCTTTCAACCATTTCTTTGAGGAAGCAGAAACCTTCCAATTTCATAATTTGAAGTGTCTCTCTCTCTCTCTCTCTCTCTCACACACACACACACACACACACACACACACACACACACTAATTAAAGGAAAATCCTATGTCCTGTAACTTCCAACTTTTTTACTCCTCCTGGGGAATTACCAGCCCTTCCTGCAAAGCTGTGACCAGAGGCCTGGCCTCTATAGCCAGTGACAAGCCTTCTAAGACTTGTTCCTTCTTAGTGCTGATCAAAACTCCATGTGTTTGAGGCCACCCATCACTCAAGAATAGGGAGAGCCAACCCACAGCACAATATTCACAGTCCAGTAACCCAAAGAATCTTCAAGTTTTCATTGATCCCTGTAAGTCGTTTAGACAAAACTATTTGGGAGAGAAATGGAAGAGGAAGAGGAAGAGAGAGACTGCAGCAGAATGTGCTCATTTGGGGCCGATGTCATTGTTGACATCAACATCAAACACCCACTCTTTCCTTCCTCCCAAACTCAGCAGTTCTCTCCCTTATTCCTCCAGAGACCAGAAACTCTTTATTCTCAGTTTATTTAATAATGATGATTATGATAATAATTACAGTAAACTCTCAAGTTGCATCACCTGCTCTTGTTTTCCACTTACAGATCTTCGGTGGTGCACTGTCCATGCATCCAAGACTGTCTAAATCAAAGCTGTGCACTAGTGCCGCAGAGATTAGAGAAGGCACAGATTCCGCCCTCCTCAGCAATATTTTATTGCATTGGTTACACTATAATTAACTAAACTGTTCAATAACAACAACAACCACAACAACAACTCTAATGTCTTAGTACCAAAAGAAAAGTAACCAGATCCTACCAAGACTAAATACTAGTGCTATAACCTGGATGTTAATCTGCTGGAAATAAAAGTAAAGTTTCCGAACATTAAGCAACTAAGACTTCTCTCAATGATATTTTTACATGTTTGCCTTCTGGACACTCTCTCCATTCTCTGTGTAGAAATGCTCTGCTCGCAGGCACACTGAGACATCCTTTAAGCTGCTATCTTGTTTTGTCACTGCCACCCATCTTGTGTTAATGCTGTATTTTCTTAAGGAAGTCATTAAAAATAAAAAGTCTACCATTAGTTCTTCTCTTCCCTTCCATTCTCCTTTTAGAGTAGGGTAGGTGATTTTGAAACCATCCTGGCCTTCTCTTATCTACATACATGTCACTGGATATACTTTTATGTTATGGATGGCTAATATAAGGTGAGACTTAACAGTGAGAACACGTATGTATTCCTGCTCCTTCGTTGCCCTTGTATGTGATGTGGATCTATTCACCACTCTTGCTTCACTGACACTCTCAGCTGACAACACATATTATCATCAGGTGTTGCAGGAGTCCACACCTGGATTCTCCCTAGGGATCAGCTACTAACACAACACAGAGGCTGCATCATGATCCTATCAGACGAGAGTCTGAGTCTAGGAATTAGTCTGTATAAAATAATCAAACGTCAGAAGAGACTCATACCAAATAAGAAAAGGATCCTGGCCGGGCGTGGTGGCGCACGCCTTTAATCCCAGCACTCGGGAGGCAGAGGCAGGCGGATCGCTGTGAGTTCGAGGCCAGCCTAGTCTACAAAGTGAGTCCAGAATGGCCAAGGCTACACAGAGAAACCCTGTCTCGAAAAAGAAAAAAAAAAAAAAAAAAAAAAGAAAAAAAAAAAAAAAAGAAAAGGATCCTGTCTTTCAGATCACACTGCAGTCAGCAAAGAACAGTCTCAGCCACTGTTCCTTTAGCCCAATCAATGATTTCATGCAGGTGTTTAATCACATGACACCACTGGGAACCACAAATGCCCACCTGCTAGAAATGTAACTACATGTGTTTTCAAAGCACAGCAGTCAGGCTCACTAGCCAACAATGACAGCAAATATTTGGTGAGCCGAGCTGCCAGCTCGCTTGTGTTGGTACTAGCCGATATCAAATAAACCATATCTACAACAGAAATGTCCACTTAAATGACTATTAAGAAGCCTGGTGCAGTTAGACTGGGTGATGAGGACTGCAGAACACTCTGGATGGAAGGAGTCAACAGGCCTGTTATGAAACAGCTGTGCGCTTGGGGAAGTGTTTGCCAGCACGGCTGTCTGGTCCCAGGGGTAGCAGCACAATCAGGGCTGTTTGTCTAGGAGAGCAGATAAAGTCACAGTCACTGAAAGAAACAATGAGGACAAAGGAGAATTGGCACTTATTGTGTGTGTCAACTATGGAATAAAGCATGGAGCTGGGTGTTTTCGAGTCTATTATTCTGTTTAGTGTTCTCATTAACGCCAGGAAGTTTCTTTGCTTACTGCTATGCTGCCAGGATCACGTAAGAAGTATGTGGTGAGATCTGAATGGATCTACCAGGGCTGACAGAGCCCACTCATACCTCCGGGCACCCTTGGAAAGGCCCTGATCCAGCTGAGAGTCACAATCTCTGCAACTCAGAAGAGCTCCTGAGACACTTTCATGCTACTGTTGCCTCAAGATTCATTTAGTTTTGCTGCCTGGCTTATCCCTTCATGAACACAGCCTAAAAGGCTGACTAGGGAGAAAGGTGTCCTGGTGTCCCCAAGGGAAAGCATTAAAGAAGCAGGTTGCTTCTCCATGGGTTGAGAAACAGAGGTCTCCTTCTGGCTGTATGATTACTTTTTTTTATACAGTTCTATATTCAGTGACAGGACCCTAAAGGCATAACATCCCATGTTACCATAAGAAACGGTTAATAGTTTTGCAAATGGATCTACAGATATTTATTATTTGTGAATTATGTTAACCCTACCTAGAGTATGGAAACCAGTGACAACTGACAAAATATGTCATCTGTATTTAAAAGACAGTGATGCTATGATAATTATAGGGGTTGCTATATATATATAAAATGCTTGGAAACATATCTGGCATCCAGCCTGCTCTGTTATGTACTACTTAATTTTATTATCATGGATGACTTATTGATCTCTCCATCAGTGTGATATACAGAGCCTTTACACTCTCTCCCCCCTCACTCAAATAATACTTATTGGTATAATTCACTTAGAACATTGCCTCATATGTAACTAAGAATGTTAAGGGCTGTGTAAAAGGATTTAACTTTAGAGCACAGAGTTATTTATTTTAAAGTCTATGAATACTGGGCTCTAATGGTACATATTTGGGTTCAGAACGTACCTTCAAATATCTTTAATTTACTTCTCTACATCTATTTAGAACACTCAAAATATATTACCAGTGTCCAGTGATCTACCTCATTATAAAACCATGTTAATGAATAGGTTCATGTTCAATCAAATTTATTAATGTTGTGCCCTACTGGTCTGCAAGTAGGAAAACACAAAATTGTCCCTAAACAGTAGGTACTCAATACATTTAATATTAAATTACTATATTTCATATAAAATAAAGGTATTGATTAAATGTTTCCTACAAGAATGAATAAATAAATCTTTTAAAGGATTACTTGATTCGGTTGTTAACAAAGAATCACCTTTAAAGCAAAACAAAAGTTAAAGTATAAATGTAAAATGCTCGTGTATTTGTTTGTGGAAGAAACTCCATGGAACAAGTAACTTAAGTAAAACTTGTAAGAGGGGTCACTGCAGAGAACACTTCAGAAACTCTGCAGGTGGGTCATCCCTAAGGGAAGGACCTGCCATTGTCAACTTTCACAAAGTGTCTAAAAAAGGGAGCAAGAAGACCAGGAGAAGTGTGTGGGATCACTGGGCCCTCACTCTTAGGTAAGAAGCCGGGACACAACCCTTATTAAATATCCCTGTGCTTCAGGCTCCCTTCCCAAGTGGGAGCAGAAAAACATCATCTGAGTTGCTAGTTTCCTTAGCTAGACGTTGACAAGAAAGGTACAATTTTTCACAAAACAACAACAAAAATAACTTAAGTACTTCTCTTTTTGAGGAATTTTTCATTCTCGCTATATCTGTTCACAGGTATTCCCTCACCTCTCCAGGAAAGCCATGGGTAGAAATCCCTTTGATAAAAGCCCTAGAGAACGGCTCAGCTTCACTGTGTTCAACCTTGGCAATGAGGTCGTCAGGTTATTTTCTTGGGCCTCAGTGCATCTCTCAGAAAGGAAACCTCACATTGCAAAGAAAACAGATGAACTATCAGGTCTCAAAATCTAACCCTTCGCCCTAAATCTGAATTCTCACCCAAGCATCCCTAGTCATAAAGGAACGCCTAGCATGCAAAAGCCAAACTGGTTTCTGGGTTTGAATCTTTTAACTGCATCCAGGCAACAGGTAGAGGCCCTCTTCATCTCTGCCCTGGGATTCCCCACTTACCAAAACAGGAACTAGAGGTTTGCTTCAGTGTATGTCTAAGCACTCAAATTACTGCAAACACTTCCTTCTCTCACCAGAGGAAAGCTATACTGCATATGTTCCTCCCCTTTGATCACTGCTCCCAACTACCCTACAAGCCTACTATGTCCTCTCAAGTGTCTCTCAAATAAACAGTTTTGGAAACTGGGCAAAATATCCCATGAAACTAAGTAAAATGCATTTTGCATCTTGCTGCCACACAATTTTCTTTTCATTTTCAGGATTCTTTGCTCCTTTTCAGTTGACGGGCCAAGAATCATTCATTCAACAACTGTCTACAGTAAGATGACCAGCATCTCCAGGAAGATCAAGAAATCCTAGCAGCTTCAACATCCCACATGCACAGGTGAGTCCACAGAGTGGGGACCATTTTTGTACAGCTCATGCTTGAGCTCGGTTATACCAGGAACACCAAGGATTTCTAACAGAAGAGCTAAAATGTGAGATACTATCTTAACAAACATAGCATTGGAATGTACGTGATAAGGCTAAATGCAATCTGGTTAGAAGTATAAAGCCCATTATTATTATTTTATAAGATGTAGTCGTAGTGCTCACTATTCTATTGATCTATTCAAAAACAGTAGAAAATTCTGGATGGCATTTTATTTTCATTGGGTAGAAAATAAAAATCTTCCTTAACAGATGACAGCCTTTGATCAGAGCAATATATACAAGTTAAAAAGAGCTTGTATATCTCTTATTCCTACCTTCCTTGGACCTGCACATTCTTCATAAAGGACCACTGTGTTAGCATAAGCCCGCTTGACTGTGTACCCCACCACCACCTCTTTCAAAGGTCCAGCACAGTATGTCACAGTGTCTCTGATACAAATTCCCCATCCCATGACACAGTTCTCAGGTGGCAACAGTGTGTGTGTGTGTGTGTGTGTGTGTGTGTGTGTGTGTGTGTGTGTGCGCGCGCGCGCGCACGTGCATGCGCATATCTGTCTGTTTGTCTTTGTGTCTGTCTGTGTGTATGTTTCTGTCCTCTTGGAAATTAAAGTAATTTATAACTCCCTCAGCATCCCTGACTTCCCTTCTAGACTTCAGAACAGATCATAATACAAATGAAAAAAATTTTAAAGCCTAGTATGAAATTTAAATGACTTGATAAAATCATTCCTCAAAATAGCCTATCTGATTTCTGGGGAAACCTTTTATTTTCCCAATACCATTCTTCTAACATGCCTGGGAACGGGACTGATGATCTTCCGAGCATGATAACTGTGTCATCTAAATACACCTTCATCTCAGATGGCCTTTCACCGTGAAACAGTTTCAGCCTCGGGCCCAGGGCACTGAGTTATTAACTGAAGACTAGAGGTGAACAAGCCTCTCTCTCCACTACATTAAGTCCTTTCTCTTCTGTCAAACAGAAACCTCAATAAAGGACCTCTATAAAGTAGCTGATTCTATAAACTGATCCCTGAAAAGTCTACAATTATATCTCAACTGGAACCATCAAGGTTATCTTTCAAAAGTGTTAATTTCCATTTCTATTCAACAGCACCCTACTTCTTGGCCACCCCTACCTGCAAAGAATTAGAAGGGCAGAGTCATTAAAGCAGACCATTTCATCATTTCCATTGTCCTAGAAAATAAGTAAGATCTTGAGGGAAAAAGAGGGAAGGAATGATGGAGGGATGGGAAAGACTTTTAACTTTTCCTAGAAGCAGCTAAAGGCAATTGTCAATGAAGAAATATGTTTAGTAAGTATAGGAGCATCATCAACTTTTCCTGAATTTGTGCTATACGTTAGTCTCTAGCTACACACATGCTATGTACTCTTTGACTTAACATTCATCAAACTGGACGAGGGACAAGCTACTGATTAGCTCCATCTTGGAGATACTAAATCTGGCAACCCTAAGTCATAGAGGCAGTTCAAGGTGCATCATCGTCCAGGAACTTACAGCATCTGAGGAATAGTCAGGACACAACTCCTTAAATACTGTAGTCACTTGTGATTCAGAGTGAGAGTATTAGGAAAATGTCTATAGGTGGATGTAACAACATACATGTCTAGCATTGAACAATTTAGAACCAAAAGGGTAAACCTACAGCTACAGAAAGAATGTAGTACTCTTTAGCATTTAGAGATATTTATTTGTTTTAATGAAGTATTGTTTTTCTACACTGTTTACACATGATTCATATTCTAAAAGCCATGCCTGAATAGCTTCATGCTCTCAATGCATCTGCAAACACCACAGAGCCATTGATTGCACATAAATCTAGGCAAAAAGGGAAGCGTGGGCAAATGACTCATCAGGTAAAGGCATGTGCTGCCAAGCATAATGATCCGAGTTCAATCCCCAGAACACACAGTTGAGAGAAAGCCTCCTTCTTCAAGCTAGCCTGTGACTTTGACATGTACTCCCAGACACGTAAGTGCCCACACACAAACAAAACAAACAAATGACTGTAAACATTTTAAACTATTTGTCTAATTGTATTTGTGCAAGTGTATCAATGATACTACTACAAAGCACTGGGCCAGAGATTCACATAACATATTAGTGTAGTCATTCAGAAATTCAGTTGTGGAAAATTCCAAATAATTAGAAAATTACTTACCTAACACATTTTTTTTTAACACTCGAAAGATACAAATATTCCATGAGTATTACTAGCTGTCTCTCTAATAACAGAAAAAAACCTATCAAAACAAAGAACCCAACCTTTGTTTATTATCTTCAGAATTCTTTAACTTGATGATGGCTAACTTTCCTTTTTGTAGTAAAAAAAAAAATCTTCAAATATAATTTTTTTAAGAGTCAGTTAAATGCTGACAAGGAATGTGATTAGATGCAAAGACTTTTATCAAGCACTTATCTTATTCTACTCTTCAGTGAAAAGGGGAATCTCCCAGTCTCTTCTAATTCTGAATATGGGCAATAACAAGCAATGGACTAGCATCTTACAGAAGCATTTGAAGTAAAGTCAACAAAAGTGCTCACACACAGCCATAGCCTTTGCCCACACCCAGGATGACAGCAGGATATTGATTCATACCATGAAGAGACATTGCAGTCAGAGTTAGGAGTACATATGAGACTGTCTGAGTTGCTGACATCATTATGGTCAGTGTTTGGGTTGGATTTTTTTGTTTTTTTTTTCTGAGGCAGGGTTTCTCTATGTAGCTTTGGCTGTTCTGCACTCACTTTGTAGACAAGACTGGCCTAAAACTCATAGAGATCCGCCTGCCTCTGCCTCCCTGAGTGCTGAGATTACAGCCATGAGCCACCATGCCCAGTTTGAATTTTCTTTTTTTAAGTTAGGAAAATAGGACGTAGACACAAATCGTGTTTATGAGAAGTAATAAAAACGTGCTTTAGATAGAAAGAACTAAGACACCTTGGTAAGTGCCTAATTTAAACTTCTTGTTCTACAGAACAGAAATGAGCAAAAGGCAGGTAAGGAAGGCAGGTGGCCTCCATGTATCTGAGAGTAGGAGGCATGGCTTTTCTTTCCCTGGGACTATGGCACGCTCTGCAATTTTTAACTGTACACACTGCCCTCCAAGAATAATGAGAAAAATGCAAATCCAGCTGCTGTCAGCTATAACACCAATCTATCCAAGGCCCTTACTCCCATGGTTATGAAATAAGGGCTTAGCTAAGAGAAAAGCTGCATTAAAATTGGGCCCAAGGCTGACTTGGTGGCCTCTTAGGCTGTTAGGCAGTAGAGTCTGAGGAATAAAAGGAGGCAAAACAAACAAACAAACACCAGAAAGGAAACAAAATTAAGCAAGGCCCACCATGATCATCAGGAGACAGTGCACTAATGTTCACACCTGAGCCCTGTGTGTGCGCATGCGTGCATGCGTGTGCATGTGCAATACAAAATAGGAAAAACACAACTGAGCTGATAAGAGGAATCCCATATTAGTTGGAAGATATTTTTTCTTTCTTCCCTTTTTTTTTCTTTTTTTTTTTTTTACTTTGTGGGTTTTTATTTGTTTGTTTTTCACTCTCGCTCCTACCAAGGCGACACCTGGAACAAAGGCATGCACTTAGGCAGCACCACCTACTGTACAACACCGAGAAATCCGTAGCATGCGGTCCATCCCAGAAATCTTTAGTCTTACAAGGACTCAACCATCGCATGGCCCTTGACTCTGCCTAAGCACTCAAAATACTCAAAGAGCTTATACTAACAACATTCTTCACTCAACCTCAGATTAAAATTAAATCAGAATATTTCTGGGTGTGGGCCCTAGGCTTCCAAGGCGCTTGGATCCTTGGTATTACAATGCACCTTACTCAGGCGATAGACAGCTTCTTAATATTGGATTCACAAGGAAGATGCCCTGCTTCCTCAAAGAAGGGAACTGTCTGTCAGCACAGTTTGGACCACCAGACTCTGATATCACCTATAAGTCCCTGGTTTTTTGTTTTCACCATAATTAATTTTAAAATATCAATATACAGACACACACACACAGACACACACACAGACACACACACACACACACACACACACACACACACACACACACACACTTGTCAAAGCTCCCCAGTTGCCACTAGAAGCATCCTTCCAGACCAACAGATCCACTCGCTGATTTCCCCATTTCTTTGTTCTCATGGGGGAAAATCCATTTAGCACCATTACCTTCTATGTCACGTCACTATTTAATTCTTTATGCTGTGTTCTTTATGTGTCATGCAAACATTTCTTCCAGGCACAGTGGAAATACAGAAATGCTATTCAAATTCTTTCTTACTAGGCACTCTTCACATGCCACTAGATTAGATAGCTGAGGGGACAGAGATAGACAGGACGGAGCTTTAGCTGCCGAACACCATCACTGGCCATCCCCACACAAGGCTACTACCCTTCCACAGGAGAGCCTCAGCTACGTGATTCACAATGACTGGCAGCTGTGCTGTGGTATCCGGATCATAAAAGAAACAGAAAAATAAGTGCAGGTCACATAATCTCATCAAGTCCTTCTTTTGCAGAGTAAATCAAATAAATCATGGCTCTTTTTTTATGCCTTTTATGTATAGAGTAAAGCTCCTGGGTTGGTGTCTGTCTCTGTCTCTCTCACATATGTGTAGAATGTGTGTGCGCACACATGTATTATTTATATTTGATTACTAAATTAGAAAGAACAGTTCTGTAGTTCTGAAGTATTGGCTTTTATACTTTAAACAAGAACTGATATAAACAAAACCTGAAGTGAGTCATGGACAGGAAGGTCCCCCTTAAACTCTCTTCATGAACTACACCATGCTTCTGGAAGCCGGTGACCCATCCGCACACAACAGACAGAAAAACACACAAAGCTCATGCACTGACTGAGCTGACCTTTGCCCCCGGCCTCAATACTGATCAAGATACTGTAAGTGCAGGTACACAGGTGACATCGCAATGTCAGTTCCCATGATAACCTGTTAAATTCTGCCATGGAACAAGCATCTGATTGCATCAGCAAGAAAGGTCTGCAAGTGTATGTGCTGCATGAGGGGGCAGGCTGCAGTGCTGTAGGAGTGAGGCAGGCAAGGTGGCTGAAGTAAGTACGGGGAGAACGGGGCAGAGAGCACACAGTGGGTTCGGACCACAGATGCCATTACTGGTAAGAAGTTGTGAAAAGTCAAGTCTGTGCAAAATCTTATTCTCACTTTAGAATCTAATAAGAACTATTTAAAATTCTATGTAGGCCAAATAATTCCTAAGCTAGAGGTACTCTCACCCCAATGGTTTTTAAAAGGACAGTTTAAAGGAACCGAAAATTTTAAATTATTATTCTTTCCCATAAGCCTTCTTTTTGTTGTTGTTGTTACAAAGCATTAGCCATGTGAAGTAACACATTAGTGTCTACTTTTTATTTTCAAGATATGCAAAAATACCTATATCTTCAGTTTTTCTATTACATTAATCCAAATGGAACACCAAGTGCTACGATTACTATGCAGAGAGGACTCAAATTTGAAAAAAAAAGAAAAGGAAAAAAAGAAAGAAATGAAGCTGCTTTTTGATGCACAGTGACTCAGGTAGTGGAAAAGGAAACATGAATCACTTAGAAACACAAATAATTATCAACAGTAAGCTCTTGCTCACTCACCTCTGGTTTTTTTTTTTTGTCAACACTGAGAGAGAAGCTGAATGAAAGGTGTGGATAAATTCCACAGTCAAAAGACACAGCAAGTGAAAGCCACATGATTGACAAGATACGCACACCGCCTCAAACCAAATGGAACGCACTGAGCCTGACACAAAAGAACGAAACGGAGACAAACAGTGCTGGCAGTTTACCTACAAACCAAAGACAGGCTTGATGGTGTGGTGTGTGGTACCAGGGTGGGGACCAGGCAAGAGTCAGAAGAGCGCCCAGCCTTGCAGAAAGCCCTGCCACGTGTTTGTGTTCTACTTACGGAAAGAGACACTCCATTTCTCATTATTACTAGCATATATTCAAAGAATAAAATATGGACTGGTGGAAGGATTAATAAAAAAGTGTTCTATGCACAATGGAGTATTGTCAGCCACAGAGAAATGCTGTCCTGCTATAAGGATGTTTGTAGACCCACAGGAGAGGAGGAATGAGAACGCCACACCGTGCCTGTGCCAATGCCAGGATGACCTGCATAGACTCAAACAATTTTACTTTCAAGTTTGTTTTCTTACCAACTGCCTTACGTGTAACTGCAGGCAATAATCTCACCTCCCTTTTTTTTTTTTTTTAGAACTTCTTAACTGTTTCACTTACTCCATTTTTCAACAAAACTCTGTTTCATAGTTCATTAGCAGCTCTTCTTTTATTTTTGTTAAACAACTGCAATATATAAAGTCACCAATGACTTTTAAGAGGAAAAAGTTAAGATAGAAATGGTTGTATGCATCGCTCTATCTTTACTATTCCAAACTGTATGCAGACTTATAAGAAAAGCACATTCTCAACATCAGAATTATTAAACTCTGATACAGTCCTGGCTGCTCAACAGTGTAACTAACAAGCTACAAACATCACTTTGTCTCACCTCACTCATTTAGGATTATAGTATTATTAGCTAAATTTATACCAACTTCAGTTTCAGGATAAAAATGCAAACCTGTTACTAAGAATGGCATAGAAAGCCTCAAGAAAAAGTTAAAGCTAGCAACAAAGTAAAGAATATGGGAGGCCTGGTGTGACAAAACATGCTGGCAACACATTTGATAGAAAGTAAAAATATAGAAAAGTTTTAGACGGAACACTTCAGCCAAACTCAGTGATCCATAAACAAGCTTGCAAGTGACAGGAACAGGCCTGCAGGGGGGATATTGCTGGCTGATATACTCAACCGGTGAGACTCAAGGGGATTTTTTTTTAATAGACGCTAATATCCAGAACTAGGAATGCATATACTGATACCATATTTTAAAATAAGTCATAAACACCTCCTTTCAGGAAAGAAAATTAGCATTCTAATTTAGCACGCGTGTTAAGAGTTACCACCATGTCAAGCTCATTATGGGAGTAGCCTGACAGGAACCAACACTTAAACTGCAATGAAACTTTACTGAAAAGAGTCTATTATCAGAAAGAAAGGCATTGAGGATGAAGGTGATGCTGGGCTCTCAAGTAGGGAGGAGCTGTATTGAGCATCTGTCAGGCAAGATTACCGAGCTACAGGTCATGAAGTAACATGTTCCCAAAGGCATAAACATGGCAATGATCTTCACATAGCAACAGTAGACCATGCTGCATACAAATAACTGATGTGCCTAATAATTTAAGGTCCCATAATTTGACTCATGTTTACCCTAGAAAACAGCAAACTCTATTAAATTTATCTAACTAAAATCTGAGCTGTAAAGGAAGAAGTTTTTAAAGTATTTTTATAGGAATAAATATTTACTGAGAAAAATTGTTTGGGTATAATTTATAGCTGTAATAATTTACCAGAATATAATTGCTTATAATGCCAATATATGATTCTAAATAAAAAAAAATACCTATAAAATAAATGACTAGTCCTTTTGGCTATTTAAATTCTACCTGGATATTTATTTTAACACCAATATGTAATGCCTCTGAATATTAGTACTTGCTTATAATATTAGCAAAAGTAAAGTACAGTCTAACAAAATTATTTAAAATATTAAAAAATTGAATCTACGGGGGCTGGAGGGTCAGCTGAGCAGTTAAGAGCACTCGCTGCTCTTGTAGAGGACCTGCATGATGTTCACAACAGCCACATCAGACAGCTCTCAATGCTTTAATGCAGCTCCAGGGATTCAGCACCTATCACCCCCAAGGGCACCTGACCCATGTGTGCTGCAGAACAGCAACAGCAGAGAGTTCATGATGGCCTTAAATCCAGCTCCAGGGATTCAGCACCATTCACCCCCAAGGGAACCTGAGCTCACTTGTAAATACTCACACAGAGACACATACACATAATTAAAAATAAAGTAAATCATTTATAAAATCAAAGACAAGATGAATTATTAATTGTGCCAGAATAATATAATCATAGGTCACTGACTGATTTTTCCAATATAATATCCATGTAATTTATATTGCTATTAATTTGTATAAGACAATTTTTTTAACTTTTTTACCTGAAATAAATAATTGGCTTCTTTTCAGGGATATACTCACTTTCCTGAATTAAAATCAATATGAAGAAAAACAAAAACTATAAATTCTAAGTAGCATGTTTTCTTTTTTGTTGTTGTTTTTTGTTTTTTTGGGTTTTTGTTGTTGTTGTTGTTCATTAATTTATTTATTCACTTTACAGTCTCAGAGTCTATTTTCAATCAGGAAAAGAGAAGGAGACATTGCTTTCTTTTTCTACAAAAATACCTGCCCAGTACATCACTGGTGCAAGAAACTCGAGAACAGGAGGCGAAACTCTGCCACCTCTCCACAGTGACATTACCAAGGTGGCTGACAGTGATTCATGGGTCTTCCTCCACTGAGAGAAAGAAGTGTGCTAGGGGGCCACAGGCTGTAATACTAACACATGCAAAGCCATTCCCTGCTAAGATAGCACTGTAGCTTTCAATACCTACAAAGCTGCAAATGAGACAGAAAACACAATTATACTACACCGAACTGGTCATCAACTAAAAATAATAAAAATCTCAACTTTTCAGGCCCCATAATAAACCTAATGGCATATTGTTTGCATTTCTTCAAACAATGCCATTTACATATTAGCCATGCATATCTCACTATTTATAAACCCAAAGTAAAAGACACTGCCCACTCAGTATGTCATCCTTGTATAGCTATGGAGAAAAGCCAATGTAGTATCATAATTCCACATCTATGCTGCTTATGAACCTGATCTTGGCATGTAGTACTTTTCACAAAGTTGGCTCTCAAGATTTCTTGCTACATATTAGCTGCCTAACTGCACAAACTATTTGTTCAGCTATGAAGAAAACTATGAACATTATAGAAGAGCAGTAGCAAAAAAAAAAATTAGTTTTTCATTTCTGTGTGACCTTTCAGCGCAGCCTGTGTGCCTGCCTAGATGTCAAAGGAATGGAAGCCGTCGGCTGTAAAGTTCCTAAAGTGTTTCCTCATACACTCAAATCCCTGCTGCACCCCATAAAGAGAAAAACAAGTATCTTCTCCCAATCCAATTCCTCAACAACACCTTAATTTATACGATTAATTTCCCTCTCTTTAACCAGAAGACTGCTTAATTGGATCTAAGTCCTCAGCTCCCGCCCAACACCACACCTCTTTGTTTACTTATTGAGCCATCTCTGCTTGGTAGAAATGTGTGTCCCAAGTCCTAACATCTCTAGACCACAACTTTTTCCATTACACAATTAACTGGGTCACACAGGACCCACCCCATTCTGTCACCTCATGAGTACAGTTTCTATGTTTACCAAATAGTAGGTATTTCCGCCTTTATCTTTTCGTTGTTGTTATTGTTGTTTTGTTGGGTTTTTTTCTTGTTGTTTTGGTTTTGGGGTTTTTTTGTTTTTTGTTTTTTGTTTTTTGCTTTTCTAGACAGTGTTTCTCTGTTTAGCCTGGCTATCCTGGACTTCCTTTGTAGACCAGGCTGGCCTTGAAATCACAGAGATCTGCCAGCCTCTGCCTCCCTGAGTGCTGGGATTAAAGGTGTGCGCCACCACGCCCAGCTGCACCTTTATGTATTCTTTCTCTTGGGGCCAGAGGACTGAATTCTGACAAGTATTTGCTTGCCACTTAGACTATAATTTAACCTCTACCCTGGAGAACAGAATAATCTTGTAGAAGTTTAAAACAGTGACCATGCCCCTACCCTCACTAGCTCCACATTTACAAATCACCTAAATGGCTCTGTTTGTTATACAAGGTTTTCATAATAGGAGCTCAAACTGCCTTTTAGAAATCTATTCGGTTCTGACTTGCATTCTAGAACTCAAATAATTAAATACTTATTATTTGAATTCATTCTCTGTGTATCTGTCTGTCTCCTTCTGCCCCCTGTCATACACACATATGACAAAAACAATTATTCAGCAGTAATCACTCAAGGGCCTTCTTGAAGAAATAATCCCTGAGTTGAAAGAAAAGAAAAGCACATAAGGGCACATCAAGAGGCGTGTGTGTATGTGGTGTGTGTGTGTGTGTGTGTCGGTGTATCTGTGTCTCTCTGTGTATGTCTGTGTATGTGTCTATCTGTGTGTGTGTGTCTATGTGTGTGTGTGTGTCTATATGACCGTCTGTGTGTATCTGTGTGTCTGCGTCTGTGTATCTGTGTATGTGTCTGTGTGTATGTCTGTGTTTAAATTGCTACAGGATGAAAAAAAAATCTAAGAAAAATGAGTATTAGAGGTAATAACTATTCCTCGGGTTGTTAGAAACAATGCAGTCAGGCCTTGAACTTTTATCTTCGCATGATCCTACCCAACAGACATCCTCCAACAGGATGAGCCACCAGGTCACAGTGTGTGTGTGTGTATATATATATATATACACACACATATATTTATTTATTTTTAAGTTTTTTGAGACAAGGCGTCTCTGTGTCATTTTAGCTGTCCTGGACTCACTTTGTAGACCAGGCTGGCCTCGAATTCACAGTGATCCACTTGCCTCTGCCTCCCGAGTGCTGCGATTACAGTTGTGCGCCACTACGCCTGGCTCAGACTCTATAGTTTTGTCTGGACTCAAAAACATTCATTTTTCCCACAGCAAGCTCCATAGCATGGCACTGGTTGTGGGGGATTCATTCTTAGGAAGAGTGCCCACAAATGGAGATAAGTGCACCTAACATTAAAGTGGTGTTGACAGCACACTCCACTGCTCTGCAGTCAGAAACACTGAGAAATACTGAGTGACAGCGGCAGTTGACCAGAAGCCATAGAGAACAGAAAGCTGCTCAGCTTTGCAGCACCTTTGCAATCTCACATATGCACCATTCAAAGCAACTAGACCCTCGCTACCAAAAGCAACCATGGTATCCACTGATGGTGCATCCAAGGTGCACAGCACCCACACAACCAAAGCACCATGGGAAAGGAAGACCTCCATCAAGAGCCATAAATATGCATCTCAGTCTACTCGCCTACCAATCAACACAGAGAAACACTTTCAGAAAACTAAGCTTCCTCTCAGCTATGAGACATAAAAGATGGCCATCACTGTAGAATACCTAAGCCCACCAAAATATGTCTAGTGACACAAAACAAGTGTCTATCAATTATTAGAGATGCATCATGCTATTAACAAAAGGATATTAAAGGTTCTTTTCAAATAGAGCATCATTAACAACAATAAGAACCTGTCCGATTTATACTTATTTTGCTTAACTTAAGGAGCATTTATTTCTTTACTTACAAGTTGATTGGGCCAGTCCTGAACTCATTCATGTTTTTACAATTAAAAGGATCCATTTTTTAATTATAGTATCACTATCATTGATATTCCAATGAACCATGGTCTTTTTTTTTAAGTTCCCCTCCCCCAAAACTACTTGAAATAAACTATGGCTACATAAAATTCTAAAAATTATTCTATAGACTACATGTAAAACTCAATTCTAATAATTTTGGCTGGACCTCTGCATCATATGAAATGCAAAGTTCTAACTCCTTCTAAAAACAGAAAGATTTATGGTCCTATGGAGTTTGTCACAGACTCTATTTATTTTTATATACCTCAACCTGTCTTCTTCCTTAAAAAACTATATTGCTGGTATATTAATATTATATGTTATAATGTACTTCATATTATATAATAAACATCAGATACAATGTGAGCAAGCATTTGCACTGTGCAGATGGAGTGGCTGCCAGAATCAGGGACAGCAGTTGACTCAGGCCAGGCCACACCCCTCTATCCTCCAAATACCAATAATCCCACCCACCTGCTCAAATTCTGACTTTCCATTATAGGACTCTGCATGTTCCACACACCAATTACGAAAACCCACCACTTTCTCTCCCGACAGCTCGTGAGGAAGACCAGCGATCCTCACTTTGCTAGAAAGTTGTGTCTAGCACAGTTAAAAATTTTTCAGAGACTCTTTGACTCAGTCCATAGAAACTTCTCAGGGGTGGCCATTATCCCAAGTGTCAGCTATCCCTTTCCCAGATGCACACCACAAATCAGTGGTGGAATTGCAGACTTGAAGCATAAACAATGTTACCTCCAGGTTAAAGAAAGGAGTGCAAAGTAAAAAAGAAGCCTTTCAAACTGTCTTCTCCATAAGCCTGGTGAAGAATATAGCCAAAACTGCTTTAAACCAAGACTAATTCTTCTAACCCAAAGCTCCCCATCACAGTCTCTTGGTGACTTCATCTTGAGTTTGTTTCTGCTTGGAAGAGGACCACCATCACCCCCAATCCCCCCTCCACTCACCCGCACCCACAGCCCTGCTAGCTTCAGATATCTGTTGTCTTCCTTGCTGCAGGAGTCAGCACCCTCAGAAGCGGATAGCTTCCTACTGTGTCTTAAAACTTCTCAAGAGCTCTGGCCTAAGCCAGCTCAGCCAGGAACGTGGGTTAAGATAGAGAAAGGAAGTGGGAAAACTGACACTCACACACATAAACAGCACACAGGCTACCAAACATCTGGGCTATTTCTTGACATAAATCATCTCTTGTCTTAGTCATTCTTGATAATCGAAGAGCATGGTAGCCAATACAGTCCGTTAACTGGGAATGATGTCATTCTTTGTTATTATTTCTCAGACCTAACTTATTCCAGGCCTACCCGACAAACTGATCCCAACTGCAAGGTAGGTAAGGATATTGGTTTTGCCACTTCCATGTGGATATAGGACATACTCTCCTTGATGATACTGAGAATCCAATAGGCAGGTGTTTCTCCTTGGTTGTGAGAATTCTAGTTTGGCCTCTCTAATTACAGTGACTGACACATTACCCTATTTACTGAATGAATGCCTTCTCTTTGACGTGGCCTGCTACATGCATCTTCTTCCTTTCTCCTGTAACTGCTCACTATTGCTTCCGTTGCCTAGAATTACAAGTAATTACAACTAAATGACGGTCTGGACGTAAAAACCAGATCTGCATTAAAATCTAGGTGACCTTCAGAGACTTAATGCTTCGCTTTACAATAATACAAGGCGTATGAGACAATGTGCAGGACAACAGGTAAGCATTCCAAGTTCACCTGTCTATTAGTAGCAACCCCAAAGAGCATCACTGACCAGTGCCGAGTTTCTCTTTAGTAGCAATCCTTCACTGTGCTCAGAAGTAATTGACCAGAAAGAAGTCAGTCAAGCTGGGCTCTACTCTACGCCTCTGCATCCCCCATTTACACACGTTCTCACCTTTTCTTTGTGCCTCAATTTCTTCCTTTGCTTATCATGTATAATAGCATTGTCCAATAAGATTATACAAGTTAATGTTTGTAAAGCACTAGAAAACAGTGCCAGGCACAGAGCAAGGGCTATGTAAATGTTTCCTAAACAAAAATACTCTTCCTTGGAAAACAGTATCAAAGCTGCTGGACTGCAGCCTGTTCACAACATATCTGATTATTTATAGAAAAGTACCCTGCAACCCAAATGCTTTTGAAACCTGTCCTTAAGGCAAGGGAGTTGCTTGAAAGAGGCGGACAGCGAGCAAACTGTTCTCAGGTAGGAATGAAGAGCTGAACAGCTGAGCAGGAAGAAAACAGAACTCCAAAATAGCATCTGTCAGGCTTCAGAGTAGCATTAGACTTTAAGATCATGCCCAGTTCAAAGTGAGAGGGTACCACAAATCTTCATTAGCACTCTCCAGATGACATAAAGTGTACTGTATATTACTGTTTTAAAAATATTTTTTTCTGTTACTTTTTAAGTCAAGATTTATTTTGTAACATCCCTGCTACTAAATAAAGATTTTTACTACTCTCAACTTAAAGAATTAATATATTTTTTACATTCAGTCTAATAAGGGAAAACAATTAAAATTGCTTATTTTATAAGACAACTCACATAGAAACTTTAAATATGGAGTCTTATTTAGCCTCTTAAAACCTAAGATTTCTATCTGTCTGTCTGTTTATCATCGGGCTATCTACCAACTATATAGTTATCTCTATCTTTCAATAATGGAGTGAATTTTTAAAAATATTTCAGAAATAATAGCCGAAGGTATTACATCTTTTACAGTTTGAATTCGATCTGTCCCCCAACTGATTCGTGTCTTCAACACTAATTCCCAAGCTGGTGGCACTATTTCGGAAGGCTTCCAGACCTTCCAGAGGTAGAAGCTGAAGGAAATAGTTCAGTAGAGGCCTCTGCAGGTGGTACCTAAGTTTAGTTCTCACAGGCGCTCTGCTTGTTTCCCAGCTCTGATGTCAACAGCTTCTTCCTCATGCCCCCATGGCCCTGAGCATTACCATGGATTCTCCACCATGGCGGACTGAACCCATCCAAAACCATACGCTGAAATGAACTGTTCCCCTTTTGAGTTGTGCTGTGGAGTATATGGACACATGAAAGCAACAGAGACATCATCGTAGTAAAATCTAGCCCTACTTCAGGCCAAAATAAAAATATTTTAAGTAAGAAAAACATGCTATTTCCTAACTGTACAGCTGTTCACAAGTTCAAAATTAAATAATCACTTTTGGTGAGTGGACTATAAAGCTTAATAATTTAGCATAATGTGAATGCTTTATCTCTGAAACTATTTTCTCATCAGCTTCATTATTTCTCAGAACCCTCCTACTTACTAGCATATACTCCAGTGGCAAAGAATATATGTTGACCAAAGGCTCCTATATTTTCTAAAGAATTATGACAGTTGTGCTAGCCTAGTAGTGTTCCATTACTCTAGCAAATAATTGAGACAAATCAACTTACAAAGACAAAAGGTTTATGCTGACTCATAACTTCAGAGGTCTCAATCCATGGAGAATTAACTGCATCATAGGACCCTATCTCAACATATCACATGATAATAGAGTAAATCCGATCATCTTATGACAAGGCAACAGAGAGAAAAAAAGAAGCAAGACTCCCTCTACCTCCTTTGAGGGCATGCTCCAATGACCTGAAAACCTGCCAGCAAGTTCCCCAACAGTTCCTGGAGGGGCCAAGACTTTCATACATAGGCCTTTTCTTGAATTCTAGGTAGAAAGAAAGGCTCAAACAGCATTCTACCTTCTGTAGAACACTACCAAAAAAGACAGAAATGTGAGGGAAACACAGGAACATATTTCTACCAAAGATAAGTCATTAGAAAACTATATCCACAATGTCTTTGATATAAGAGGCTCATACGGGAAAAGCAACCACTTATTTTCACTTAATATTACTGAAGGTACAACTAAAAATCATCTTTATTTTAAACCTACCCAGAGTCTGACAAAGCAAGATACTTTAGACAAAGATGCTATACTGTAAAACAAGATGCAAAGGACAGTACACTCTGTTCTCTGTGTCTTAAATTCCGTGAAACTTTCTTTGCTAGGATGTTAAGACTCTCTCTTCAAAGCTTACACTCACCTGTTCCTCAGCTTCCATAGAAAAGTAATGAAGCCTTATAATTTAAATGAGAGAACACTACCTTCCTGAAAGGGTTCCCTCTGGCCTTTGTAACCTGAAATGTTAAGCATGTAACAAAATTAAAATGAGCAATAATACAGTTATGAAGTGTCTTCAAGACCCACAGACTAGAAGCAGAGGGATCTGTCCCCATCTTCTGGGAGCCACTGATCTCTTTACTGTCACTGGTGTCCTTCTGCAGAATGCTACCCAGCTGGGGCCATGGGATGATCAGCCACCCAGCTGGAGCCACCTGGTGACCAGCCTCTGCAGACTGGCTCCTCTCACCCTGCATCAGGCATTTCAGATTTCTAAAACTCTTCATAAAGCTTAAGCACTCGTTTATTTTTTCCCTCTGAATAGTATGTGATTGTATAAATGCATGGCCTTGGCCATTTCCACATACTGTCAATTACAAATGAAACTGCTGTGAAATTTCTGCAGGGCTTTTTGCAGAAATTTAACTCAATTTGGTAAATTTTAAGCAAAGGAATTTGTTTTGTTTTTGTTTAGTTTTCAGTGCCAAAGCTAGCTTCACTTTTTAAAGATACTCTAATTTAAAGAGACTTTCTCTGTCATTTGCATCTGGTTATGGATATTTAAGGAACCTGGGATGTAAAAGTTTCTAGTGGTTCTTTTATCCTCATGGGAATTTCTATTATTTCAATTCACACACATGTGGTCCGGTCCATTCCTGTTCAATCAAAGAAGAAGTTAGGAGATGGCCCAGTGAGTAAAGCACTTGCCACACAGGGATATGGACCTTAATTAAACCCCCAGAATACACATAAAAGCTGGGCTCAGTGGCATCCATCTGTAGTCGCAGGGTCCCTATGGGGAGAGGAAGCCCAGGCAGTAAAATCCTCAGAAGCTGGCAAGCCCACTAGCCAGGCAGAGGCCATGCAGTAGCAAAGAACAAAGAAGCCTTGCCTCTAGCAAGGTGGAAGGCAAGGTGAGGACTTGAGGTTTTTCTCTGACTGCCTTGTCATTTGTGCATCTGCACATAGTCAGCACATACTACACAGGTGTCACAGGAAAGAAAAAAAGAAAGGAAGAGGAGAGAGAGGGAAGGAGGGAGGGAGGGAAGGAAGGAAGGAAGGAAGAGGGGGAAGCAAAGGTAAAGTGGTTGGAAGTGAGGGAGAGGAACTATTATTTAAAGGGAAGACAAACACAGCCTTGGAAATTAGGACACCTCACCTGCAATGAACTAAACAGGTAAGTGAGCACTTGATGCTCTCATCACGTTCTAGTGAAAACACTCAGGCAAATCAAATAAACAATATTCACCAAAAGCTTGCCATGGGAAAGCCTCTAAGGGGGTGCTCCCATTTCTACTTGTTGGGGCTTCAAGGGTGCCCAAGTTCTGTCTGTATCAGTCAGTGACTCACACCATTCTCCTTAAACAGGAATTCCAGAGAAACCCAAAGCAATGATTCACAGACTGAGAAAGTGACTGCACTGTCATCTGGCAGGACGTCCTCCCAACCTTCGGAGGGTCATTTTGACTCTTCTTAAATCCAGTGTAACTCCAAATATTATTCTCCAAGCCTCGATGTGAACCAGTAACATAGAGAATGCTCTTTATTTATACATGAGAGATCCACTTCTTAATTATACAGGTAAACATACAAATAAGCAATAAGTAAAAACCTTGCCGAGACCTTCAGAACAGTTCAAAGTCTGGGGAACATATGTAGTGCAGCCACATAACATTACATAAGCCTCTGATGTGATGAATTAAAATTAAAAACATTTCAATTTGTGTTAAAGATTATTTTCCAATTATCCCAATTTGATCATTTTACACTGTATACATATACGGAGTTGTCAAATGAGCCGCGTAAATATTTACAGCTACAAAAGCTACATTTAAGAATGCTGTTTTCAGGACGGACGTCTCTGCCTTGTCAGCCCACTGATAGCACTTCTCCATCGTGCTCTCTCCACCCCCTGAACGTGGAGCACTCCCTCCAACACCTGCCTGCCTGCTGTGGCTAAGCACTTTACCAAGCAAAAAACTGAGGAGCAGCCCTTCTGTTCCCTGAGATTCACACAGGAACAGTGGCAGCCTCCAGACAGACCATTAATGCCATCCAGGAAGAAGAGAATTCCCTTGTGTTCTCAACATCAACCATAAATAAGTAGATAATCAATTAATTAATTAATAAAATAAGTGAGCAAACAAAATAAAGCCTGCAATTTAACGGAGCACGCTTCTAACTCTGATGGGTATTAGCAATGTCACAGGTTGCGTGTACATGGGTGGTAGCATTTTAGGCCTGCGTATCTTCCTCTCCAAAGCATCCCTGTTTTGGGAGTAAGCTAGACAGGCACCCTGGCCATAAGCATCCTATCCTGCCTATCCCCTGCCATTTACAAATCCCTACCATCCCTTTAAACATTACACAGGAACAAACTACTCTGTCAGAACTTTCAGAGTTTTGATGGATCATCTACAATCTTCACAAATACTGTACTCTATGCTTGAATGTTTCCACAAATAGTCAATTTATTAAAACTACAGTTCCCAAAAAAGCCATTTTCCAATCTGAAATATGTTCTAAAAATACAAAATCGAACAAAATATGTAATCAATAGGTCTTACTTTTTTACAAGCCTCATAACTACAGATTTGAGAGCAGAGATTCCTGCAAGTGAATCCTAAACCAAGTACCTTCTCTCTAAAATAAGTTTAATATTTTAACATTAAAACACCATCATGTGGGAAATCCAGGATTAATTGATGAGATCCAGAATTCAAGTCAAGTGAGAAAGGTTAAAAATGGAGAGAGCAACATGCAGCGACAAGAAAAAAAAATCATAATTCAATTTCATTTTACAAGCAGACCAAAACAAAATAAAACATACAAACTAACAAAAACAAAAACAAACCTGTCAGGGATGAGAGTGCTGGTGGGGTGGATAGCTTTACAAAGGTTCTGGGATGTGGCTCTAGAAAGAGGCCATTGTGGAAACAGGGCAGCAAGAAAGGAAAAGGAAAGCAGCTTACACCTGCTGATGCTGCTCCTCAGGGCACCTTCATGTCCTATTTGCATTCCTGTGAGTGAAGACCTGCGATGGCTGATAAATAAATAGTTAATGCTGTAAACTGCCTGTGTTATTTGGGGTCAGAATGGGTCTGGCCAGGCAAAAGATAACTTGCAGAGTCATTCACCAGCTTCCATTGAGCAAGCTGATTGAAACCAGCTGAGCCGGTGACATCACCACAAGCTTTTTACTATAAAAAGGGCTAGCTCCCTGAGGTCAGGAAACAGAACTAAGCTCCGTGAACAGAAGCCAAGCTGAAGAGGGAAGAGCCAAGGGAAGCTCAGAGGAGGAGAAGCTCACTCCAAGAAGAAACTGGGATGAGCAATTCGCTCAGAGGCAGCTGCAGACGAAAAAAGGCACAGGGTGGAAATTTTCCTTTAAAGACCCAGGACTGCCTTATCAACCACCACCGCCACCAAAGGGAAACCCGGAGGAGAAAATGCATGAAACCCTTTCCGGCTCTCAGTTCCTGGAACCGAATTAAAGTGTAAAACCATCACAGAACTAAACCTCACGAAGTCTTTCTCTCGGTATTTATTAATTGAGCTCCTGCTACAGATAAAGGCACTACTGGAGAAACTGTTATTATGATAGCGACAAAAATGGCCAAAAGCCACTGCCTTCTTAGAGCAGGAATTTTTCACTGTAAGATGGGCAAAGGTAACTATAGCACCCAGATTTGTCACAAACTTTTAGAATCATCAATTTATTCAAAACAAAAAGCTAAGAAGATTCAAATTTCAAAACAGTGGTTTTTCAAATGTTTGACTTTACTAATATAAATTCACTCCACATAAACTAGAATTACCTTATACTTGCAATAGGAAAAAAAAAGTTAATCTGAGCATAATACAAGGAAATTAACAGAGCTTTTGAAATCTAGAAAAATCAATGCTTTTCAGGGGAAACAACATTTGCTTTAAGTAATGCGGTAGACAACTGTTCAGACTACTGCCTGCCTCACACTTCCTTCTTCCTTGAAAAAGGTCACACACACTCCAGTATGTACACAGAAACTCCTCAACCAAATCAGGAGCTGATGGAGTGATGGGGCGACACTAGACCTAAACATAGATGAAGATAGGCTACTGCCCCCTGCAAGCTGATCTAGGGAACAGGCTACCTGCTACGAACATTTTCAATCAACTTGGCAAATCCAAGGAGCCCATCAGTGAAGACCTGAAAACAGGCTCAGAGCCCCATCGCTCTATCCTCTTCCCTCCTTATCCTGCCCAAGACTGACAGCTTAGCTACTCCTACGATTCCTTACACTACAAATTTTACATTGAAGCTGACTGAAACCAAGTGAATGTAAAACTCAGTTCCTATGTTGGGTGAACCATATTCCAGGTGTTCTCAGTTGCAGAGGGCAAACTGGCCCCCATGCAGGCCAGCCCAAGCACTGACGTGATTATATCCTGTCAGGTACTTACGTGTGTCTACTTTTTGTTCTGTGTTCTTGTCCTTAACAGTCTTAAATCGGGAGGCATGAAGGTACCTTTCTAGAATCTTCTTGTATGGTTATGTCTGGGCACACCCACAGATCTAAGTTGTAGTGGTAGGTGCTTTAAAAATTCAAAATAGTATTCACATCACTCCTAGATTCTTCTTGGGTCCTAAAATCAAGGCTTTAAAGGGGGTGAAAAGACTTTAAATTCAATTTCTAACTTTCTTAGAGAACATAAAGACAAACCAGAAGCTTGTAGGCAGCACTACTTCTCAATAACAATTCAATTTGACTTAATGGGTTATTTAACACAAGACAAATAAGACATCAAGTAAAATACAGTATCCACACTAACTGCGAATCCCAGTTACACACGTGGCAAGGCAGGACTGTGCAGACTCCTACCTCTCCCCACTGCCACTGTTCTTTTTTCCATTGTTTTCTAAGGTGCGTTTGCTGTGGTTTCCATTGTGTCCAGTGCCACAGCCCCCATATCTAAAAGGCACCGAAACATTCTGCACTTTTCAATTAGGGAGCTGGCAAGTACATTTTTATTGTTGTATTTTCCCTAGGACTTGTATGTTCAACCCCTCTACATGATCAGTCATCAGTATAAGCTGGGATCTGGAGAGCTGAAGTTGGCTGGTTTGGTTGGTTGGTTGGTTGGTTGGTTGGTTTTGCAAAGTGACAAGGGTATGAAGGTTTGTTTTTATCCAGTGCCTTTTAAACTAATAGTAACCAACCATCATTTAAAATATGTGGACTGAAATGTCATACCCATTCATCCACAGATTCCAAGATGATAAAATGTGTAAGATGTGTTCATTCAGCAGCTTCATAAAGCAACAAGTTATTCTTAACCACAAAAAGCAAGAAAATAAAGAAAAGGGGCTAAGTACACAAACCTAGAACTGCACACGGGGGTCCTGAGACTGCCTGCACTCACTGCATGTCTCAGACACGCTCTGTCATCATCCACCAGGGCACAGGACCCACAAGTCTCTTTCTGCCAAAACACAGAGCTCAAAATCCACACAATGTTAATCTGATATAAAGAATTCTCTTGAAGGTGGCCTTATATTTTACTTCTTTACATAAAGTCAAATGTGTCAAGAATGAGTTGATGACCTCCTCAAAGCCCCTTCCATTAAAGGTCAATCAATCATACTGTCCCTGCCCCCTTCACAACAGTTCTAAGTGTGCGTTTTATACTTCTAAACTAGCTAGCAAGGATTTTCCCATCCTACCATGTCATTCAAACCAGTTCTCCAAAGCTCAAAACAAAACAAACCACCAAAGCTACACACTTCAAAGAATTAGCCAAAATGACTTCCTTTTCCTTCTCTCTCAAAGACCAAGAGTGTCACTTACATTGTCTTACAGAGAGCTGTAGCAGGAAACCAACTGCCAAGCGTTCCCACTTGTCTTGGGGAATACCTCTCTAAGATGCTTAGTTCTGACCACAAGCTCACAAGGGGAGGTGCTGAACTTGCCAGGGGCTGGAGCCCTGACTCACACTATCAGTCAGTGAGGACTGAGTCATCACAAGGCAGGCCCAGGGAGCACAGACCAAGAACCTCCAGGCAGCCCACAAAGGTTCTGGCCACAATGAAAGCAAAAAAGAAAAAAGAAAGAAAGAAAGAAAGAAAGAAAGAAAGAAAGAAAGAAAGAAAGAAAGAAAGAAAGAAAGAAAGAAAGAAACTGGTATCATTCCAAATACCTACGCTACCCTGCGAGAGGACCTGCTCTTTAGAGAAAGTATGGTTGAAGCCGTAAATACATCCCTCTCAAGGCCAATGGACGCAGATGCCAGCCACAGTCCTGGAAGACGGTTTTACTTAGAAATGTCTCCCCTTTAAAATACTTACATACTCCAGGGACAGAATCACAAATTATTTAGATCATGAAAGTTTGCACCTGGGCCAGGTGTGGTGGCGCATGCCTTTAATCCCAGCACTAAGGGGGCAGAAGCAGGTGGATCGCTGTGAGTTCGAGGCCATCCTGCTCTACAAAAGCAATTCCAAGATAGCCAGGACTGTTACACAGAGAAACCTTTTCTCCAAAAACCTTTAAATAAATAAATAAATAAATAAATAAATAAATAAATAAATAGTTTGCACCTGGATTTATTTACTCTTCTGAAAAGTTACCAAGAAGATAGGAAACCACTCCATCTAAGGAATGGACATTATGGATTACATTATTTAACAAAATGTGGGACACTGAGCACAAAACAAAAGCTTGTCAGTGTCACTGAAGGGGCTCTGTCATGACATTCTGATGGATGTGCCAGCCATGGCTTCACCTCAGCATGGAACTTTAAATACCAATCCTGGCTACTGTGTGTGTTCAAATTTTGCCATTTGACTTATCTTAATCATTACACCGAAACATATTGGTTAAAGCAAAGCCATAAAACACCAAGCTTCGGCAGCTTGGGGTGAGGGGTTGCGGGTGTGGAAGTAGCCTGGTCCTTTAACAAAGTCTGGGAAAGTAGGTCAGCTGTCACCTGTGGCAGGATTCAGCTTCCCACAGGAGAGAGACTGCATGAGCAGCAGTCAGGAATCAGTTTTCAACAGCTGGGACTTGAAACTTCAGACTTTGAAGAGACAACTTTTCTCCCGGCAGAAAACACATGCAGAGTGGAAGGTTTGTGTGTGGCTCTCTGCGTCTCATCTTAGTATGTCACTTTTCTTAAGAGGGAAAAAATAGTATTTTCTGGAAAATATTTACAAAACACTTGATGTGGAAATATTAAATTAAAAGCTATTCTCAAATCTGCTTCATTTCTCAAACAAGCCCATCTATGTAGATTTAGCCAAGTTTAAAAGCTTTGAAATGGTCAGTGGCCTTAAGTCCTTGACTATGCTTTAAAACATTAGAAAACAAACCTGAAAAGTGACACTCATTTTTCTATGTGACTATAAACCTTTTAATGTGCACATGAAGCACTGTCTGACAAGGAAAACAAAGAGCTCGGAAAGGGCTTAAGAAAGAAGCAATATCAAGGTCTTGACAGAGCTCTTGCTTTCAAAGCATTCACCACTGTGGCAAAGCCTTTCCTTCCCATTTTTTAAAAAAACAACTCAACTCCAGGAACTGCTGAGCCAGGTTCAGCCCCAGGGAGCCAGGTTCCGCAGTTACTGGACATTAAAGATTAACCATCATCCCCCATCCAGGGCAAAAGAGATCCTCACCACTACAATTTAGGACATGCAGAGAATTGTTTTTCTGTGTTCCAAAATATATGGGTCGCCTGGCACACGAAAAGAAACCTAATAGGAGCTAGTTTTCCACTAGTTAACCTTTCTAAAATTGATGTGAGGAAAATACCTTAACGAGTCTCCAGTAAGTTGGTCCAAAGGCAAACATGGACGCTTTAGTGCTGGTCTAAGGCTGCTAACTCCACTACATGCAATTTCAAAAGCTCCAAATGAAAAGGAAGTCTTAGCCCATTTCCTGCACCTTACAGTTCAGTTCTTCCTTCCCTAACCCCCAAAATGGAAGGCAGGCAGGTGGAGGAGACCTTCTCTCCTCTCAAGACCTTCAAGAAGCCCTTTGTCCTGCCAGCTCAAAATTATGCCGGCAACTAAAGTGAACGTGTTTTAAAAATAGGAGCCGAAGGCACCCAGAGAAGACAAAGCATATGTTGCAGCCACAGTGAAGCCGGCCCTCACCCCAGAAGACTGGAATGCAAGGATACAGACCACAGGGACTGCTGCATCACCCTACTCTGACAACTCAAATTAATAAGCCCATAAAAAACAACAGAAACGCCAAAGCGAGAACGTTCTTAGGCACTGCAGTGTCATAGGTGAACAGCATCCATCACTTTGCTGTAAGGTTTAGCTTATACAAGAGAGCCATTCATTGCACTGAGACAAAATAGATTCTGCATTCAGTGCTGTCACTACAAATGCAATGGAAAATAATAAAAATCATTGTTTCCAAGTGTTTTAAAGTTTTAGATTCAACCAAATTCATAAATAACAATGATTGGATGAGAGAGTTGGCTTGAAATCAAAACAGTGCTACCAGGAGCAGAAACAAGCATGCTAACAGAACAGTAGGACCATATCACTGCAGCAGTAAAAAATATTGTGTATTTTTTTTTAAAGTAAAGGAAGCAGCTGTCTAAATATTTTAGATTCTCCCCCCAAAAACACTGTTTATACACTGATCTGAGGATAGAAATAACCTGTTTAGGCAGTGTTTAAAAACAGAAAGCACACACACACACAAACACACTGCAATGCCTACTGGGTCTCCATCCTTCCCCACGGCATCTGAGGCATGTCCTCCACTCAGAAGCAGGATGGTAATCCTACAGTGAAGATCCCCCTGTTACTCTCCAGGGCTTACCTGTCATAGTCAACTGAAAACAAGCAACTGATCTGCTTTAGATAGCTGTAAATCCTCTGTATACACAATGCCAACTTTAATAAAAGGCACGGAAATGTAAAATGAAATTTACAACAAAACAGCTTTAAGTGTAAAATGTACACCACGTTCCCAGCTTCCTTCCCTTCCCTTAAAACACCAGAAGGCCCCACAGCTGTGGGTAGAGTTTGCTGACACAGTTCTGACTGGTGTGTCATCTGACATCTAACATCAACATTACTATTTGGACCCTATGTTACAATTATTTCAAACACTGAATTCCATAATATCCCCCAAGTTTAAGAGCTATTTATTCACTCATTTACTTCTTTGAAGTCTGCCCTCTTACAGACTTAATTGAACTCACTCTTGCTTGGAGGTTAACACTACCATGATTCTCAGTATACTATTCTTGGTTAGTGAGAATTTTTCCTTTTATCTCTCACCTATGGTAGCATAAAACATGCAATCATTAACTTCCTATAATATAGTTCCCTTTTTCTCAACTGAGCAGTTTCTTCATGATTAATTCTCAGGTGGGTTAGTGAATCAAAAGTTACAAACAGTTTTAGGGACTGGACTGCTGAGTTTGTAATACTGAGATGGAAAAAGCAAGAATGTCCTGTAGTAACTGATGTCTTCAGTTGTTGGTGAACATTTTTGAAGAAGGGAGGAGATGCTGTGGTCCCTGTAGAAATGAAAGGACGACCTGCAGGAGGTACTTCTCTTGTTCCAGCACACGTTCCAGGAGTCACACTCAGGCCACTAGGATAGGCAGCCAGAGCAAGTACCTTTGGACTCATGTCCCTAGCCCGAGAGTCAAAATTTTAATTGTTAAAAAACTTTTTAGAATCCAAATACACACAGACAAACAGACACACACACACACACACACACACACACACACACATGCACGCACATACATACACACATATATATATGTATGTATGTATCCTCGGATAAAAATTGAAATATTTATCTTCCAGAATATAAAGTAAAATCAACATTCTTCTGGTTGCTCAGGCTAGTCTGTATGTGGCAACTTTACCTTTGTGTATGCCTCTTCTTTCACATGAGCAAACATCTGTATACATATGTGCATCTTTAAAACTTCTCACTTAAAAAAATAACTAATCTTGCTCTGTCATCAGCTACATTCTCATAACACAACTGCAGGGAATCTCTTCTTCAGGCACCGTGTGATACCTACATAAATTAACCTCAGCAGAATCACTGCCTAGCTTGTCAGCTCTCAACTACCTACCAGTCACAGGTAACCAGAAACAAGGGGCAAGGCCAAATGCCTGTGTAAAGGCTGAGAATGCCCAGCAATGAAATGGGCTCACTTACCCTAAGACAATGTTGCTGGGCTGGTGTAAGAAAGCCAGCCTGATGCTAGGAAAGTGCCAGCTATTCATCAGTGGTCCAAAAGTATACTGCCAACACTGTGCATGGCATGTGGACAACCGAAAGTTTTTTTTAAAAAAGGGGAGGGGGGGCGGTGACAAAAGTCAACAAAAATCTATGATACTTGCCAAAAAGAAAAGGTAGGTAGCAAAGGGATCTCAGGAAAGGATAATCTATAGCCATATTTCTATTTGATGCATCCTAAGACACCCTGGTAGGAAGAGCTTACTTACTATGTCTTGACTCTTTTTGTCACCCACACTTGGTACAGTCCCAGGCATTTATTTTGGAGACTATTTGTCTCTGCTGGGGATAACCATAAATCTGAGGTGCACTCACCACCCCTCCCAAGTTCCGCACCCACGGCCATGTCTCAGTCATACTGCTTGTCAGAGTATCACCTTCTTGTTTATGTACTGAATATGTGTGCCCCTGCATGAGTGTAAGTGTGAGACAGTATAGAACAGTATCTTTATTCTTTCTTCATGTCAATACACATTTACTGACTACCTACATTTATTAAGGATGGGGAAGTATAAAAACAGGCAGAAGTGTGCTCACACATGAGGCTTTCTTCCAACAAAGCCAGACCTTCCACTGCTAAAGTACAAGGCATGGTAGAAGGTTTTACGCATCACTAAGAAGAACACAGGAAGAAACAACGAAAGGGCCAGCATGAGGTAGGAGATTTGTGTCCCATCTACAATGCCCAGAAGAGGCACTCAGAAGACAGTGCCTTATGGGATGAGGACAGACCAGGAGAAACCAAATCCTTAACGTAGTCCTCCAGTTGCCATTAGCGCAGGCAAGCTCTATCATACAGAGGTGTGAATGGCAGGCTTGTGGCTCCCAAAGCCGTTGTGCCACGAGAACAGAGCTATGGTGAGAAGGAAAGCGGAGCCCAAGAGAGCAGAATGACCAGTACAGCCTGTGCCGCTGGACGGATCCAAACCACACCCATATCTATGCATGCTGAGCTACTTGGTGACTTATGAGGCCCTGAATCAACTAAGTCAGCCCCATACAGGTTGAGGAAATTTTATGCTTTGCTTCCACTAATGGGAGTTCTCCTGGGGACTATTTCTTGAGAATAGTGAGATATTATTTTGTACATTATAATTTAACCCACTCTATTCGGTAATCTGATGGGTCTGCATTTCCATACATTCCCATCTGTTATATAAATTTAACTCTTCCTAATATACCAAACTTGCAAGTAGCATCTTATTGTGCACGCACTAGACTATTTTCTCCATTATACAATATGGCTTTTACTAATAGTGGGGGCCTTGTCCTCTGCTGTCAATCTACATGCATATCTCTGTCTGGTTTTCACAGTGTGCATCTATTACTCCATGCTGTCATTCGCCCAGCCACTGTTCAGCAGCCTTAAGAATAACCATAATAAGACAGTAATCCTCAAGGACATTTCAAAAGGCGAGGCAAATGAGAGAGGACATGCTTCCAGTAGCAAATACAGGATAACGGTTATTGAACGAGGTAATGTGCAGGCTGTGGTGATGTGATGGGCAGGATAATTATGTTAGATCTTTGGAATGGTCTGTGACTTTACTCACCTCCTCTAGCCTCACAGATGGTATCAAGTTATTATCCTGAGACATAAATAGCCCCCAGAGTGTACATTTTCTCTTCATTAAAAGGCTCTAAGATCTGTGAAGGCAAAAATGTACTCGGTAATTCTTTATTGGCTTCCAAGAGTTTTAGCCTACCTCCCCTAGAAGTGTTTATTAAGTTATTTTATGAGTGTTTTGTATTCAAACTCTGGGAATAGATCATAAATGCTTTTTATTTGTGGCTCTCATTAAGATTCACTGTATTCTGAGAAAGTCCTTATTTTTCTTATCTGTTCTGACAACTTGAAGCTCAGCCAAGCGCAAATCCACACATCCTTCAGTACCTGTGTCTCTCTGATAGCATAGAGATACGTGGCCTCTAAGCTAGCACTCCTTTCTGGGTCCCTGCTTTGCTTTCACTAACAGGAGTTCTCACAGAGCTGCCTATTTGGGCATGATACATAGGCACCACTACACTGTAGCAATGACTTAAGGATAGAATTCCTATTGCCATAATATACCATAATCAGATTGTTGTCAACTTATTTAAGTTCAAAAAGACATATGAACCAAATAGTGCTAAGTACACCTTTGAATTTTAGGACAAGTAATAAATATCAAAGCTAACAAGCAAAAACAACCCATGGCATGGGGGAGGGGTTACATGGTCTTGAAGGAAATTTTAGTCTTGAGAGTTGGTGGCCATCAGCTCAAAGGAAAGAAAAATGGTCTTCTCCAGTGATGACTGCCTCTAATTTTACTAAAGTAGTTTTTTTCCAAAATGATAATCTCATATACAATATTATTAATACATTTTCAAACCTTTTATACAATATGTATTTATAGACTTTCAATTATTTTTGAAAAAAAGAATCAGCCCACTGGCCATCCTGTCCAAATCTCATGCATTGTTTGAAAATGTTAGGTTACAATTTTGGTACTATGCTCTTTTGAAAATGTGTAATTGGTGATGTTGGCACAGAAGCTGGAAACAACCCACACTTACCAGGTGGCCTCTGAAAAAGTGCATCCTGAGGCTGAGAGCAAAGAGGATGGGCACCATGGCCTTCTGTTCCTTGGACTGTTATCTACTACACTAATTTTGTCCGTTGCCTCCTAGCACCACCCAACGAAGTAAGCACAACCTCTGAACCTTCCTGTGCCTCCCTCCCCAGTAACAGCAATGACTGACTGCTAAACTCAGCACAGGTGGAGGGCACACAGGATGGAGGCAAGTTCCGGAGGCAAGCATTCTGCAGGCTCTCAAGGAATACCAAGCCCATCTATGGCACGTAGTCACCTGGGCTTTTTCCTACTCTAGCACACTCCTGCTTATCCTCAGCACCAGGAGGACACAGCTGTCCCCACTTGTGAATATACTCACACTGAGAGGGATGTGACTCCATTCACAGGTCAGCAATCCTCCATCTCCACCACCACCCCTCCATAGAACCTTTGAACCCCATTTGTTTTAGGTATCCCTACAGGTTTGCTATTATTGTGCTTGCTGATTTATCTTCTGTCCCTCTTGTTTCATGAGGGCCAGGGCAATGTCTGTATTCCCCAAAAGAAGCAATAAGTCTGGCAAGCACCCGAGGCAGTCTAGACATGTAAGGGAAATAAAGGAACATTTTTAAAGCTTGCCTATCAAAGCAATAAAGCTAGAACAATCACACATTTCCCTAGCTCATCGGTCACAATTATGAGAGACAGCCACATCTTAAAGATGCCCTATAAAACGAGGTGGCAAAGCCCAGTGGTTTTCAAGGAGGCAGTAAAGGGGAGAGAGAGGAGAGGAAAGATGAAGCACCATATAGGGTAAGAGAGCTTACTTACAAAGAGTCCTTGGATCCTTTCTGTTGTGACGTTAGTATAGGCTACTATCGACATGACACCCAATTATGAATGGCCATGAACCACATGAGTTTTAATAAAGTCCCTTATAGCAGTATATTTTGTCCAACTTCTTATGTTTTCCCCAAGAGTACTTCACTATTATAAATGTATCTCTAAGTGCTAAATAGATGCTATGTCTCATTTGTAGCTAATTAGATCATTTCTTTCATTGGTGGCTACATATAAGACCCTCTTATATGTATTCTTCATGACTGTTGTTGTTGTTGTTGTTGAAAAATACATGAAACATGGCAAAGAGGAAGGAGGGAGCCTTCACCTAGGGAAGGGCTTCCTGATTCCTGTACTGTTGGTGCATGGGCCTGATGAATCTGTGTTGTGTCACTTTCCTATGTGCTGTAAGATACTTAGCAGTATCTCTGGTCCCTATTCACTGTACTTTGATCCATCTGAAAATGACAGCAGCTGCTGCCCACACCACCCCAATTCCTGTCTTGGAAACCATGTAGGGACAAGCATTAAAACTCATCTCGGGGTCTCAGAATACAAAATATATTTGAGGGTAATCTGTATATACACATGGACAATGGTCACAACAGGCAGTTAATTAAGAAAGGAGGCTGCTTGTCTGAAGGAATATGCACTCCTACTAGTAGCTTAACCAGCTGTATGAGTGGTCAACCGAATGGGCTTTCTCAAAAAAGCATCTGCTTTGTTAAGTTTTACAACATAGAGTTTACTGTTGAGGTCAAGCCTTGCCCTATCCTAAGTGACTCAGTGTTGTTGGAAACAACAGCTTTTCCAACTGTGCCTCACGATGAGAGACATCATTTTCAAGTAGGCTTTCCCTGCATTTAGGGGGATGCAGGATAGCTGTGTATCTGGGTGGATTCGTGAACAGCACCATCTGCCCAGCTCCACCCACACAGAGAAGACTGACAAGTTACTTACTCTTGGGAGTGGAAGGGGACTTTACCAATTCATTGTAGTGAACTGAGACCAGAGAGGAATATGGGTGTATTAAAATTAGAGTCATGAGAACCTTTTCCCCAGAACAGATGAAGAAAATGATAGAATTGTCTCATCTGGACCCCATAAGTGAACACTTAGTACTGCAACAGTGATGGCCCTGGGCAACATGTCATCTTGTCATCCAGTATGTGTGCAAAGAACCAATAGGCAGAGAACTCAACGGCTGTCTGGGGGCTTCAGCTTGGCTTCGTCCCACTGTTGACATGCCTACTCAAATTGCTGTCATCTGCCCATCATCCTGTTCACCCATGTGGACCACGTATTCAACCACCCACTGGTCTGGACACAGTCCTGACTTACTACCTTAGACTGAACTGTGCAGCTTGGCTCCAATCTGTGACTCTACAGCATGCACAGGCGCAGCTGTGCCCCTCTAAAGACCTCCAGTTGGTTGGGAATCTATTTCAACACTACAGTCTCTTTGCATTTCTACTAGTTTTCCTAGCACTGTCTTCTCAGCCCTTTATAATCATCCTATGACCTACATATATAATATGTAGGTAGGTAGATAGGTAGAGGTAGATTTAGTATGCTGGGTGTAAGGTGTGATCCTAGAGTTAGTAGCGATTAATAATAAATCCTAGAGTAGTAGCAATTAATTAGAATGATGAAGATGATTTTATTGTTAAGTCAGTAAATTCTTAAGACTCTGAAAGGACTCTAATGTAGTCCCTGTGTTTCTGATATCTCACAACATTCAGAAGGAAAAAAAAAAAGCAAGCATGTCTTAAGACATAAAAAAGTTTAAATAATATCTCCTGAACTTTTCTTTTGGGAAATTAGAGACCCTCATTCAGAAGCTCGTGACAGCGCTCACGACTTAAGACCAAGTCTAGACAGAAGAAGGAAAGCAAGCCATTCCTTCACCGTGATTACTTCCCTTCAAACTTCTCTCCTCACGATCTGAGTTACAGTGTGCTGCTGTCAACACTAATAAATCCAACTAGATAATTAGCAAATCGACAAATAGCTCTCTCAATGTAAGCACTTACTAACTGTAATGATTTAAAGATGTTCCCACCCCCTTCCTGCGAGCCTTCCTCAGTACTGCCTTTGAATCCCAGAACTGTAAAGAGAATTCATGTCCACACCAAGTCTAGCAGTAGACAGACAGCTTTAATTCCAGTGGAGGAGACACTACGCTTCTTTCCAACTATAAGACCTCAGAATCCATCCTTCTCTCTGAATATTTTTTTCTAAATCACTTGAAAACAGACGGGAATTTTGTTTTGGGGTTTGTTTGTTTGGTTGGTTTGGTTTACATTTTTTAATGGAAACCTGCCTTTTAAGATAAAGAAAACACTGTTAATCTTTAGAAAACATGCATGTACATTTAAATATGATAGAATAAGAGATATAACCTAACCTTTGTAGGAATTAGCAACTTGTAAAAGTTGTTTTTTTTTTCAAATAAGTTTCAATTGCAGAAAACTTTAAATCACTTTAAATTTTTATTTGTCTCTCATTCACAAAGGAAGATGGGTGTGCCGCTTCTTACAGGCTTCTCTGTATTTAAGTAATTAAATGCAGGGACTCTACATTTGCAAATTGTTTATCTAGGTTCACGATTCACCTGGAGCCTAGCCTTGCTCACATCTCTCCAGATGTCTACCTTTGGTTCACTTTACTGCTGAGCAGTTATGTGAGAAAACTAAAGATAAGCCAAACTATAATTTTTTTTTAGAGATAAGTCAAACTATAATTTTCACTATATCACATGATCTTATAAGCAAATTTCTCATTTTTGCTTTAGGGTAAACTCAGTAACAAGTAAGTGCATATTCTCCCTAAAGACCTTAGACATGTTGTACAAAAGCTTACATTTGCATGTGCCTGAGTAAATTTGACACAGTAAAAAGTCACACAGGAGACAGGAGACCTAATTATAGCAAAGGTTGTTCAATGGCTCCTAGTAAACACGTGAAACCTTCAAAACATGTACCTGCAGGAAAAAAATTGTTTGAATTCAAACAAAAACATAAATTTAAACAGAAGTTCTACAAAGTGTTAATGTATGTTCAACAGCATGCAATATCATTCTAGGAACTTAAAAATGTTCAAATCCACAGTATAATTGGACCAAAGACAGTAGTAAATGAAACCTTTTTACTATTTGTTTTTTTGTTTTTGTTTTTGTTTTTTAATTTAAAGTGGGCAAGGTGACACATGCCTGTAATCCCAGCAGTCTGGGAGGCAGAGGCAGACAGATCTTTGTGAGTTGGGATGCCAGCCTGGTCTACAAAGCAAGTCTAGGACAGCCAAGGCTACACAGAGGAATCCTATCTAAAAAAAAAAAAGTAAAGTTTTTATGTGTGTGTGTGTGTGTGTGTGTGTGTGTGTGTGTGTGTATGTGTGTGATAACTCTCTATGCAAGTATGTCTGTACACCATGTGTGTACATGGACGAGCAGGGCAGAGCCCCTAGAACCTAAGCTATAGATGGTTGTGAGGCACCACGTGGGTGCTGGGATCAAACATGGACCCGCTGCAAAAGCAGTAAGTGTTCCTAATCACTGGGCCATCTCTCCCGGCCCTGTTTCTTCTTTTACATTAAGTTTAGTTGCCTCTGTCCATGACGCTGACAAGTGACAAGGGTAAAAAAAAAAAAAAAAAAAAAAAAAAGGTTTCTAAATGCGCAATGTGCAAAAGTTAACTTTAAAATTCAAGTATAATTAACCTGACACATTGTGGCACCGCTCGCTTAGGATGTATCATAAGAATTCCCGCAAACACAGCTTACACACTCTGCACCGTGCCAGTCACACTGCAGGAGAGTAAGTGATATATGAAACAGTGTGGTCCCTAGACTACTGCATGCCATGAACTGTAGTGTTTTCATAGCACGCGCGCGCGCACGCGCACACACACAAACACATTCAGTCTTCAGCTCTTAAAGAAACATATTGGTTTAACTATGCAAAACAAAGACTTGTAATATTTTCCTGCTTATTACCTTATAGGATGTAAGTTTCAAATTAGTGTGGCTTTGGGGTGTAATATATTAGAGTGCTTGATTTTAAAAACACTGTTTAAGTTGCTGACTTTACTTTCACATACAAAATACTCATAACATAAATTTTGGTTCGCGATTATATAACTTCCAAATATTTTGCCATCCTATAGTATACTTTGACACAAAGTTGTCCTCTCTTAAAAATGAAAATATCAGACAACCCCAAAAAATTGTACTGGAGTCTCAGATATTATAGATTTAATTTTTACATGAAAATAAAAAGTTTATTCATCTCAATAGTATGAAACTTTATTTTTGTCCTTAATAAATGGTAAGATAACATGCATACCAAATAATTATGTTGAAATGAATGTCCTTATATCAGTAAACACTTGATTTGTATACCTATTTTACATTCTTCTATGCCAAAGGTCACATAAAACTGTATCAGGAAAAAAGGGATCACGGGAGGAAAATCTTTAAGAGGCCACCTTCTCAGGTTCCCTACTCATCTCTATTTCTTTACAGTTACAGTACGATTCACCAAAAGATGCCTCATTTTAGTTCTGTGCCTAACTCATAGTAAGGACAAAAATAATCATATTTCTAATGATAGGCCCAAGACACAGGGCAAAGTTAACCATGAACATGATGACGTACCTGGTCCTGGGAGGTGCTCTGTTAACATCATAGTAGAGGTCAGCCATCAGCAGCATAACAAGAACAGATCCATGGAAAGTGACAGAACCCCGTATGCTCTCTCCAAAACCAGCTGTTACTATTCAAGGATAAACTAGCCATGCTCTGGATTTCTAGGAACCCAATGGGTGACCAGTCTAGGGAATGAGTCTAATCGAGTGAGTCCCACCCCACCCCGCCCCCTCAAAAAAACCAATCCAGATGGTGGCAGAGAACTGTGACATACCCTACAGTGGCAGGAGTGTTTGTTGCCCTTTTCTCTCACCCCTTTGTGAGGTACATGAATCTGGGTGTTGAAGGCACCTTGCATTCCTGTTAGAGACTGAAGGTTGGCGGCCTAGCATACAAACTGCGGTTAAATAAAACCAGGAAGGTTTTTGTTTCTTCAAGCCTTACTATAGTGATTCTCTGGCTGCTCCTCTGCTCTGACCAGTTTAGCTATGTGCACTGGGTTTCGGCAGTGAGAGCATACTCCTGATACGAAAAGCTCAGGGACCAGGAACAGGGAGACAGCTTCAAAGCGCATTGGCTCTGTTCCCGTTTAATTGTAGAGCCTGTGGCAAGTGCCTCTCCCAACTTTCTCTGATGGGATCCAGGTGTGTCCAACCTGCAACCACAGCTGAACACATCTAACTAAGGAAATAAATAAGAGTACAGTAAAAAAAAAAAACAAAAAACAAAAAAACAAAAAACCATAAGCTTAGTTAAAACATCACAAGGTTTGGGGTGGGGGAGCGGTTTATAGCATTATTACACAGTTCTTGAGCATAAACTCCCTAGCTGTCTGCCTTGTGATGCATGGTCAAAAGGTGGACACACCTGCCAGCGTTCTAACGTTTCTCCTACAGACCCTAGGGCGAGCACAAGCCAGTGTGTCTAATAGTTCCTTCTACACCAGTGTTAGAGAGGTGAAGGAGCAGCCAGTGTTATCAGAAACTGAAGACTCAGGCCTCTCTTAAAGTAGACTAAGCAAGTCAACTTTTACTTTTAGTCAGTCATAAGAATTATTGTATATACTTTACATGGAACTTTTCTCCCTCTGACAATTTGTTTTCTTAAAAACTTGTATTTATGTCTTAAAGTCATACAGGAAACCAAAGGCAAACATCAATTATCAAAATAAAACAAAACAGTGCAAATAAGTAAATGTTTGCTATAACAGGAGCTCCACTTAATTTAGTTTGTGCAATACCTTCAATTTTAGGTGAAATGGTGAAAACTTGCAAGACTTTTCCTTGAAAGGGCAATTTCACTGGTCAGTGCTACCCAGACCTGTGAACATCTGTTACCTGCCTGACAGGACAGAAACCTTAAGTACAGTCTATAAATGCCTGAGTCAAGAGAAAGGACACCAATTTATTCATTCATTTATGCCAGAAATATTCCCTGACACGTTGCTGAAATAAAGCAGCATCCTTGCCATTAGCCAGCTGTGTGGCCACAGAGGCGGTGAGAGAGGTTTGGTCAGCTTTAAATGCCAGTTTACTAACAGGGGTTCCTATCAGTTATCTTTATGTACTGGCATTCCTAACAGGACAGGATCTCCGAGATAAAGATTGTAATCCTACCTAACATTCCTATTGACAGTATAGAAAAATGGCAGCTACTCAATATACTTACCAGCATGTGCTACCACAGTCCTTTTAAATTTACCAACCTGAGGGGATAAAGCAGACAGACATGCTGTTGCTGGCACTACTCTGCCCATGCGGGACATTGTACCTGTACTGACCATGCTGGCTGTTGTGTCTTTCTGTTTTGTTTTGGTTTGGTTTTTTTTTTTTTTCTTTTTTTTTTTCTTTTTTTTCTCCTTTATTAATTTATTTTTGTTACATCTCAATGGTTATCCCCTCCCTTGTATCCTCCCATTCTCCCCTTATTCCCCTCCCCTGTTGTGTCTTTCAAATCAGATGGGGTCACAGGACGTACTCTGTGTTTGCTGCACTGCACTGAGAGTCTCACATGTGCATATAATGGATCTTGATCAAATCCGCCCCCTACTCCTTCTCTCCAATGCTTTCCTGTCTCCTTTTCCTTCCCAACGTCTCCTTTTCTCTAAACCTACTGAGTCCATCTAGTCCTGCCTGTGTGTTCCTAAGGGTAGAGCCTGGCCTCCAGGAGAGCAACAGGCAGTCTTTAAGAGGGACACAGCCTTGAAGAAAGCTCGCTGTGCCTTCCCCAGCAGCCATCAGTTACAGAGAGCTGGTCAGCTAAGGGTGGGTCCTTACATACCACCCCACCTCGCACCACCGTTTTGTCTTGCTTGATGTGCAGGTCTTCTGATTTCAATCACAGCTGCTGCATGTTCACGTGTGCAATGCCCTGTTGTGCCTAGCAAGGGATGCTTGACTGCAGACATTCACCACCTCTTCTCTTACAAGCTTTCCATTCCTGCTCCCCTCTTCCCAAATGGCCCCTGAACCGTGAGGAATGGATGTGACACAGATCTCATTTAGAGATTAGCGCTCCCGTCTCTTATTCTCTGCACACTGACCAGTTGTGAATGCCTATATTAATTGCCATCAACTGCAAAATTTTTTTCCCAAAATTTCTCAGATGAAGGTTAAGAGACGCACTAATCTGTTAGTGTATAGAGAAGAACTTGGGTGCTAATTTAATGTCCACTTAGAGGCTCTCCTCTAGGCCTTAATACCTAAGCAGTCACAGCACAGTATAAAGTAGCAGGCATGAGATGACTTCCGCCCTATGGAAAAGGCCTTGCATCTGAAGTGAGTGGTCCATTACATCCTTGCCACTTTACAGAGTAGGCTCATGTGGCCAGGGATGCTGCTACTGTAGCTTTTGAGGTTCACAGCTGGGAAGGCTGCGGTTACTCTTCTCCCCCAGAGCACATGGAGGCTCTTCCAGCACTAGGAACTCTAGCCAATAGGGGTGAAGCTTCTAGGTCAGCCCCAGCTTGCTTTCTCCATGTTCTATGTTTCAAGTGTGTGTCATCCTCAGCAGCGGAGTCTTAGCATCATGTTCTGGAGAGCAACCAAGCGCAATGGCTGTGATTGGAGACAGTCTACAGGACTCCACTCTTTGGCCAGTAACTCACTGAAACACACATACCTAAAGGTTCAAAGCTAGCATCTGCATATCAGAGAGAACACTCAGTGTTTGTTTGACTTCCTGGGTTTGGTTTACCTCGCTCTAGAATGATTACTTCCAGCTCCAACCTTTTAAAAATAGTTTTATACATTTATTTATGTTGTGTGTATGTGTGAGCATGCACACAAATACAAGCATACACAAACATGTGCCATACCATGCACTCATGTTTAAGAGGCCAATTTGCTAGGGATGGCCTTCTCCTTCAACCACGTGGGTCTAGGCACCAAAAGGTTACCAAGCTTTGTAACAAATGTGTCGGTCTAGTGAGCCATCTCACTCCTCTTTGCTGGCTTGCTGTATGTACCTTTTGTCAGTGTCCTGAAGCCCTCTGCCTCCCTCCTGCCTATGCCTGTGCTATCTTCTGGAAGGAAGAGTATCCTCTTGTGACTAACTCTGTTGAACTCATTTCATGGACTAAACTTGGTCAGTAGGTTTGCAGACACCTTCATCTGGATATTTTAATAATCATTCCCTGGATTGTCTTTGATTTCACTTACACTGCTAATAACATTTGAGGCTGTCCACTGAACGGTCAATGGCTGTTCTGTTGTTAGGGCAAATTATTTCAGTAGAGTTCCCAGTGTACTGGGTCTTGTTTCTCCAACTCTGCCTCTTCCTGTGCAGACACTGGCCTTGGTTTGAAAATTTTAATTCTTGGTACAAGGTCAACATTCCACTTTAATTTCAGTTTTAGCTTCATTTCTACTAATGAAGACTTTTTTCTGATTTATGGCTTTTAAAATTAATGCAATAAAAATCTGAAAGTAAAACACTGCCTTAAGTACAGGTTTGCTCACCTAAATTCTCCATGCTATGACTTTAAACAGAATTACATTAAAAAAATAAGCTATGGCCACATATTTAGCAGACTTTAACCAAAAACTTGTAACCAGTAAGTTATTCTACAGGCTCTACAATCTGCATTCAATTACTTAATTTTACTAGCACAAGAAAAAATATAAAAGCAAAGTTTCTACCACAACCTTACATTTTGTAACTAGGAAAACAAATTTTAAAATGCCTAATAAATGTTCCTTATTTTTATATGCCACTATTTACATGAGACTGCCTAACTTTTAAACAACCCAGTCAGTCTGGCCCAATTTAAGGAGAAACATTGAGGCTATTGACAGTTAACTGAAATGTCAAGCCACTTTAGAAGAAAGCTATTAGTAAAACAAGGCTGAACTTATTAGCACTTGTGAAAAGCACAATAAATAAACAATAGGACCCATTCAAAGACCTGAGGAGACTTACAAGAGACTGCAGAAACCAGTGCCCACATGGGCAACAGTCTGTTTATTTAATTTGCTTATCTGAAATCAGAGCAAATGATCCCCTTGGCTTGGAGTGGCTTAAAAACATCTCTGGGCATCCAGGGAGGAACTCTGTGGGATTTCCAACAGGGAGCTGCTGCTCCAAGGATCATGACAGAAAACCAAGTATCTGAGACTGTGAAAGGCATTGCTCAATCTTCGTCTCATCTCAAAACATTTTTAGTTACAGTTTTAAGATGGAGCAACAAGTAATGTGTCTTTCCTACAGAACTCTGAGAGCATGAGACAAGAGGTAGTAGTTTGGGGGTATTGTTTTGTTTTGTTTTGTTTTTAATAGAACGACTTTCTTTCTCACCTCAGGGAAAGATACGAAAGGAAACATCATGGTCACTTTCAGTGAGAACTGAAGATTTCTAGAAAACCAACAAGTAATTAAGATATGAACTGTAAATAGTTCTTTTTAATGATGTCAGCTGGGGTTAGGCTAATTGATGAAAAAGTCTGTTTCTTTTAAAGTATAAATATGAATAGAAAATTGTAAATTACCCTTTTTTATATTTCTATACTCTTTGAATAAGATGAAAGACTTGGAATATCAGAACTTCCTAATCAAAGGCTATTTAAAAATGAAAACATTTGTTGACAATGTCACTTTAAAAGTGAGACGCAGCGGGTTATCAAAGACTGGGGAGAAAGAACAAATATATCAATAATAAAGTTTTAATTTACAAGCATAGTTTCCAGCATCCAACAATATAACATTGTAAAATAGCATATGTACAGTATAACATTGAGTACATCCACTCTCAGAATTTCTTAGGTGCTTTTCATAATTCTCAAGCCTGATTCCCTCGTCAAAAGGTGGCAACATACTGTCTTTCATCAGTTTCAGGTTTTGTTGCTGACTAAACCAAATCCATGTGCCTCTGCCTCCTGAATCAGATCAAATCATCACAGGAGGCTGTGAGGAAGAGATATGCTAAAATGGCACATGTAACTCATGGATGTTTTGCGAATTTTACATCCACTAGAGCAGTGGTTCTCAACCTTCCTAACGCTACCACCCTTTAATACAGTTCCTCGTGGTGTGGTGACCCCCAGCCATAAAGGTATTTCATTCCTATTTCATACCTGTAATTTTGCTAGGGTTGGTTATGAATCATCATATGAATATCTGATATACAGGGTATCAGGCCCAAAGTGGTCACACCCCACAGGTTGAGAACCACTGCACTATTAAAAAAAAAAAAAAGGTTTAATTTTGCCTGCCAAAGAGACATGAAGGGGTACAAAAGGCATCCATCATAGATACAGAAGGCAAAGCCACAGACCACGGACACCAAGAAGATTAGCCCTTTGTCTATCTGCGGAATATCCTGTTGTTTTGATAGCTCAGTATGGATGGTGTTTCTGGAGTTGTTGGCTGTCATTAATTTAATTGCATACTGGGGCAGCTAATTAGGGAAGGCCCCTTTCAATTTAAGAAATACTGCCTCAGGTGAGGCTTGAGACAGTAGCCAACTTTCACCCCACGCCCCTGCTCACTTCTGAATCAGAGCTCTGTTCTGAACACCTACCGCTCCACTGCTGGAATGTGCCTGCCTGCTCCACCGACCTCCAAGGACCCTCGGGAATGCTGCAAATTACAGTGCTCATGGGCTGGGTGGCAAGGCCTTGTGAGAAAGTGTATGAAAGTGACAGTAGCACTGCACTCGTGAGCTATAGAAAAAGCATCTATGCGAAGTCCCCCATCACCACCCTCACATTCAGGACACAAAAGATCCATTCCAACCTAGGGGGTGGGGGTGGGAGGGAGGATGTCAGCAAAAGCAACCAAAAGAACATGCGCTCTGAGCTCCAGTTCCTTCCCTTGGCTGTTGGACTGAGTGGACTGGCCCTGCATTACAGGATGGGTCCTGGGTTCCCCTTTCCTCTCTGCTTTGTTTAGCCATTTGTGTTTCCTTTCGCTAGAATTATACTAGAGATAAGCAAGACAAAAATGGAGTCCACCTCTCAGAGCTAGTGCAGAAGAAGGGCAGGCAACAAACTGCCCTTTCCTCATCCAGAGAGGTGCCAGGACTAAGAATCAGCTCCCGCTCCAGGTACAGAACCGAGGGGCAGAAAAAAAGATGGAAGAGCTCTTAAGAACACCCTGTGTCTCTTAGCAAAGCACACTAGTCATCCATTAGGATGTCCAAGGGAACTGCAAATACAAAGAACCAGTTGTCCTACTTTCTTCTTTTTTTAATATATTTTATTAATTTATTCATATTACATCTCAGTTGTTATTCCATCCCTTGTATCCTCCCATTCCTCCCTCCCTCCCATTTTCCCCTTACTCTCCTCCCCTATGACTGTGAATTAGGGGGACCTCTTCCCTCTATATGTGCTCATAGGGTATTAAGTCTCTTCTTGGTAGCTTACTTTCATTATAAACCGTAAAGCAAACTTCGCAGTCATGATACACCCAGTCCCCCTTTGACAGGGAAATAAAATTATGTAACAGCAAAGCTCCACCATGTCAAACATTTGCAAGGGGCCAAGTGTTGAGGCTGCAGATTCACTTTCCCTCGTCCACAGAAACTCAAACACAGAGAACACTGCAATGAAGATGGTTAATTAACAGATGCAGGGTATCAGGAGCTTTTAAACTCAAACAATCAACTCTGACAATGCCGCGTAGCATAGCAGCACAAACCCAGGAGGCTACACAGGTCATCATCGGAAGATGAGTTTTTGCCTTCACAGGTCAAGAAGCCAATGCCCAGAAACTAAAGTAACTCCCTGACCAGATCACTTGCCTTGACTATGTGAAAAAGAAGTTGTGCTCTTAATTTCAAAAGGCTTTGAAATGGTAACACAAGGGCAACTGCAGAACACTGTCCCTAGTGGCCATTTTTCCTTACATTTCTAGCCCAGCAGATGTGCTTGGACGCTGGCCGCCTGCTTCAAGAAACCTTCTCCCAAGCAGACAGTGCCTAAGCTTTTTCTCAGACCAAAGAAAGCAGGAAGGCTGAAACTGAAGTATTGGCCTTACAAACTTCTCATTTTAAAAAATTCTATCCACTCTCTCACTCTGTGGGTAGAGTTGCCACAAATTGCCGTTTCATAAGAATCTTTCCTCACTGCGCATCTGTTGACTCTGTTATCTAAAAATAATTAGCGATAAAGAAAGCACAATGGTAACTGAGTAATCAAGGGAGAATTTCCTAATTGCATCTTAGAGTTCTGAGCCTTTTCATCTGCTGGGTGTGTCCCCAAACACTTTAACAATACACCTCGAATGAGTCATGTCTCTGTGTTCCAGGGACTCTGGTGTGTGCTATTATAAAGATCCATACACCAAAAGTCTGGCCCGGGATTTGACGTTAAAAAGTAATTTATCACGATTGTCTATATTTTCACATTAAAATGTCTCCACACTATGGAAGTGGAATTTGTAAAAATTATTGTCTTCCAAGATAAATATACCTGCACCAAAACAGCCCTAGATTTTAAGATCAGGAACAGCAACAACACACAAAAAATTGTTGCGTAACAGGCAAATATTTGTGTTATACACCAGCAGTACCTACACAGCATGCTTGGCTATAGGTTCCATCCCAATACTACAGTACACAATCTTCAATCCCACTTTATGTAGTAATTCCTTATTATTTTGATTGATAAAATTAGCCAAAGTTAATCTATAGTCATAAAAAGCTTCATTATTCCATAAAGCAAACCTTCTGAAAGGTTAGCCTACATACAGGTGTGCTTGAGAGTAAACGTTTTACCTTGGGGAAATCACCCAGCAAAGGGAAGGCTGAGTCTTCTCTGAGGAGCTTGACCAACACCAGCTGGCTTACTGTCCGAGCTCTCCGCGCTTGAGGACGAGGCCTTTGCTAGCCATGATTTATTCAAGCAGAAAGAGCAGAAAGAAGCTGCTCTCCAGCTACCCTGGGCCCTCCTGTGGCTGCAGCTGTAAAGGGGCTTTATTCCTGGGGCTGTTAGGGAGGGACAACTCTTCCCACTTGACAATCACCCATAAATAATAGAATACAAGGAACACAATCCTTCCACAATGAAGGCCAGCAGGCTTCTGAAACAGCTGTGATGTATATTTCATATAAACACCTGAACCTCAAAGGGCCAAGTAGGGGAGGGACCTCACAGTCCTAAGGACCCATATTGCTCTAGAGTTTAGGAAAGATACTCCACAATATGGTCAATTGAGCAGTAATTACTTGGAGCGGGGGTGGGGGGGGTGGTGGGGGGGGGAGAGAATGGCCCTGCCTGGAAATACAGCAGCTGAAGCATGCAGGCATGGAATCTGTCTGGACGTTCAGGATGATTCTGCTTGTACATCTTTGCTAAAGACGCCTAGGCCTCCTCCCCTTAACAGTGGAAATATGAACTTCTGGAATGTTGATTCGCTTTGTAGTTTACCTAAGGATGTTTAGCAGCCATAACAACTTAGAGATCGGGTCTGCTACTGTGTAACGGAATCCTGGGTTTACACACACACACACACACACACACACACACACACACACACACACACGGGAGGGGGGGTAGAAGGGGGGAGGGAGAGAATTTTAACAAAGAAATAATGTGTATAAAGATTTTTTTTTAAAGTTCATGTTATCAATTTAAGCCTACTGATTCAACAGTCCACACAAAAAGATTGGTATAAAAGCGTTTTTTTCAGCTACAAGCAATTAGGAAAACTCAAGCACTTAGCATGTCGCCTAGCACCTGCTTCAGCTGACGTGAAACACTGGCATGTAGTGTTAACTCTAGCAATCCTTACTGTTGTGTTTACATTAGTAAGAAGAAAAGTGCCCCGTGATTAACTTCCTGTTTTTCTACATAGAAGTTTACTTCCTACTGCCAAGATTTTTTTTAATCCTTAATTATTAACACAATGCTACAGAAAATAAAAACAAGTCTTACGCTTAAAAAAAGATTTCTCAACAGCCAGTAATGATTAATATACCCTATTTTAATATAAATTTGACTCACTAATTTTAATATAGTCATCTTAAAATACTTTTCTGCAAAAACAAAATAAATTATATAAATTCCTATTTAAAACAAGAATTTGTTTGTTTGTTATATATTTCAATTAAAAAATCTTCTTGAGAATAGTTAACGAAAAATTTGGTGGAGTGAAAGTATACCTGTTTACTCATAATTTTGTATAAGGAAAATCAATCAGATATTATTGGCAAGATAAAATTTAAATAAAATGTGTTTTAAAAAGTAGAATATTGGAAATTCAACATCTTAAATTTTAGTAAATGGAATAGTGAAAACTGAAAAATTTCTTCAGCGATGACTAAAATTATAAAAAAACATATGCTTAAAAAAACAATTTTAAATTAAGAATTCCTAGTCAGTTTTCACTTAATTAGTGAAAACAATAAAATACACAACTCATCATTTCATGATTTCCTGTCTTCTTTTTAGTCCAAATACAGGTAAAATTCCAATAGAACACTTTATGGGGTTTGTTTTTGTTTTTTGATTTTTGTTGTTGGGTTTTGTTGTTTGTTTTTTGGTTTTTGTGACAGGGTTTCTCTGTGTAGCCTTGGCTTCCCTGGACTTGCTTTGTAGATCAGGCTGGCCTCAGACTCACAGAGATCTGCCTGCCTCTGCCTCCCCAAGTGCTAGGACTAAGGACGTGCCCCACCCTTTAGCGTCTGGCCACTTTACATTTTTTTGTAACTTCTAAAACCATGGTGCCGTACACTCGCTTTGTGCTTCTAGCATGTCCCAACATATAAATATGCTTTCTCTTCTCTGTCTCTGAGGAAGACAACCAAATTTTGTTGGATGCCCTGTATGTGACAAGACACTAAGGAGACCATGTAATTGTTATTTTCTACCTTGATCTTTATAAGCAGGCCTATGTGCTTCAGAGCTTAGCCTTACCCACTTAAAGAAGCAGTGAATCACTCAGGAAATGGAAGTCATATGCTGTCATGGAGCCATTGATTAGGTGTCTGGTCCCAGTTCATGCTGCATTTCTGCATTCCGAGGCAAAGCGGCCATGGGAATGCTACTGTGCCAGGACAGTGCTTTCCTGCTGATGGCGAAGCTAGGGCTCTGCACACACTCACTCCTCATGCAAGCCAGCCAGGCCATGTGGACTTCCAGAGTTCCCCTTCAACTCCAGGTGGGCTTGGCAACACACAGAAGATCCCCAGATAGCTACTCACACTCAGTTCTAAACCAGTTACTTTCTATCACAATGTATCATCAAACACTGAAATAGTAATACTGGCATTGATGAATACCTACCCTTTGCTTAGTATTTGCTTACTTTATTCTCTTTAATCATAAGCAGTTTGGAAGAACATTAGGGAATTCAGTGGTATAAAACAGTACATACAGTCTTCTTTAGCGTTAGTTACTTATCTAGTTACTTTGAGATAGTCTCATTCTACACCCAGTCTGGTCTGAATGCACTGGGCACCTCATGCCCGCCTGGACCTTCTCGTGGTATTTCTGCCTCAGCTTTCTGAGAACTGGAATTACAAACATGAGGCACCACAGCTCACCAAGATATGACTCCATTTGGATTTGAAGTAAACAAATAACAAAGGAAATGCACATAAAAAATGGATCTTTAGGATAAGATCAAATTCATTTCAGATGTAATTATATAATGTAGCAATTGAGTTATATGGAATAAGGCATACACAGAAAGCTAGAACTTCTCAAACATGGTTTTGTGATGAAACAGTTAATAAAAGGAAATCCATGTGGAAGAAGAGAGTTTCCTAAGGGTAGAAAATTATTTTACAATCATGAGCAATAACCAAATTATTCAGTAACCTATTTTACAGTGTTGTTGAACTAACCTTCATTAATTATTTTCACTGTTACATTAGCTCAGTGGCCATTCATCTTTTAATGTACAGAGTTGTGAGAAGCATGGAGTGAGTTTAAACACCCCTTTAATAAAAATGTCACTAGAAAAATTAAGCTCATCATATGTTAAGAAGATTCAAAATGAGCCTTAATTACTCGTTTTAAAAAGAAACCGTCTGGCTTCAGGACTACGGGAGACAAATGGTCATCAAAGGATGAGAAGTGAGAGAGCTTAGGCACTTTCAGCCCAGCCCTGTGTCTGCATCAGACACAGAAGAAACGGGATGCAAGAGAAACAGCATCTGTGACACGGGAACCATCTGGCCATAAGAGACCCAAGAAACACACGCAAGCACCACTTAAATGGACACCAGAAATACACAGTCGTTTGTGTCCCTAAGAAGAGTATGATAACTAAACTCCAAATCTGGTTCCTTCTCTTCTTGAAATCTAACCAAATCCTTCACCTCAGATCTCTACAATTCTTCCATTTCCTCAGCCTCCATAATCTTCTATAAGAAAGAACCCATGAGCAGAGTACATCTATTTCAAACATCTCTCTTTCGGTCCCAGGAAATTCCGAGTTTTCAAAGGGCTAACACTGATCACGAGACAAACCAACAACATTTGACTTAGACGAAAAAAAGAGCTGCTTTACTCCGAAGGCATGGTGTCGGTTTAGAAGCCCCAGTTCCTGAGGGCTGAAAGGTACTATCCTTCTTTGGAAAGGTGACATTCCCAAAATGGCGGAGATGGGAACATAACGTGGTTTTCTTGTCATTTCATTTACACTTCATGGTAAGTTTGCAACAACAACAACAACAACAAAATCCTGCCTCTGTCATTTCCAAACGGCCTCAGTAGCACATGGAGCCCAGCGATCCATGCAGGTGGCACTCACTCCTCACTCCTTGCTGGCAGCACCTTGAGCCTAGTGCTCTCAGTCTAAGGTGAGTGACTGCACAGCTTCCTCCTCAGAAGACACTAAATGCAAATTCCTAGAATGATTTATTATAAGCAAATGCTAATCTGACTTCTATTAGAAGCAAAATCAGAAGTGGCCCATGTTTCTTAGATGTTTTAGAACATTAATAAACTTCTTTTGAGTGGCTATAATGAGAAAAGAGGGCCAAATAATTAAATGTCAACTCCAGCTGACAAATAACGGTTTGAAAACAGGAGTGAGACATGATCCCAACCACTATCTTCTATGAACACTGCGACCGAGTGGGACACTGGGATGAGAGCTGGCTGTGTGCAACAGAAAACACTAGTCAGAGTCTGCAAATTACCTGGGAGAGAATGCAGATGGTATCTGCAATTATAGATGTATTTAATGCCCAAGAACGCATCCTCAGTTCTATACGCAAAACTGTAATAATCAAGAAAGTAAAGGTAATCAGAAACCTGCAAGCATCTTTACTGCAAATCTTCATCACTAATTATGGCAAAAATGACCACTGACATTTCAATACATATTGGTTTTCAAGAATAAGATCTTGAAGATTTCTAATTTATCACATTTTAATTAAGTACATATTACCAGCCGAGTTACCAAAGGATTTAATTTTCACAATAATTCATGTGGTATAAACTACAGTGGCACTGCAACACCTCTGGCTGTGTGTTATTGGAAATGACTTAATGACACACATCCAACTTAATACACGTGGAAAGAGCAAAGAGGTTGGGGAGTGAATGCTTCATTTAGTACTCTGCTTACCATGAAAGCAGGAGGATGGGAGTTCAGTACCCAGAACCCAAACAAGAAACGAGAAGTGGGATGGCATGTGCTTGTCGCTCACAGCACTGGGAGAAGACGGGTGGCAGAGACAGGTGGACCGCCCAGGGGCTTGCTGGCCAGTCTTGTCTGCTTCATGGCTTGCAGGCCAGTAAACGGAGCCTGGGGCATGAAAAGTTGGGTTGCCCTCTGACCTCCACAGGCAGGCACACACTCCAGAGAACAAAAGCAATCTCCACTAGATACTTCCTTGATTTTTCCACGTGAGCCACACAGAGGAAGATGGAAAAACTACCACTAGCTTTCCACCCATTCCTATTACCAAACTACCCCACCCCCACCCAACCCCGCCCATGTTTTTAACCTACACCTTCTTTAACAACATGGATTATTTCCCTCTTTCGTATAAACTGCTATACGTGGCACAATGTATTTTATTTGTACTTTTCCAAAACATGCCAAGAAACAACTGGTTCTTGGCTTTGTTCTCAAGTAGAGCAGTCCTATTTGTGAAGAAAAATCAAACCTGAGTCCATTAAATACCTATTGCCCCCATGTAAGATCCTGAGACAAGCCTTAAAGCATTAAGACAAGGTGATAAGAACTCATTTTCTTTTTTTTTAAGATTTATTTTATTATTATGTATACAGTGTTGTCTGCTTGTTTACCTGCATGCAGGCCAAAAGAGGGAACCGGGTTACATTATAGATGGTTGTGAGCCACCATGTGGTTGCTGGGAATTGAACTCAGGACCTTTGGAAGAGCAGGCGGTGCCCTTAACCACTAAGCCATCTTTTCAGCCCCCAAGAACTCATTTTCAAGTCCCATGAATTCCTTCAAGCACCTTGCTGTATTCCCTTTTGTCCCATGACTATTCTGAAAGTGATTCCTTCGGTTTGCCTAAGAGATTCACTATCCCTATGTCCTTGACATGCCTCCTCTCCTGGCAATGGTGTCTCTTTTACACAAGGACATCATTTGACAGGAACTCAGAAGCATCAGAGAAAAATAAAACGAACAAAATAAATGCCTAAGTTAGCTCACTAAGCATGGCTGTTAACTCCAGCACTCAGGAGGTATATAAACAGATGCTCAAGAGTTCAATGACAGCCTTGGGGACATAAGAGACCCTGTTTTTAAAGATAAATAAATAAGTAAGTAAGTAAATAAAGTGGAGTAATTGGGCTCTTTTCTATAATTGTGCCAAATCTTTATAAATCTTTATTGTTGTGCCTTGGTACTCAAGGTGGACTGGTTCCCAAATCTCAGAGACCAAGCTCTGCAGACATTCGCCCTCTTTATAAAAAGTGGGCTGGTGTTTCTATGTAACCAGTGCACATACTTCCATATACTCTGAGCCTATAGATTGCTTAAAAGCAACACAATGCAAACACTGAATCATTAAACTGCATTGTTTGAAGAACAATTACAAAATGACAAAAAAATAGATAGCCTATAGCTATGCAATACTCACCTTAAGTTAGTACCCCAAAATTCACATTGAACCTAAATGTCAAAATGATACTAGAAAGAAGTGTAACCTTGGGGAAAAGATCAGGTCATGAGGGTAGAACAGTCATGACTGGGGTTAGTTTTATTCATATACGGGGCCCAATGGAGCTCAGCTGCCAGCTCCATCCAACACTCAGTTACATGAGACATGCCTGTGGGAAGGAGCCCTTAACTCAACCATGCAGGCATCTTGACCATGGACTTCCTACCTTTGGAACTTTGAGCAGTTTCTGGTGTGTCCAGACCACAGTCTAAGATACCTGATTAGAGCAGATTAAGGCACAATGTAACTGGTTTTGCAGAACAGAAAACTGAGACTACAGAAGGTTAAATAAGCTCCTGAGAATGGGCAGTAAGTCAGATGCAGTGCGGACCTTGCCCTTTCTCCTCTGCATATTCTGCCAGGTCTCTTTATCCACTGACATTTATGTGTGAGAACCGGTGTCAGTCATTAGTGTAGCACTATGCAGGGGGGAGCGAGTTGCACAACAAAGACTGTGCTCACTGGCCTTTTTATACAAGAAGCAAACTACAGCTCTTAGAATAACAATGTTTTAACCTAAGACAAGAGTTTATTTTACACAGAGAATGGACAGAAGTAGCTTATCAACCTTACTATGGCACGACTACAAACCCATTACACTTCCTCTACCTGACCACCTTGTATTACTTTATGTTCTCTAGTGTAAGATGCTCGCTCGTTCACGTGGTCTAAAATGACTGCCAGAGCTTCAGCCATCACGTCTATGGGCCAGGAGGCCAGATTAAAGCAATGAGGAAAAGAAATATGATATTTCTTCCTCTTATGGGTGGTATGTCCCACATGCAACACTCAACTATCCTGTCTCCTTATACTACATAGAACTTACCTCCCAAACTCACCTGACTACACAGCAGGCCTCGAATATGTGCTGTCTTTTGGCCTGGGGGTGGGGGTGGGAGGCAGGGGGGAGGGGGGAGCAATCTAAGCTCAAATGTAGTTATAGTATTACTATTCCAGAATAGAAGAATGGGTATTTAAAGGGAATGTTAGGGATCTGCACGTATTTCCTAATTTATTCATAATATTTTCAATCTTTCAAGTAAATTTAAGGTAAATGGATCTGATAGATTCAGGGTAATTTCTTTGGAAGAGTATATTACCCTATTGGATTTTTCTCATTAATGACAAAATAAAATAAAATAAAATAAAATAAAATAAAATAAAATAAAAACTGATGTGATTTTACAATGGGAGAGTTGTTTTCAATTTGTATTACAAAGAACCAATGTTTATTAGACAAAATTAGCAACGCTTCTCTACTTAGATTACAAGGTACTCCTCTGAATGATCATTACGGTAAGCTTCTACCAATGATGTGTCCCTGAGTTTAAAGGGCTATTTGTCACATAGGATATGGGAAGATCAAGAGTAAATACCAATATAGAAAACATGAAAAAACACAAAAATGTTGTCAAGATAATTAGATAGAAAAGCTGCTTCAACTATTAAATCAATCCAGGGTCTCATATGTATGTAACTCTCATATGTATGTAATGCTGATCTCAAGCATGCCCTAGGTAAGTGAGCATCTGAGGCAGTAACAGATTGGTGTGTCTGTGGCTTGAACATGGGCAGCACTAGGACCCTGCTACATCCTTCAAGTCAGACTTCTTCCCTGGCCTTCAGCTGTCAATGATAAGGAAGAAGAAAAAAGGAAGATCATCAAAGTAGTGACTCAAATATGTAATTTTGGAAGAAACTTGGGGGGAAGGGGTAAAAGTGATTGCCTTGAAATTTCTCTATTTTCCCAATGTTAATCCCCCCACCTTAACCATCATGTCCATCCCATCTTCCTTCTCCATCACCTCTCTTTCAAAAGCACCACCAACTTCCCAAAACCTTCTCAAACGTCCATTTCACGACATTCACTTTGACAAAGCCAAATTGTCACCTGAAAACAAATCAAGTATTGTTCCTTAAACACCATACGGGGGAATGCAGCCAGCACAGCTGTACAAGTGCATGCACACACACAGCCCTAAAATCAGCAAATAATGCAATTTCCAGCAACAAAATCCATAATCAAGAGATACAACTTTCCCACCCACTCCATATATTTCTAAAACATTATTAGGTGAGTGAATTTTCCTCTCTTCATAATCTTAAACACTAAGCATGCATTTCTCTTTATCTAGTTGCATTTCATGTGGTTTAGGCTGTTTTATTAAACCTTAAACTTTACACAGATTCCTAAAGATCATGATTAAAATACAAGATTCAAAATTAAATGTAGACATGACATCATAGAAAAATTCCCTACATATCATTTGGAGTGTCAAATAGCACTTGGATACTGATTGCTCCAGTCTAGAAGAGGCTTAACTGCCTCCTGGCATGTGCTCATATAAGAAGAGACTTCTTATAAGCCAGGTGCTGCCCCTGGAAGGCGTAGAACCTTTAAGAGGAAAGGCTTAGTGGAGCCATTGGTTCACAGGGCACCCCCCCCCATAAGGTGCATTAGGAATTTTCAGAAGAAGACAAAGGGAGCAAAACAATACAGCTCTGTCTGTCCCACCTGGAGATGTAATCTTAATCCTCCATGTATTACTACTATCACTGTTCACTATGAAGAGAAACACAGGGCCTGATCTTGACACTGCTTCATGCTCTGGGGGTTTTTTACCTTAGGGAACTACAAACATGAACTTCTTTTCTTCCTCAGGAGACCTTGGCAGTGGTGGTGGTCCTGGTGGTGATGGTGATGGCAGTGGGGGTGGGGATGGCAGCGGGGGATGATGGTGGAGATGGTGGTGCAGGGTTGGGAAGGTGGTGGTGGTTGGATTATGGTCTATTTGATGATCCTATGGCCTCAGCAGTAGGAACCTCAGTCTGGCAAAAGGTAGGCTACAGAACAACCACACAGTGGGCTCCAAAACTCATCACTGGGTAGGATTTCCAGTATCACAGCTTAGAACCTACAGCCACTGTGCCATCTGGTCCCTTTGCCTATAGAAAAGAAACACAAACCGTATTCACCTTTGAAGAGTGGTTCTAGGTACTGAAAGGATTACTATCAAAAACAGTCTGGGACAGCACCACACATGTACTAACTCAGCAAATCTGCCTATTATTTTTTTTTCATGTGTGTGTGTGCATATGTGTGTGTGAGTGTGCACATGCATGTCAAAGGATAGCTCTGTTGTTCCCCAAGTATCATGTGCCCTATTCTGTCTTTAGCCTGGTACTCACCCATTAGGCCCTGCTTGCTGGCCAGGAAGTGTCATGCATTCACCTAGCTCCACATCCCTAGCCCTGGTATGACAAGCATGGGTCATCCACACTTTGTTCTTTTACCTGGGTTCTGGAGACCGGACTCAAGTCTTCTTTGCTGCTCAGCAAGTTAACAGACTGTGCTATCCCCCGAGCACAACCAAACTTCTTTTCAAACGTAAAAATTATTTTCCCACGAATAAAAACACACAGACACATGGATCCTTCCTTGAATAATGAAATGTTTTAGAAGGAAAGTAAGTAAATGACTTCATTAATAGCATGTTCATATCCCAGACAAATTGCTAAGCCAGGCAGGCTCATACTTACCTAACCCATCTTGAACCGTTCGTCTGTTAGCCACTGTATCCAATTCAAATTATATGTTAGGACTCTGAATATACAAAGTATTATAATATTCATCCTGTTTATACCTCCATTAAGCCTAAAGATATGGAACAGATAGAGAAGCATAAAAAAGATGGCTGTTTTTTCAGCATTAAAGCTAAGACCTAAAGATCCAAGTTTAATAGGTTTTTAAGTTAGGGTTCCATGTTTGTTTTCTAAGTCCGCAGTCAGGCTCCCCTGTCCTCAATAGGAACATTAAGTCCACTGGAAGCTGAAGATAAGGCCACGGCATGTGCAGCGATAACCCATGTGGCAATCCTCACTTTTGCACATTCACAAATCATTCCGTGCAGTTTTCTACACTTCCCAGAGGTACGCTGGCCTATTTCTGCTGAGCAAGCAACCACTGAACCTAATGTTTAAAGTCTTTTAAATCAGGAGTGCATGACAACTTAAGAGAGAGGGTTGCTTTAAAGGCGAGCTCACTGAGAGAATGTCTGGTTAGCTAGTGTTTGTCAGCAAAGAATTTCTCTTTTCAGAATTAACCCAAACTAACAAAACAGTCAGTCTCTGTCTCTCTCTCTCTCTCTCCACACCACCCCCCTTCTTCCTCTCTCTCCCTCCTTCCCTCCCTGTCTCCCTCCCTCCCTCTTCCCCTTCGCTTGTGTGTGTGTGTGTGTGTGTGTACAGGTACACATTTATGTATGTGCATTTGGCGATCAGAAGGCAATCTTGGGTGAAATTCCTCAGGCACCCAGCATCTATTATTTTAGACAAGGCCTTGCCCTGGGCTGAGGCTTAGCAGGCTAGGCTGCCAAGCAAGCATCAGTTATCCATCTGCCTCTGCCTCCACAGCACAGAGATCACCACTACACACCACCACACCAAACTTTTCTTAATGTGGGTGTTGACTCTCACCCACAAGCATGCGCTAGCATCTCTTAATTCCAACTAAGTTTCTAGAACACCAAGTCCTGTAGTCCTTTACAAAGTATCCAAAATTTTTACACCCATACGTCAGGTTACTTAACACAAGAAACCAAAAGGTACTCCATTTGCAACCTGATGTCCACTGTCGCTCATGGGCTCCTGTTAGAAGGTGTGGCCGCCAAATGGTGGTGCTTAGTTGGAAAGTATACAGCTTTGATGTAGGGCTTAGGTCATGAAAGAAGGTCACTACGGAGGGTTTCTGAAGGCTACACCCATCACTGACTGCAGTGCAGCACTCTCTGCTTCTTGGCCCCACTGCAATGTTTGGGGTCCCACCATAGGCTCCCCTCACTGCAGGATGCTCCTGTTTTCCTGCCTTCACCAGCAGCAAGGACTAAACTGAAAGTGACAATAAGCCTTTCCTTATCTAAGATGCTTCTGCTCCTCAGCCACAGTGATAAGAAAAGTGCCTATCACACACACACACACACACACACACACACACACAAAACATCAAGTCTGAATGGGTAGCAGTTGAATGATCGTAGAAACTGACACAGTTCCTAACAGGAGTTCATCCCTTTAGTTAAGCAAGGAGCATGTTAAGGGAGAGAAAGGAAATCTCAAAAGGCTTTGAAAGCTTGAGTTCAGATTCACTGAGAGTCATTTATAGGAAGCTTTATCTAGTCTATTTATATCACAAAAATATACATCCTAGGGGTAACAGATAGGTTAAACTCTAAACAGATTCTGTAGACAGATAAGATAACATAGTTAGATAAGGTCTTCAAAAACCTCAGAGTCCTATAGAATATGTCATTTAATGATGTTTTTATTGTTTTAAGGAGTCTTTGACAATGAGACAGGTTAACTGGCAACACCCAGCCTACCTCAAAGAAGATGATGAGCATCAAAGAACCTCTTTATGGAGATGGCTTCAAATGTGGCAAACAAGCCACTGGGCAAAATGTCCTCACTTCGACCACTGACAGAATTCTGCCTAAAAACAGGCAAGCTTGGATGCAGGCAGAATCGATGGCCAAACTCTGCCAAGACAGGGTAAGCAAGTCCTCAATAGTTCCTGCCTCACAAATATGTCTGTCATATATGGGGCCAGAAAGCTGAAGAAGATGCTCCAACATTATAGAGAGTTATGGGTGACTGTTCAGGCAGCAAACTGTCTCTGTAATTTTTTTTTTTTAATTTGAAAGCTCCTAACCTGTTTGGAAGCGCTTCCTGTTTACTCAGGTAATTCATTTTATTCCTTCTCAAGTCTCTGATGCGGTTGAAGACCAAATAGGTCAGTTTCACAACTAAGCTTAGTTGGATAGGGGGTTAAGATGTTTTTAAGTCTAGATAGATGTTTTAAGTTGATAGAGATGAGATATGATAGATATTGAGTTACATTCAGAATTTTAGACTCACAGAGACAGGAAGGGTTGCCAAACACAAATAACCAAAACAATAAGAATGTAACATTTATATAATTCCTGATGGCTTCGTGGTTCTTCTTGCTGTATGTAGTTTATTTTATATATGTGTAATAATATAAATGCACATGTAAAAAATAAAAAATAATATTAAAAAAATGAGATAGCATCGATCCCTGAAAACTGCTTAAGCATTACGGGGTTAAGTTTTCATAGTAAACCTATTTTAAATACAAACAAATAGCCTACTAAGGATCATGAAGTAGATCTTGGGAAACCATAAGTGACATTGTCTGTAGCATCAAGTGTACTAGGTAAGGTTCATTTAACCTCTTTACCTCGATCTCCTTCCCTCAAAGGTAACCAGTTCTTGGTTGGTTCTTAGGAAAATGCTGGCCTTTGCCACACAGAAGATACCATGTATCTAAATGCCCTCCACCAGTGCCCAGTTTCCACAGGAACCAGTGAAGGATAACAAGCCAAAATTTAATGAGCAATGATCATTAATGCTAGGAACAATTTGGGAATCAAATCTATCTCATAGAAGCTATTCATAATTAAGAGCAGGTTTTCTCAGATTGTGACTTCAGTTTATATTTGAGATAACATTAGCATAAAGGAGCCAGCATTCCCTGCAAGTCACCAAAAACAATACTAACTGAAACACAACTGCTCACTTATTATTTCAACGTATTCAAAATACTATGTGATTAAGGAAAATCGCACTCTGAAACAGATGTTTGTAGTCACAAAACGTCCTATCTGGAATATTCAGAGGGGTCCCAGCTTACACGCCAAGCTTAAGTCGTTGGTGGGTTGTTATTCAAACATGGAAAAAGCCTGGTTGGCTGTAGCCCCAATAAGGGTACGGTATCACGGAAGTAAGAGGAAGAACATGGGTGTGTGCGCCTGTTTATCTTCACTCACATGATGAGGAAGTTTTGCTGATTTGTATTATTTTTGGTCAAATGACTCATCACAATACAATAGACATGATGTGTGCTTTTATGTGCACCGATGGGCTGTGTAACCCAAATCTATGTTTCTTACCTATAATTTTTAGATACAGATGAACTCCAGTGTAGCAGAGTCCGGTAAGTTTGTCTGTGCATGCTCATTTTTAATGTATTTTTAACTCTGAAATAAAAGGGAGGGATGGCACAACTAAATGGTGGAATTATGCTGTTACTATTGGTGTAGTGGTGATGTCCTTTTTAAAGACACAGTTCAGAAACCACATACATGTATCTAAAGAAACAAACATGAGGCCAATTCAGTGCTGGGTGTGGCCTTAGAATGCATTGTTGTGTCAATAAACAAGTAGAGCAATTCTTGCCCTGAGGCTTCAAAGTATTACACAGACCTAATCATCATCATCATCAGATGACAATAAATTCCACGTTCTGTGCGGCAATGCACTTTTAGTTTGTAATTTTCATCATAGAACCAAGAAGCAGAATTCATTTGCTGTCTTCTGGCAGGAAAAGAGGGGTCCATACTACGCACACTAAGAACAAGCAGTGACCTAGCCTCTCACATGGGAGCACAGAAATGAAAACAGCTCTGTACAAAGAGAACTTCAAACACAAGAGGGACAGAGTTTGATTTTACACAAAAACAAGATAAAACTGCAGAGACAAACGGCAGAGCTCAAGGGCCTAAAGAAAGGTGTTTTGGACAGCAATGCTGTGAAGAAAGAGGAAAAACAAGGCAGCCAGAAGGTGGCTGTTGCAACAGAGATGTCTCAACTACAAGGACCATTCAGAGGCCAACCCCCTGCAGAAGGCTGGCACTTTCCCTCAACCCCTATTAAGACTGAGAACAGTCTTCCTTCATTTGCCCTTCAATGCTTTGGCCTCAGGACCTTGCCAAATGAGGTCTGTTGAACATACTTAGGCTTTCTGGTTAAATGTTAAGTAAATAATAGTCACTTTCTTCACAGAGCACACGCTTCTGTGCCAGCAAAAACATGCCTCATCATGCCCATAAAAAAAAAATAGATACTGTAGCTGATGCCAAAATGCATGCAAATCGTTATTGCTATAACCTGCATGATGTCTCCTCGAAACCTGCATGTGGGAATATCCACCTTCAAGGTAATGGAGTCACAGGAGAGAAGAGGTGTAGGATCAGTCCCAGACAGGTTCCTCACTCTTCTACCAGACAAGAACTCAAGGAGAAAAACAATTCCTTGGCAGACCCCACGCCTGAATCTATGGCCACTTTCACTAACCTGCTTGAAAAGACCTCAGGAGAGAGACTATCTCAGGAGACGCTCATCCAAAAGTGAAGGGGCGGAAAAGATTCCACAATTCAAGGCAACGCAAAATACTTCAATCTTATGTAAAATAGATACGATTCTGAGAAGCAATTTAGGCCCTGAAGACATGATCTTAGAATATAGGACTATTGCAAATTAATGAGCCAATAGGCATTAGGCAAGAGTGACTTGACTGTTCCTAGCACAGAGTCTCCAGAGTTGGTGCTCTCTATTCATTATTTCATCTGCATTTTATTAATCAATTAGTAAATAATGAGTTACGTACCAAGACCTACAACAAATATATAATGTCTTTTAGCCATTTCCTCTGTGTGCCATGCTACAGCTCCAGTTTTGTTATGGAGGGAAATATGAGCCACCGCATAGTCAAAGTCTGTGTGTGAAGTCTGGGGGAGGTGCTTTAAAATTCTTCTTCAGAGAAATAAAAGCAATATAGAAAGTCATGATTACGCTCCTCACAAGTACACAAGACCTCCTGACCTAATCCTCTAACTGCCATACACACGTGAAATTCTTCAAAGAAGGGTTTAGTTCCAGCTTTGAAGCCCAGCCTCACTGCTCATTGGCCCTGTAGCCAGGAACAAGCACTTTAACTTACCTGATTCAAACTTCTGATGGCCTTTGCATCTTACCCACTTCACAGAACTACCTCTGGGATCAAGGGGAAGGGCACTAGGGAAAATCCTTGACACCAAATCAGTCAAGTCAACAACTAAACTTTAATCCAATGAGTCCAATTCACCGCAAAGGACGTGAAGTGACTGAGCATTGTCAGTGCCATAATCTCACCGCATCCATACTCTCGCCTAAGGTTCAAAATGAAACTACTGGAAATAGACAAAGGGCACTTAAAAATCCCAGCAGTCTATGCCCTGGGGAAATGCATAAGATGGCTGTGGTCACATAACAACACAAAGGGCTGGGTGGATAAGACACAGCAACAAATGTCTACAAGTGACAGGTTCTCCTCCTACCTCTACCCTCCCTCCTCACTAGACATAAATCCCTGAAGTTGCTGAGGAGGACTAGACAGAGACCAAATAATCAAGAGCAAATGTCACTTCTGGTACTCTCTCCATAGGACAGAAGTTCAGATAAGAACAGATGGTACCATCATCATCTGCAGCATAATTACATAATCATTTTAAAATATACATTAGCATTGACAATTCCATCATGGTGGAAAAGAATCCCATCCATCATTCACGAAACCTCACAGTGGGAAACTCTGAAAAGGACAACAATACACTGCTCAGCATAAGAGTAAAAGGGAAAATATCAGTCAAAATAGCACTTAGGCATGGTGCACACCAGTAATCCACTATTCAAGCCCACACAAGCAACTTATCTCCAATGCCTGGGGATGTGGCTCAGTGGTAAAAACACTTGCCTAGTAGACACATGGCCCTGGGTTCAATCACAAGCACAGTACACACACACACACACACACACACACACACACACACACACACACACAATCAGTGACATACATAAAACGTAGTATAAGAAGTCCAATGGATTCTAAACCAATATGGTAACTGAATGAGACACAGGCATGTCTTGCTCCAATAAGAAAAACTTCTAGTGTAGTACAAATATAACCACCATCGCAGGCTGAGTCAGAATAAAGCAAAATCAGTGAAACGTGTTCACACACAGCATTCACTAGAGGACTCCAGAGAGGGGTGTTCCTTACGTTAATCTCCACGTTACCTGACAAGTGCTCTCCCACTGAGCCCTGTCCCAAAAGCTTCTCTCTCCTTTTGAGTCAAGGCCTCACCACACACACAAGGTGTTTTGGCTGTCATGAAACTACACCAGGTTAGCCTTGAATGTAAAGAGATCTACTGGCCTCTTATCTCCTACTTTAAAATGTACTCCTAAACCAGGAATTAAAGTCACAGTTTTGGAAAAGGCACCCAAGTGTCTCTCATCTATTTTCTCACCACCTTCAGAAGCAGATCCACTGGAGTGTGTGGTCATTGGCTATTTGAGATATTCCTAGTTGGTTCAGACTTACTTGATAATCTTGCTATAGTACAAATATCCATGTATATGATGATACAAGTCGTGCATGCCTTATAATCAGTGCCCTTATAAGAAAAGGCTTATGTCAAGAAAGACCTGACTTCAGTACTAAACACCCAAAGCAGGAAACTTGTAATGTATATTTTGTTTTTTCAAGCCATGAAGACCCTGTTTCAGTAAATCATAATAAAACCAAGATTGTCAATAAAACATTCCATTTGTACTCCTACTTAAGAACTCAAGATATCCAAAAGCTGTGTTCCATAGGTTAACAAATACTGTTATAAAAAAATCATAATGGGGTCCAAGATGACAAAACAAACACCACAGGGAGCAAAATGAGGAAAAGAAAACATGACCCCACGCAGACACCAGCAGGGAACAAATTTTCCCACATGCTGAGTTACTCATCAGGAAGCCAGGAAGAGTGAAACGCCCAGTAAGAAGCTGAGCTATTTGAATGTAGAAACCTGAGGGTCCAAGCAGGGAGTGGGTCCCTCTCCTGTTATACCTGTGACTTGTAACCACTTCAACCATTGGATTGCTCCATGGCTTCAACTAGGAGATTTCACAATGCTGGTCAAACCAACTTCAGCTAAATCAGAAATGTTTATCAGCTGGGCCTCTAGAAACAAATTTCTCCAGCTGCCTGCTTCGGATGAAACATTAGGATACAGGACTATGGCCCCACATGCCTACCCACTCTCCACGCCCTTTCTTCAGGAAGGGTTAAATAGTCAGTTTAAAAGAGCAAATGTTACACTCAACAGGTCACAGAATCCTGAAAGTAGTAAATGAAATTTCCCGATCTCAAAACAGTTCACATTTGCATCTAAAAACGCTTACAATGAAACCACATGACTCCCTCCTCAGAATGTCTCCTTGAAGTGGCTTTCACTTTGGCTATGTGCGGCTTCCTTTCTTTGCTTTAGTGGCAGAAATATAGAAATGAATCTACGAGAGCAAAGCTCCTGCCGTGAATGTCAGCGGTGTGCAATAACTACCACTAGATTCATTGTTCACTTCTCAACAACAGGAAAAACTCAAGATCCAATAAAAAAAAATGTCTCCTCTGAGCATCTCATAGCAGGCGCCTCAGTCATCTTTCAGATCAGTAAACCCTCCTTTATACTCCAATCTGAACATGCACGAGCTTCAGATATATTTCTAAAACAGAAAAATACCTACACCCCCTCCTTACCCTCCCCCACCAAAACAATGAAAGTTCAGCAGCAACAGACTTTATGTAAAAACAACTCCTTGCTTGGGGTGGGGGAGGGGGGCTGTAGCTCAGTAACCATGTTTGCTTAGCATGCAGGAAGGCCAGGCAATCATTCCAGAGCTGCATAAAGCAGGGGTGGGGGTGCTCACCTGTACCCCAAACCCCAGCAGAAGTTCAAAGTCACTCTCAGCTACACAGCCAGTTAGAGACTTGCCTGGGCTACAAGAGACCCCGTGTCAGGAGAGGAGTTGTGAGTGTCCGAGGACTCACGTTTGGTTCCTAGCACCCACAATCGGAGGCTCACAAGTGCTTGGAAATCTAGTTCTAAGAGATCCAATCCCCTGTTCAGGCCTCCAGACGCACCTGCCTTCAAGTACACATATCAACAAATACATAAACATCACTGTTTAAAAGGAGGCCCTGTCTCAAAATAAATTTATAAGGTTTATTTTCCCCTCATAAAGAACTTGGGTGTTTTCTCTTCAAATCAGTGTCGCTGTGGTGAAATCTCAGGGTCTATAGACAAGATTACTGGAGTCACGGCTGAGTAAACACTCATTCAAGGGCCCACTCACTACAGTGGGTATGCAAGGTACCCAGGAATGAAACTATCCTCCTGAAAGGCAGACATCAGATGGCACTAACGATTGGAAATGAAAGATCAGGAAGCATAAAGTCACTCCATGTGTCAGTTACGTTGAGCTAGAGCCTGTGAAGAAACAAAGTGGCCTACAAACTAATAAAGTGTTCTCTCCCAAGCAAAGGGTTAAATAATACAGCGTGCAACATTCGTCAATGAGAACCGTTCTCCAGCCACTGTTCCTGAGAGATGCATTTCCCCACTCTCTGGAATCACAATACTGTGCAGAAGGAAGTCGCTGGGCTTGATGTGCATGGAAGGAGTATGTGTATGACAAGCCCGTGTGAGCAAATGAGAATGCACATGTGTGTGTGCCTGCACCTGTGTGCCTACCTGCACATGTGTACCTGCCTGCACAAGTGTCTGCCTGCACATGTGTGCCTGCCTGCACTTGTGTGCCTGCCTACACATGTGTGCCTGCCTGCACATGTGTACCTGCCTGTGCATGTATGCCGGCCTACACATGTGTACCGGCCTGCACATGTGTGCCTGCCTATACATGTGTGTCGGCCTGCACATGTGTGCTGGCCTGCACATGTGTGCCTGCCGGCACACATGCAGGTGGAAACTAGACATCAACGGTCAGTTGTCTTCCTCCCACAAAACCTGGAGCTCATCTATTCAGCTAAGCTGCCTCTCATGTCCAGTCCAGCGTGGGGGTCACATACACCCTGCTCCATGTAGCTCTCACCTGGGTGCTAAGCATGAGAGCCTAGGTCCTCATGTCTGTGCGGCAAGCACTTTACCAACCGAGCCTTCTCCCTAGATAGCTTGTTATGTATCTTTTCAAAGTTGTGATAATGTAAAAGGTGCCAATTCGATAAAGCTAACTACCAGAACGATGACTACCCCAGCACCTCCATCCTTTTACTTTTCGCTTTTTAAATTGTCTGATTTTCCTTTTTTTCCCCCCTTTTTCCAAACAGAACCTACAAGCTTCTTCTTTACACATTCTCATGTTCCCCCTAATGTTATAGATACAGAACCTAAAATAGGGAAACTGAGAATGTGTTTCCTGTGGAAATTAGTTTGGTAGCCAGGTTTAGGTAAACACTCAGATAAATCTACTCAGACATGAATTACAACAAATACATTAAATGAATAACTAAAGGGATATGGCTTAGTTTAGCAAGAGTAAATCCAATTGAGTTGTTAAACGTTGTGCTTAAAATTATATAGAAATTACAAAGTCTACAGCAAAGGAGGCTAAGCTGACTTACAAATTTATCACATGACAATCCAATAAGGACAGGATAAGAAGGTAAATCAAGGTTATTATATAATATAATCTAACTTGGACTATATTAATTAAAAGGATGATACTGAACAATGCCAGTATTGCCATTTCTGTGGTATCGATGCATATACATATATATGAGTATCTCCTTCGATCTGACTGGGGGTGGGGGTGGGGAGGCAGAATTATATTCTAGGCATGCCACTGACTAGCTGGGAGATGCAGGGTGTAAGAATAAATCCCCAAAAAGTTGCACTACAGAAGGGAAAAAATGTTGCAGACATTGGCAATACATTGTGTGCATGAAGGACAGAGGGCACACAGCTGTGTCTGAGAGGTACAGAGGTTTAAAGAAAAAAGCTAGGCAGCCGCAGGTATCCACTGAAGGCCTAGCTGGATTTTAAGTTAGGTTCCATTGGTGGCTCAGGGTTGCAATCCTAGCTGAGGTAGGACAGTGGCATTTTCAAAGCCAGCCTGGGTAACTCAGTGAGACAAAACTCAGGGACAGAACCCAATTCCCACAGCCAGATTTTTTTTTAATTAAAGGTAGATTAATATGTTTCAATCAACTTTTATCATATAGAACTCAGGCATTCCCAACACATTCATGAATAAACATGCTCCCTCTGCAGCCAGGAATGGACATTGTAATGAGGTGGTGACAAGATTTCAATACAAAATAGCATGGGCTTTATAACCAATATTTTCAGACTTCATATATTCATAAGGGTCAAATGTATGAATTTCTACATATGGGTAAAACAAAGATCAATAACTAAATGGTTAGGAGTAGTGTTGTAGCTCGGTTGGTACCATGCTTGTCTGGCACTCACGAAGCCCTGAGCTTAATCCTGAGCATCACATAAACTGGGCATGTATAGCAAGGCCATAATCCCAGCACTAGGGAGGCAGAGGGAGGAAGACCAAAAGTTCAAGGCCATCCTCAACCAGGCACCCAGCTTAAGGCAACCCTTAGCTACATAACCCTGTAAAATCTGTTCATTTCGAAAAAAATAATTCTAAACATAATGTGAGAAAATTAATGTACAGGAGACAGACTGAAAGTGAGACCGATGTTGGAAGGCTGCTGCAACAGGAGAGAAACATTTTAAAGGTCTGAAATGAGTGACACGTTTAATTGGCCGGATGGATGGTGGTAACATCACCAGGCAAGGAAACACCGAACAGATTCCCCACTTTATTTGCACCACACCCATACATAGCAACTGTCGTAGGGCTTGAGAAATTGTGCGGGGGGGTGAGGGGGGGCGGGGGGAGAAACCAGGTTGTAAATATAGATGTGCTAGTCATCAGTCTACAGGCAGTCATCAGCCCTATGACTTGAAGGAAACATGACAGCCTGGAAGGATGAGGAAAGAGATACAAGACCATCAGCATGCAGAACCAGGAAAAGAGGAGCTACTCACTAAACAGAGTAAATCCATGAAGCAAACAGCCCATCTGTTCAAAGGGAACAGAACCTAGAGAGTGGTGAGCCTTTCCTGACTGATATGAGCTGTCTCTATGGAAGAGCAGAGGCTCCAAACTACCAGGAGAGATGGTGGGCAGGATACAGGGAGATACATACCTAATGTATGCACTCCCTAGACGTATACAGTTTGGCTCTCAATAGAGCTGCCTAATACAGCAGCAGCACCCACCGTGTACCAAAGGCTCTTTCTAAATAGGAACCAGTCTTGGCATTGCTACATACAATTTCTCTCCTTGTCCCAACCCTGCAAATTTAGCACCATCACTTCCTTCAAGAAGAAAAACAAATTCAACATGGGTGCATGGCTTCCTGCCAAGGACATGCAGTGACACATAGAGAATGCAGGACTGAAATCCAGATTTATCCAGAAGCGAACTAATACCTGTCGTAAGGATGGTAAGGTAGGTGCTCTCTTAGCCATTTTACATCAAGCTCTTTATTTCATCAATTGATGGTTGACTGACTGATTGATTGATTGATTTTGATATGGGGATCTCATTGTCTAGCTCTGGTTGTCCTGGAATTCTCTATGTAGACTAGGCTGGCCTCAAACTCACAAGGATCTGCTTGCCTCTGCCTCCCAAACCCTGGAATTACAAGTGTGTGCTAGTAGCCCTGACTAAGAATCTCTCTCTCTTAAAATAGCTGAACAGGTTGACTTCTAAAGGCAGCCCTCTCTATCTTCAATGGCCCATGCCTACTCACAACTCAGAATAACTGCAGAGTTCCAGTTATAAAACTCCCATCACTCCACCTACAGTCTCTTTGAAGTCCTCTTTACAATAACAGGGCTACAGAGAGGGTGAGTGGTCAAGGGTACCTGGATTCAGTTGCCACCACCCATATCACACAGCTCACACCTAATTTGTGTGCAGTCCTTCTCCAGATCCTCAGCCTCTGGCCTCCTTGGGCACTGACACACACAAGAGTGCATGTGCGTGCACACACACACACACACACACACACACACACACACACACACACACACACACACACCTTACTCTGAGGCATACATAATTTAAAATAAGATAAACTCGTTGTCACTTGAAACAGCCAAGACAACTAAGATTGGTTACTATTCTGTTTGCTAAAAATAGAAGAGCAGCCTTTGAAGAGAGCCAATCACTTTCTTCTTTGTGCTCCCACAGTGCAGGGCACCTCCTGCTGGGAGACTAATTACAACTATTTGTCACGTAACAAAATTGATTTTTTTTGTCTTCTATATCAGACTTTAACCATCACAAACTAGTTTAAGCAGGGCTTAACTATTGGTGGGCACTAAATCCGACGCCTACAAAGACAAAATGGATGGATTCAAACACATTGTGATAAGTGACCAGTAACCATTTTATACTCAATAGGATAAGCCTAGTGGATTCCTGAGGCATGGGATTCCCCCACCTCCGGCCTCCCGGGCAACAGTAACTACCAAAGTCCAAAAAATTTAGTCAATTCACTAAACTATCTTTTAATGTCATACCTGAAAGTTTTATTTCAAAACATCAATTTTCTCTTAAATTCATAACTGATCATGGAAATCCATACAGGGGCTAGAGAGATGGCTCAACAGTTAAGAGCGCTAGCTGCCCTTCCAGAGGACCCAGGCTCAATTAATAACCAGAACCTACAAGACAGCTTATAACTGTCTGTAGCTCCAGTTCCAGAGGATCTGATACCTTCACATAGACATAAATGCAGGCAGAACACGAATGCGTATGAAATAATAAATACTTGGTTTTTTTTTTTAAAGTCCATACAAAGTAGTCCCTAGGAGATGCTGTGACGAGGGGAACTTTGCAATGTCCCGAGAGCTTCCCACTACATGTCCCAAGCTCTACTCCACGTACAAGCCTGGCTCTCAAAGGTATAGCCTCCCGTTGTAGGACCAAGCATTTCTTTCCTTTCTGATACCTCGGACTCGACATCACTTGCCCAGAGCACAACCAAGGAATCTACAGACTTGTCATTCCATATGTTCAAGGAAATGCAGGCACAGTCTCCAGGAACACCACTAGAATGCATTCATGATTTAAAACAAGCTCAAGCAGGCTGTGTGCGTCTTGCCCACCGTCCATATGCTGTAGCTGTGGCTCTAGTTTCTGGTCAGGACACAGGTGAGAGAATCCTCTCATGGGGGAACTTGAAGCCACTTGGGAAACACTCACAAACATTCGTGCGTTGTCGTCAGTGATTAATACTTCAGAGCAGAGTCAACACACCAGTCTCTGATATCACAGCTGCAAGCCCATGACTGGCTTCAGATCGCAGGGAAACATATTATCAAATCGCAAATAATCCACTGGGGTAAAGAAATTGAATGGTCTTTAGAGCTATTTATCCATAGCCCTTACACTGGCTACAATGGCTCTGAAGGGGCAGGATACTAACTGCTACTGTGGTGTGCTGTGAAATTAAGCAAAGGACGGATTCTTTAGCCAGCCCACTCACACCATCAAGGCGTTAAGCTATCAGACCATCTCTGTCACTTGCCGGCATTATGAATGAAAGACTACAGAAAGTCACTGGTGAGATACAAATACTTTCCAGGATCTGGGAATCTCCTACTTAAAGGGATCAAGCGTTAGACACCCTAAAGCCGCAAGGGACTGGGAAGAAGACAAAGGGAATTTCAGAGCTTAGAGTTTCGCTGCAGTGGCAATCCTTATCCAGCCAAAGAACATGCATGGCAGGCAGAGCCTATCTGTGAGAAGCTTCTGAGCCTTGGGCAGCTTAAAGGTCAGCGTGCAGGCACAACCCAAACTCAAGGAACCCAACTCAAAGTGCTGATGGACCATGACAGGAGGTTAGCAGCGAGCCACATTTCTTCACACCTCCATCTTCACAGACTCCAGCAGCCTGACATGGATTCAAAGGCCTACTAATCATACACAGAATGACCTATAAACCACTCTGGGCAGCTAACGAGCTAGAAGACTTGGGAACGAGGGTGCTGTTGTCACCATGGAGTGCGCACTCTCAGAGAAAACAGATAAAGCATGGTCTCTGGAACACAACAAAATCATCTGTAGAGAAATCAGACCACAGACGGGAGAAAGCATTTCTTGCAGTGAGAGATGCCCAGGACAGCAGGATGAATGAGAGGCCTGAGGAAGCAGGGGAAGGGCCCGAGATGGCAGCGTTGCCATCCGTCAGGAAGACAGGACAGGAGTTACACATCAGCCGTGGCTTCAGCCAAAATTCAGCTGTGCATTCCAACAGCAAGATCTAATTTTCCAGACCCAGACCCAGACCCAGACTTGAGTAAGCCTAAGAGATAAAAACATATAAAGAAAGGTGGGGTTCTGGGACAGATGGTGAGCTAGATTCCCAAGGCTACCTCTGGTATTAAAAATCTCAGCATTCAACCTCAGTTCTTTAGTATATGTGTTCACATTTATACTCAGAACAAGCCCTGTTTATTCCAAAATAATTTATTCCAGTGTGAAATGTCCCTAACCTGGTTACTTTCCCCCCCCCCCCCGACTTGTGACCTACATCTTTGATGTTTCCAAACATTGGCTCATCTGAGAGTGATGTCACACACAAAGAGATGACCTAAGACTAGAGATTTGGATTAAAGCACAACTCAGTGTCTTCTCAAATAGAATTCAAAATCCTTCAGATCCTGTCACAACTAGAAATCCTTTTGTCATCACGGCACTCACTTTGTCAACATGCTCCCTAAGTTCTACACATCCGTTTCTAGTAAAGGGCATGTGGAACAAAGCCAAACAAAAAGAATTCTGACCAGAAGTGGGTGCAACAGAAAGATTCCTTTCCTGTTGGTAAATAATAATATTTTACATAGGCTACTATGGTTCTCTTCATCTGAAAGGCCTTGAAATGAAAATATTTCTGAGATGGGGGAGACAGAGTTGACATTGGGATGTCTGAGCTCTTGTTTTAGCACTAAAAGGACCTCGGGCTTGGAAAGCCCCAATGGGCCTGCTTGAATGAGGTATACAACCCAGAGTGGGCTGGCTCGGGGTCCAACCTCATCTATGAAACAAACTCCAGGCAGATAGCTCACTTATTTGGCCTCCCTCCCTCCTCCTGGGTGATGTCCAGGGTGTGGTCCTCTAACACTAAGAACAAGAGAGCTCTGAGCAGCCTCTACCAGTCATAAACTGGTCTCAAAAGTGTATTACTGGTATATTTGTACTCAGCCACTTCCTATACAAATGTGTGATGCCTTGGATCTGTTTTCATTTGTAAACTCATGGTTACAAATCTGCATTCGTACACTGATGCTTGGTCAGGGCCTCAGAGTTGCCTGTCACATGGGCTTTCCTGTAATTTTCTCTCATCACTCATCAGAAAAGAAATCCCCGTCAACCACCACCGAGGAATATTAATCTGTACACTTTCCCCAACCCCCGAGGGCCAGGCATGCTATGTAGTGCTTGCACATGCTAGGCAAGTGCTCTATCGCTGAGAAATGCACACAGCCTTCTGTGTACCTTTTAACATATAACTTTTAAGAGAGCCACTTAAAAGCCACACCCACAGTCCAGCCAGTGATAGGATATTCCTGCATATTGGTCACTGCGGGCGGGGGAGGAAGAACACTGATGCTCAGGTAACAAGAACGTTGCATAATCCCAGTAAAACACATTTCCGCAGGACTACAGGCTCACAAATCAAGAAATTATCAGATGTATGCAAGCAAATCTTGACTTAAGTTGGGCAAAACTTCAAAATAGAACTCCATAACTTAGAAACTTGACATCCATTTCATAGTCTGTCTATTAATTCGCACACATAACAATTATGGGTCACATTCATATTATGTAACATGCTCTCTGCTAGAACTGAAACTTTAAAGGCAAATGGAACAGGGCCCTCTCTCTAAGGCAGTGGTTCGCAACCCTCCTCATGCCTCGACCCTTTAGCACAGTTCCTCATGTTGTGGTGACTCCAGCCATAAAATTATTTTCACTGTTCTTCATAACTGTAATTGAATTGTGCTACTATTATGAATTGTAATGTAAGGATCTGTGTTTTCTGGTGGTCTCTGGGGACCCCTGTGAAAGGGTCATGCCCCACAGGTTGAGAACCACTGATCTTTTCTGTTTCATGAGGAGGAGAAGCAGACCAAAAAAAAAAAAAAAAAAAATCACAACAGCCTGCCCCTAGCAAGGCAGTCAGCAGGAGTCTTGGGGTGAGTCCCTTGATTTCAGCTGAAGGTATCAGGACGGGTGCAAGAGGAAGGAGTCTAAACTGAACCTGAAATGCCAGGAACTGGCTAACCAAAAGAACTACTGCTACCCCTAGAATCAGGCCCACCCAGGAAAGGCAACATTACATTATATGTAACAAACCATTAAAAAAAAAAGAATAAAAAAAATTTTTTATTAATTAAAAAAAATTTTTTTAAGTTTAAATGTCACTGTTAAAAGCAAACAGAAAGCAACAAAAACTCTGACGCTGGCTATGTCAATTTTAAAGAATGTGTGTTACATTTTTACTTTACTCTGATAAAACAGCACTGCTTAAACTTTACTTAAAACAGCCAGAGCTGTTAAACTGAGAAATCCTGTCTCAAACAAAACAAAACAAAACAAAACAACAACAAAAAGTGTTAACCAATGCTCAAAGCCCACTCAGCAAAAACAAGGACTCAGCAGTGCTGGTGCCATGTTTTTTTTAACTTCCCACAGCTCATACATCTTCCATCTATCTGGTGTCCAGTAGCATTACAGGGCCAAAAGGTGACAAGAGGTTACAACTTCAAGAATGGCACTGATGAGTTACAAAAACTACAAAAAATAATAAATTGAGGGGAACACAAATGGGGGGAGGGTTTGGTTTTCTTTTTGTTTTCTTTCAAAATATATCCAGTAATTTTCTCATGAAATTAAAGTATGGGCAATAATTGGCACATAAAAATCATCCAACAAACCCAGGGTGAGATAAATAATGCATCTTCTCAAACACATCAAAACTGGTGGCTGTAAGAGCCAATATTACAAAAGAAAGTGTTCAAGTTTAAGATAATAATCTCAGATTAAAAAAAAAAAGTTAACTTCTAAATTCCTCAGACATGGGCAATGCCAATGACCAAACAAGCAAACCACCTTCTGGATAGCTGTGTCACCTGTTCCCACTGTCTCGTCCTCCAGCTCCTGAGTAGGCTGAAGAAGGAATTTTCCAGTCACCAAATGCAACCATTCACAAGGAATCAGGGGGAAAAAATTATTATTTTTTCAAAACAAACAGAATTCATCTCTGTTTATGGCTTAAGATGACACATCAAAACTCTGCAGTGCTCAAATCATTCTCCAAGTATTTTCAGGGTACATAACAGGCAAAGCATTGTGGTAAACGCCGCCACAGGTCTGCCTGACTAAACTTTCAAAACAAAATCTGAATACAAGTATTGACAAATTCCATGCACTTCCAAGTACATGCCGCAACCTAAGAAATAGGTTAGAATCTAGTAGGCTGAGATTTCTAACGCATTCTGGTACTCCACAGAAATAAATGCACATTTAGAATCAGAACTAGTAATTCCTCCCAAGGAGAAAAAGCTGAGGAAACACAGCTGCTGTGCAAAGAGACTGACTCTGTGTCTAAAGACTGCACGGCCCCCCCAGCAATTGTTTTTTATTAACTTACACACACACACACACACACACACACACACACACACACACACACACACCACTCTGTCTCTCCAAAGGCCAACAATAATTCTTCAAGTTTCTTAACTGTAGGCTAGTGTCTGAAGTTGACGACCCATGTGAGGTGGTGCGTCACAATCCAGATGTGATGTCCAGAAATTTCTGATAGCTACTCTCTTGCCTTACTCTACTGCAGGCACATCCAGCACTTCCAGTTACAAGATACTGAAGTTCAAAGGAAAAAAGATCCAAAGTCTAAATGAATCATCAAGCTACAGTGTACTTCACTATAAGGCCAAAGTATGGATTAGGGAATAAAAGGAAAATGACAAAGTCCTATTCCTGCTATGTCCAACCTGAAGCCCACAGGCCCCTTGCATCTCAGGGTAGCTAACCATGAATATGGCCCAGCACATATGAGTGTGATGATGCAATTGGACACCCCTATACCATCCTATGACGGTCTCAAAATAATCTACTTTAAGTTCAAAAATGAAGCATTTTCGTAACTCACTTACTACTAGGCAGGACTCTGGTTTCTGCTACCATAGTACACACTGAAAATGGATTTGAGCCCTTAGAAGTTTGAATGGGTCCCCAAGTTGATGGGACATCAAACTTCAGCACTCTGTAAAAGCCCTAATCAGGGAGGAATATACGTTCTGCCCTAGACACGGAATTCAACTCAAAATTTCATATATGAGATGGAAGTAAAAATAAGACAAAGCAAAATGCTGCAGTACTAAAAACACAAGCACTAAAGACAGCTTACAAGCCAAAATCCCATTTCAGGGCCCATGTCCCTCTCACTGGGTAACCACACCGCCCCCCCAAACAAAAACAAAAAACAAAACAAAACAAAACAAAAAAAACCCTGATAATGTTGGCGATACTATCACCTGAAGTTCCTCTAGAAATTAATACTGAGAAAAGCTGTGTTGGCCAATGCCATTATCAGTAACTCACACTGAGGCTTAGCAGGAACTTTGAGATGAAAGTACTTCTCAGCAGAATGTACCATTACTATCTCTGGCTACACATCTTTAAAAAAAAAAATTAATCAATAAGCTTCATTCATATCAAGATCAAAATAGATTAACACATTTGCCCAAACATATCTACAGAATGCTCTATTTTTGATAATATAGAAATATAGCAAATATGTTTTTACATAGCCAGTGATTTAGTAAAGCAAACTGGAAATAAAATGTGATAAGACCCTAAACCAATCAAAATGTTTCTACTTTCAAGCAAAAAGAGGGCCTGCTTACTCACAGAGCCATTTCCTTACCTCCACCCTAGTCTTACAGGCACCATTTCATCTCTTCCGCCTCTATTCCTTTAGTTATAAAGAACTGCCATTATAAGCTACTACTGTAAGCCAGCAGCATCGTGGCTTTGAATATTATCAATTCTGACCATTCTAGAGTGACCTGAAAACACGTAGCATGTTGTCTTTTGTAATTCTCTGTCAACAGTGAGTGAATTACCGCTGCTAAGGAAACACTACGCCTTCTTTATCCCACATGATAGAAGAAAGTGGCCTGTTAAGTTAACACATATAACCCACAATTACGGACAACTTCAAGATCTCATCGCATCCCTCTTAAATCAGGTGCGTGTTGCACCAGTTAAGTGGCTGAAAATTGGACACAATTATTTTTTAATGATCATAATATTTGCCTCTGAGTCATTCTCTGCCTACCTGCACAATTCCTACAGTTCCAGCATCTCCTTACAAGGCCTTCACAAACGGTGATACAGACTTACCACAGGCTGCAACTGGAACAACGCTGTTTCCCGGTGACAACACTCCAAATGGACTCTTTATTTGGCCATATAACTAGTTCCAACTTCACACAGTGGCACGGAAGGAGGAGGGAAACTTGAAGACGGCAATTGTCTAAGTCAATTTCAGAGCATCAAAATCATACTTCCACATCTCTACAATCGCCATTTTAAGCAGGTCACGAGGAAAAAACTGATTCAAAACAGCACAATTTTCCTAACGTCATTGTCAGTATAAATCTCATTAACTAGATTCTAAGGCAGCTAAGTTGTTGCCTTTTACTGGCTACCTTTAAAATACAGTGTCTATTTAAAACAAAGGCTTGTCTCTGTGCTTTAAGGCAATAACGGCAACCAGTGTCACATTTAGTTCTTCCAAAAGCTGGTAACATTTAGAAGCACTAGTGTCCCTAAATCTCAGCCTCCCACCAACTGTTTTGAGCACGCTGCATTTGTGTTAACGTTCACTTTTAAGCAATCATGAAAGTACACATTACTGAATACCTCAACCCAATTTAAAATGAGCAGCATGAATTTGTATGCTAGTCACTCAAGTATATCATCCACGTCAGAACTATGTCATTTGTGGTATTAACTATACTAGCCAATGTGTTTCTTAACAGCCAGGGCTGAGCTTAAACTCTTCCCACCAAATACTTATGTTTAGTGATAATGAACTTAAATCAATTACACTACACTCCAAAGGAAGGCAGGACAAACGAAACAAATCAACTGATGGCAAATTAATTAGCTAATCAATTAATTAAAACATAAGTAAAATAGATTTGAGAAAAGGTCTTCTTGATAGCCCCCTACTTTGTGTCCACATGCAAATATGGTTAGTGACGTACCATATTCTTGTTTTCGGTTAAAAAGTCACACCAGTATTTCTCAGCTACAAATACTGATGGCTTATATCGACCCTCTATTACTTAATACCAGCATGCTTTCCTCCTGCACATTCCTGCCTGTATGATCTTAGACATTTCCCCTGACTACACGAACAGTACAAAGGTGACAGAAAGTAGAACAGCAGTTATGGCCCCAAAACCAAAAGCAAACATCTGCAGAGGAGAACAGGGCGCGATCTGCGGGACTCTTCCCAGGAATCTCCCCTCTGACAGCCTGCCAGACTCTGAAAACTCTATTATTGTAATCAGTTTGGGATAAGGTAAAAGGCCCATTATAAAATACTTGAAGATGAAAAAAGAATAGTCCAAAGCCAGAATGCTGCCACACACTGGAAATCAGTCTCATCTGCTCCAAAGGCTTCTCATTGACACAGAGCAAAACTTTACAGCCAAACGGAGTAAGACAGAGAGGACAGAGAAAAGTGACTGGAAACGATTGCAATAGACTTTTTTAGTACCCTGCAGAGGAAAGCAGGCCATAGGGTACATTGGGGGTGGAGAAGAGAACCAGTTACCCTATTAACCTCCGTCTTCTACTGACTGCAGTATTCCCCGTGTATCTTTAAAACAACAACGTAAACCATGGTAGAGTAACTTTGAAGACGAGACAGGAGGATCTTGCATTTGGAATGAGCCCTCGACATACATACAGTCTTTCCCAAAACAAACAAACCTAGCTTAGATGCTCTAAATAAATAAATAAATAAATAAATTTAAAAAATTATACTGATTCCCAACAAACAGCATCCGAAAATGTTTTCCCCTGAAGTCTATGTTTTTAACTTTAAGAATGGCCAAAATAAACCAGGAGATAATTTCCTAGTTGCGGTAGTTTTTCTCGAAGTAATCTAACTGAATGCTTGTTCATCTCTTCAGCCACCCTTCCTCTTTCACACCTCAAGTTTAAAGAGTCTTCAGACGCTGTAGCAGATTCAACAAGCCTCTACACTGCCAGAGCTGAACCTAAAACTTGACCTACCTTTCTAAAGTTGCGTTCTGGAAGCACAAATCAAGGGAACTGTAGACAGCTGTCGTCATATTACTATAAACAAAACCACAAGCACAGAGTCATTTGTAAATAGCAATTTGTCATCCAGCAAAAGCCAGATCACAGCAATAAAGATAACTGTTAAAAATAAATAAATAAATAAATAAAAGCCACAGGATGCCAAAGAACTGACCTATTCCTACATGTATCAAATACAGCTACAGATACATTTTATAAAAGGAGACTAGGCCTCAAGAGCATAAATAGCTCCTCAAAGATGAGCCACTTCCTGTGTTAAGGAATGATTTCAAGAATGACAACGGACAGGAGGTTCAAAATACGTGGAGTAAAAAATCATGTTTTTTTCTCTACTACATTCTATGTCTTTTTTAATATAAAAAATAATTCTATAATTTTCCCATGCAACATACATGTTGCTTTCCACTTGTTAGTCGGGTATACAATATTCAGGAGGATCAAAGTAGATTATCATGTCAAACAACTAATCCTCAAATCTTACACATGACAAAGTGTTGACTGGAAGCTTGTGTCATGACTTTTAATCCAATAGCATAAAATATGCAAGAAAGTATAAGAGCAACAAAGCCATGGCAGTGTGCCCACCTTAAACTCAGAAGTCATCAATAATTTTTTTTTTTATAAACAAAATCTTCCCGTAGGATCCCTATCAAAACAAGTGGGAGATTAGAGTTATGTTTCCTATTTTGAATCTCTGGCCGACATTTATATTTCATTTATATACATAAATCAAAATTTTTGACTTGTGGGCGTGTTTATGTACTACTGGGAGTTATTGTGTGTATACAGCACCACACTGAAACAGAAGGCAAAGAACCTATGGAACGGTCAAACGCTGGCTCTGAGACACTAACTGATAAACACATCAAGAACGGACAAGCCATTTGCTTTATAGAGTTTACTTGCTGACACTGTCAACTAAAATCACATTTAAAAGTCCCACATTTTGTGATTTACAACCAGAAATGTGACATTACATGTACAAGGGACTCCCCCCACCCCACCCCACCACCACGCCCCCACTACAAACACACAGTATCACCTGAACTGTAACTCTTACCTTAATTGTTTAGGAAATAAGTTATCTTTGGATTGGAGCTATGCCTAAATTTCACACATTAAAAAGACCCTGGTCATTCTCTGGTATGTTACACAAAAGGTCTTAATTTTTAAGTCAACAGAAGTCTTCAGTACAGCACAGTTCTTCAGAACAGATTTGCATCGAGTGTTTACACAAGGCTCCATGCCTGCAGAATGACGGCTGAGCAGCTGAGCTTCTATTACCAGTCATTTTTTGGTAGAGTTACTCCCTCTTTATTTTGATGGCTCTATGAATCCTACTTTGAAGTAGGGATGATTCCAATATAATAAGCAAAACAAGAGGAGATATTTTATTCTCTCATGAGAACATACACACACACACACACACACCACAACTCTAAAAGCTGAGCAAATGTGAGAGGAGCAAGGATCCTTTCCAAAGCTCCAGAGATTATGTATCATGGTCTTGGGGTGCTGGGTTATGTTCACCTAAGTGCTCCTGGCGCAACCGACTTGATTGCTTTGCACTCTAGCTGAATGCTCTGCTGCATAAGATACCATCTCTGTTCACATCACATACACACACACACACACACACCGCTATCACTGCTTCCAGTTTCAGAGAGGCCTGCTCTGCCCAGGCTGATGCCCCATCTCAGCTATACTCAGTCCCCTAATCCCAAGAATAAGGGACACTACTTAATCCTTGTGGATCTGCAGTTCCTCCCCCAGTCCACACAGGAATACAGTGAGGATGCTGGAATCCCTCCTCCGCAGGAGGATAGAAAGGGCAACCTGCTTGTCCCCTTCCTCACCCCACGCATTCCCAGGGCTTCTCCTAGCCAGCAACTCAGAGCCATCCCTGCCAGTTGTGCATATACATGTCATGCATGGCAATAAAGAGAATCAAATAGCCCGTTACCAAGGGGGTGTCAGGAGCTTGGGGGAAGGGCGCGGAGTGAGCTTCCCACCCTAGAGGCTTGCACCAGCAGGGAACCCTTTAAGAGCAATGACAGGTCGGCGGCAGTCAGCCATGGGTGGCAAGGGAGGTCGAAAGAGGACCGCCACCGGGCGTCGCTCCGGGCCTGCGGGGAAATCCCGGAGCGGCGGTGTGGCGGGGGCTCGGGTCGTCCCCCGCCTCGCGCTGCCCCCACGCGGCCCCGCGGCCCCCCGCCCCCGCGGTGCGCGGCAGCCGGAGCTGGGCTCCCCCCACGCTCTCCCGCTCTCTCGCGAGTCCTGTGCAGGCCCTTCCCGCGGAGGGGGAGGGGGAGGGGGCGCCCGGGGAACTGCTGCAATGGAGCGCCAGAAGCACCGTGCCCGGGCGAGCCAGTCCGCGGCAAGCCACGGCCACATAAAAATGCCCTATTAATTTTTTAAAAGCCATAAATCACCTCCCCTCCCTCTACAAAGAGCAAACCATAAACCCGATCCCATGCAAGCCCGCGAGCAGCCACCCACTTCCTATTTCTGTCACAGCAGCTACACCCTGCCAGCAGTCACCCCCCCCCCGGGCGCCCCCTCCCGCCACCGCCTCCCAGCCGCTCAGCCATTTGCCAACTGCTGCCCCCCGTCCACCAAAAAAGAAAAAAAAGAAAGAAAAAAAAGGTGCCCCGATTGGGGCCCGGTGGGCGGTGTGGGGGCAGGGCGCGGCGGAGGGGGCGGGGGGGGGGGGAATAGCCTCTTGCAGGAGATCCTAGAAGGTCCCCGGCGCTAGCCGGAGAGGAACAACCGGGGCGGGGGAGGGGCGGACGGGCGCCTGCGGCACTCGGTGCAGCCCGGGCCGCCGCGGCGCTGCGCTTACCTTTCACCACCCTGTCGGTCGTCGACAACTTGGGATCAATCGCCTTGGGCTCGGACATCTCCAGCCGCCGGGAGGGGGGGGACAGCGACGCGCTGCTCGTCCCGTCCGACTGCACACCCCGACCGCACCGGCGGGCCAGACACTCAGCGCCGCCGCCGCCGCGCTGCAAACCGCTCGGCTGGAGCTCCGGGCTCTGGGCTGGCTCGAAAGTTACTGCCGGCTCCGCGCGTCCCTCCTCCGCCGCCGCCGCCTTCACTCCTCCTCCGCCGCCGCCAGCCCCGCCGCCTCACTCCGGGCTGCGCGTGTGTGCTGGTTATTTATTTATTTTCTGAGCACGCCTCCCGGTTCTTCTTTTATTCTTGGGGACGGGGCGGGGGATGGGGAGGAGAAGCGCACGAGAGCACCCACCCCGGCACCGACACCGGGCGCCGCGCAATGGAGCCCCCACGCGCGCACACACGGTCGGGATTAAGACCGATCACATGGGGAGGGCCGGGGGCGAGGGAGGAGAGGCAGGGCCGCGGATGTCAGCGCCGCCAGCCGCGCCTCAGCGTCCCGGTGGCGGAGAGGCGGCTGCCGCTGCGGCCGCCGCTGCTTCTCCACGCCGACTGTCACCGGGCGCCGCCGGGGCCGCGGCAGCCGTAGACGTCCCGCCGCCGCGCTTTTCTGAGATCCTCCTTTGCCTCGCGGCGCCGCTGCTTCTCCACGCACAGGCAACAGCCGCTGAGCTCGGTGGACACAGTCCGGGGCACAACCTCGCCTTAGCCGCCGCGCCGGCCGCCGCCACCACCGCGCCCGCCTCCGCCTCCTCCCCTTCCTCCTCAACACCCCCGCCTCCAGCGCCCGGGCCACCTCCTCCTCGGGGCCCGCCCCCAGGCCCCGCCCCACGCTGCATCTTCGCAAGCTTATTGGCTGCGGCGCGCGTCCCTCACCTCTAAGGCGGTGGTCTGGGCCCCGCCCTCTGCTCTGTTTTCTCCAAGGTGCCAGTCAGTCCCGCGGGCCTGCAGCCTCCACCGCCCAGTAGCCGCTCAGGTGTCACCCGGGTGGGCAGAGAGGAGGGAGGCTGGGCCGGGAGCACTACCCGGGGGCTGAGGAGGGGGGAGGGGAGCTTGGCTGCGGCGTGCCACCGCGCGTGCCAGCTCCTGGGATCCCGCACACACTCCCGGGCGTGCTTCGGCTGCTACGAGTGTGTGCGTGGCCCGCAGGAGTGAGCTCCGAGGCCCGAGAGGGAAGAAGGAGGAGCGCCCAGAGCTCGGGGCCCAGGCGCAGCTGCTGTCACTGCCGCAGCTGTCCAAGGAGGATCGCCAGGAAGGCGACGAGTAAACAGCTTACCTTGGGGAGGCGGCTCTGCCTGGCTTAAGTGGACGCGGGTTAGTGCTGGTGGGATGGTTAGTACGAGTGCACAACTTTCAGGGAAGAGGGGTCCTTTGGAGAAAGTGTACTTTGGCGCAGAGGGACTCGGTGGCTGGCTATCCAAGGAGGATGGGGACCTGAAGCCTGTGCGACTGAGGTTATACTTAGTGACCCAGGACGCCCTCAGGTCTCCTAGGAGATAAGAGGAGGAAAAACTCAAGAGAGGTGGCCTTTTCCTGGCTCACAAGAGCAAGCAGACACTGGTGGGAATAGGTGACACTAAAAGTCTTCCTGCTCTTTCCAGTCAGGCACTTGGTGCTCAAGATGCCTGTAGGGCCTTGAGCCTGACCGGTGGATTCTCACAGGTCCCTCATAAGAAGGAAAGTAAGAAACACAGTAAGAAATACATGCTGCTGGCCCAGTTAGTTCCTTTCAAATCAATATGGCTTGAGGAAAGGTTGTTTTTTTTTTTTTTTTTTTCAGAAGTTCTGGGCACAGCTGGAATTCTCCCAGGCCTACCTCAACCCCAAGGACCAGCAAGGAAATTAAGAACAAAGCTGAATAAATTTCTCACCCTCGTCTTTCCTGTTTTACTTTCAAATTCCTTCAATATCAGGGTTTTCCTCTTTCCTGAATTGGACTGTGGGCCCAATAAAAAGACCTATTAAAAGGTTCAGGAAGCCAAGAGATGGAGGCAGGAGAACTGTTTTGTCGACAGAGATTAGATTAAACTCAAATCCGAAAAAATAAATTTTAATAGCAGACTGGTGGCGCTGGAGCGTGTGGCCTCAAGGAATTGGAACAGACCCTAGATAGAGCACCCCCATGGAGGCCTGCTAGTCAAAGGGAGAACTGGAGAGGGTGGGCACATCTTAACAAAACCGGGAGGCTGGCCCTGGTGGTCATCCTCTGCTGTCTGATATGCAACCTCTACGGTCCATGACTTCCATAAGAACTATATAGTCCAGTGGAACTATATAGGGAACATAAAATTATCTCCAAGAGGACTCTATAATCTCCTCCTCAGTTAGGGGTTGTTGCAAACCACCTCCTGGGCTAAAGCAGAACTAGTTGCCAAGGCAGATTTGGGAAGCTGGTCCCTGGCCAGATGGCTGGCAGAGAGGGAGGAATGCCAAGACCTGTGGGTGAGGAGGGCCTGCTTCAGGAAAGACCAGGAAACCTTATCTGAGGATACTCACTTTTACGGCCAAGACTCGCTCACCCACACTCTGCACACAGATGCAACTGTTATTTAGAGTATCTCTCCCTGAAGCACAGAAAAAGCACCCTTGAACTAGGATCAGAGGCTGAAAGTGTCAACCACACTGGAAAATTTTATGATCAAGATAGGAGCTAAAGGCACACCTTTCAGACACAGCCTTGAGTCTACAAGTCTGCAATAGCAGCTAGCTAAGGTATGTGTCTGTGTGTGTCAAGGGGAGGTGGCGGTGGGGTTCCAGGGGGCGGGGTTGGTGGTGAGAATGGCCATCACTTTGCAGCATAGCTTCTTACCATCAGATACTTTTAGCGTGTGTGTGTGTGTGTGTGTGTGTGTGTGTGTGTGTGTGTGTGTGTGTTTCCATAACCACTATAATGCAGACACATCTTAAGTAAAGTTGGACTGTGCAAGAACACATCAACTAGGAATTAGCTAGGTCCAGACACAACGGAGAGCCAAGGAGTCTTATGACACTCAGATGTCCCTTCAGATGGTCAGCTCTCTGTTTTCGCCATCCTTTTCTCTTTTTTTCTTAAATCTTGTTAGACTCTCAGACAGTTCTTGACTGTATTCCCACTGACGGAGATTAACTTACATTTGGAACTCACATTTTCAAGGTGACAACTTCAATTTCCAAGAGCTGACTTTGGAAATGTCCTTTGCTTATGAAGACAAAAGTAAGATTCTTTTTTTTTTTTTTTCTGAGATGGGGTTTCTCTGTGTAGCCTTGGCTGTCATGGACTTGCTTTGTAGACCAGGCTGGCCTCGAACTCACAGCAAGCTGCCTGCCCCTGCCTCCCTAGTCCTAGGATTAAAGGCGTGTGCCACCATACCTGGCTAAGATTTTTTTTTAAATGTTGATAAAAGACAACATGCTGTCCACTAAGAAGAAACATGTACTTTTCCTCCCCTTATCTAATTCTCTCTAGAAAGCAGCCCTCCAGTTGGGAATCCTGTTTCCCAGCCTGGGCATGACAAGCTGGTTTGATTGTTCTTGGTATTGATAATATGGGCTGACTTTGTCTGTGGTGTGCTGGCCAGCGTGCTGGAGTAGCTGGCACCCATTCTTCCATCTGCAAGCTTCTACAGCTGAATACAGAGCCTTCTAAGATCTGGGTGTGGGCAGAGTACCAGATAAAGAGCCAAGTCTTGTCATGACCACATTAAGCCTTTAATCCCAGCACTCAGGAGGCAGAGGCAGGCGGATCGCTGTGAGTTCGAGGCCAGCCTGGTCTACAAAGCGGGTCCAGGACAGCCAAGGCTACACAGAGAGACCCTGTCTCGAAAGAGCTAAAAAAAAAAAAAAAATGCTGCTCACCTTAGAAAGACTGCACGAGGCTTTAAATGAAAAGAAGATCATTTGTGTTTGTGTGTGTGTATGTTAAGCACTAGGACTTATAAATGCATTTATTAGGAAATTAATATAAAATAGTTACTTATTCCAAAGTAAAATATCTACCAAAATAAAGAACTGCTACCTCACTGTTACATAAGAGAGCAACCAGAAAGACTAAAAACATCCTCACCTGTTCTAATACATGAACATCTAATCTTCATTTCCATAAATGAACAATTCATGTACCAGTTATGTTTTTGAACAATTGTGCAAGATCCTGGCTCAATGGTTAATAGATGTGAGGGATAGAGGATGCAGTCACTTAGTTATCCTTAGTCCTGACATATAGGTCTCACAGACATGTTATCCTTGCAGACATCAGTGTTCACAGGGCTGCTCCCACACAGAGTAATTTATTATTAGCTTGGTGGCTTGAATATTGGAGAACATGTTAGAGGGCAGATTTGGGGGTTTATAATCCACAGCACTGAAATGATCTACATAATGTTCTCCCACTGGTGAAAATCATAAACAGTGAAAAACAATTTGTATGTTTTATTGTGCACTGTGCTGGCCAGTTTTCTGTCAACTTAGCATGAACTACAGTCATATGGAAAGAAGCAATTTTAATTGAAGAAAATGCCTCCATAGGATTGGCCTGTAGCCATTTCTGTAGGGCACTTTCTTGACTAGTGAATGATGTACAAGGACCCAGTCACTGTGAGTATTGACAACATCCTTCGTGGCTGTCTTTCAGTCCCTGCCTCCAGGTTCCTGCCCTGACTTCCTGCAGTGATAAACTATTACCAGGAAGTAAAAGAATAAATAAGGCCTTTACTTTGAAAGTTGCTTTCAGTCATGTTGCTTTATCATGGAAATAGAAATCCTACGACATATGTTCTGTTAGTTTCAGGAAACAAATAATAAATAAATACATAAATACATAAATAAAAAGCAGATGAATAAATAAGAGAAGAAAGAGAAATGAAAGTAGGAATTAAATATACTGTATTCTGTATTTTATTTGAAAATAACCTATTTTTGAGATTTTGGTCATTTTCTTGATTCACTGAAATAAAACTAACTTAGATCTCGGTAATGTGTTTTTTAAATTCAGTTACTCAGCATTTTTTTTTTTTTTGAGAAGTTTTGTTTCTGCATTCAAAATGGAAGAGGAACTCTAGTTTTCTTCCATTGTTGTGCTTTTGTCCAGTATGGATATCAAGGTGATGCTGGCTTCACAGAATAAGTCTGATAGCATTCTTTTCCTTTCTACTTGATGGAACAGTTTGATGAATACTGGTGTTACTTTATTTTTGAGTAGTTGATAGAATGTGGCAGTGAGTCTATCTAATCCAGGGCTTTTCTTTGTTAGAGTACTTTTTAAAAAACTAAAATGGAATAATATGAAGCAAACACAGTATCTCAGGAATTTACTATGTAACAGAGAGTGACCTTGAGCTTCCCATCCTCCTGTCTCCATCATGAACACTGGGATTACAGGCACTCATCAATACACTCCGTTTTATACAGTGCTGGTGATCAAACTCTGAGCTTCATGCATATTAGGCAAGCATTCTACCAACTGATCTACATCTCTATACCTGTTTTCAATGGCATTGCTTACTCTGGCTTTAAGTTGTTAATAGCATCTTGCTCTAATTCTAGTAGACTATAGATGCTTAGGCATATATCTATTCTTTCTAGCTTTCCCATTTACTTAAAATATAAATTACCAAAATATTTTGTAATGTTTAGAAGCTATTGTAGCATTGTAGGTTTTGTTTATCTTATTAGTTTTAGGTCTTCTATCTTTCATTTGGTTAGTTTTGTCAGGAGTTATCAATATTGGTGGTTTTATTTAATCAACTTTTAGTGATTCTCTATATTGCCTTTTTACTTTGCATTTCATTGATTTCAATCATGATCTTTATTATCTCTTGCCACTCATTGCTTTTGGGTTTGGATTATTGTTGGTTTTTCAGGACCTAGAGGTGCATCATTAGGTTATTTATTTAAGATTGCTTTTGTTGTTGTTGTTGTTGTTGTTGTTGTTGTTGTTGTTGTTTTTAATGTAAGCATTCATAGCTCTAAACATTCTTCTCAGAACTTCCTGGATTGTATCCTAAAGGGTCCAGTCTGTTCTGCTCTGCTTTTCATTTGATTCCAGACACTGTTAAGTTTCTTCCCTAGTTTCTTCAAAAACTCACTGGTCGTTCAAGAACACATTTTCCAGTCTCCAAGTATTTATGCAGTTTTTTGTGATTGTTCTTGCTATTGATTTCCAGTTGTGTTTCTTCATGATTTGAGGAAATCAAGAAATTATTTTGACTCCTTTGTATTTTTAAGGCACGATATATGGCCTAGAATGAGGCCCATGTTAGAGAAGGTTCCTTGAACTGATCAGAGGACTATGCATACCTTATCTGCTGATTGGAAGATTCCGTGTTTATCTCTTAAGCCCATTTAATCTAACGTATAATTTAACTTTAATTTTTTTTTCTTTTTTTCATCTTTTTTCTTTTCTTTTTAGTGTTCATAGCCTATAAAGATGAGAGTGATATAATAAAGTCACACATAAATATTCAACTATTGTATCAGGTATTGGGACCTACTGACTGTTCATGCCCATTGGTATTTGTTTTATGAAGTTGGGAGATCCAATATATGATAGATAGATATAGTGGTTATAATTTTAGATGCTTTGTTCTATTTATTAATAAGCAGTGTTTTTTTTATCTCGGATTACTAATTTTGGCTTGAGATTTGCTTCATCAGGTATTTAAATAGCTGTGCCTGAATGCTTTTTACATTCTTTCACTTGATAAGTTAACTTCTATCCATTGACGCTCCCTTTGTATCATTGTCAGTGAGGTGTGTTTCTTGGAAATAACAAGTAATTGGATCTTTCTTTAAAAAAAATATCTAGTTACACACTAAGGAAACAGTGTCTTCTGGACACAGAACGACTGACATATGAACTCACAGAGACAGTGGCAGCATGCACAGAGCCTGCACTGACACACATGTGAACTCACAGAGACAGTGGCAGCATGCACAGAGCCTGCACTGACACACATGTGAACTCACAGAGACAGTGGCAGCATGCACAGAGCCTTCACTGACACACATGTGAACTCACAGAGACAGTGGCAGCATGCACAGAGCCTGCACTGACACACATGTGAACTCACAGAGACAGTGGCAGCATGCACAGAGCCTGCACTGACACACATGTGAACTCACAGAGACAGTGGCAGCATGCACAGAGCCTGCACTGACACACATGTGAACTCACAGAGACAGTGGCAGCATGCACAGAGCCTGCACTGACACACATGTGAACTCACAGAGACAGTGGCAGCATGCACAGAGCCTGCACTGACACACATGTGAACTCACAGAGACAGTGGCAGCATGCACAGAGCCTGCACTGGTTCAAGCCAAATAGAGTCTCAGTGCTGAGAGGGAGAAGTGGAAGTGAGCTCCCATTCCCAACCAAGAAGCAATCTGACAAACACTTGAAAAGGAAAAATTAGTTCTCTCCAATGAAGTCTCACAGGTTATATAAGCCCTGATTTAGGGAAGGCCCCATGGCCAGCAGTAAATGACCAATACAAAATTAACTCAATGGTGGTTTTGTAAATATGCTTTTCCTTGGTAATTTTTTTCTTTCTTCCATGTTGCTTGTGGTTCATCTGCTTCTTTTTAATCCTTTTCTGGTTGTTGATCATTTTTACTAGTATACTTTTGAAATCTACATCTGGGGGTTTTACCTAATTCAGCAGTTGACTCTGAATTGTGCTCTTTTGGAAAAATCCTGCTGCCTTGCTTCTTTGTGAGTACTGCGTTTTTTATTTATAAGTAAGCATGTGTTGGCTTGACCTCTTCCATCTTACTTGGGGATCTTTTTAGTCAGGAGCCTATTCTTGAGGGGCTGGTCTCCATTCCCACTCAGGAAGAGGAAAGCAGACTGCTCTGCTCAGGGTAGCTTTCTCCTTTCCCCTTACACATGTCCTATCACTGTGTGAGTTTGCAGCCTCCTTCCTCCTCCCCCTCCTCTCAGAAATGAGAGGAGAACATGACACTCATGTTCTTATCCTGACTTCTCTTCACTGGCACACATGAAGTCAATTTCTATTCTGTTGGCGTCTTACCTGTAAGTCCTTTGCTAATATTCATGGACAGTGGACAGCATATACTTAATGTGAGTTTATTGACTACCCATATTTATCGGGCCGTTGGAATATAGCATGCAATATCTAAACACCCCTGATCTCATGACACTTATATTCAAGTGAGCAGAGATAGAAGACAGAAAAAGAACAGCTAAATACAATTACACATGTAAGTACATATATTAGGTGATGAATGGAGAGACATCTATGCAGCTACACAGGCAAAAGTAAAAGGAACTGCAAACCCAAAGTTCTAATGACTAACATTCTTGGTGATTTATTGTTGTTTTGTTGCTTTTGTTGTTGTTGTTGTTTGGGTTTTTTTTTGGGGGGGGGGGTTGGTTTTTGTTTTTTGTTATCAGCTGTCAACAGATAGCTGGACCAGACCAGAATGCATTAGAAAGACCCATTGGGAACATTTAAGGTCAGACTATATTGAGCACTATAGATCATTGGGATGACCAACAGTTGTTCTAGACTAACATGAGGATTTTAAAAGGAAAATGATCTGACATAACTGAATTCATGAATGGAAATGTAGTGACAGGGAGAAAGGGTGAAAATGGAAAGGCCAGTAGAGAGAAGTTTTCACAATTCAAGCTAGAATGAAGGTGCGCTAAATTGGACAGGTTAGAAGGAACTAGAGAAAAACAAAAAACTCCAAGTGTGCTTAAAAAGTTGACTTCACGGGACTTGCTCATGGAATGTATACAGGATTTGCAAAGTTTAAAAGTAGTCAAAGAACCAAAACAAAACAACAAACATAAATCTGGGGGCTTAGGCGAATGGGTGGTGGTAGTTACTGGGTCCTGAGGAATGGACTGTCAGAAATATAGAGCATATTTTGTATTCTGAGACTTATGTTTAGCTATGCTAAACTTGGAGCCCTGTTAAAGGACTTTAAATGAGCTGGCATTGTGCACGTGCACAGGCAATGAGTGTGGACTAGGTGCATTTACTTGTCTTCTCAACACTAGAGACACAGGAACCTTGAGAGCAGGGACTTCACATGTTCCTAGCTCTGTGTGTGTGTGTGTGTGTGTGTGTGTGTGTGTGTGTGTGTGTGTGTATGTGTGTGTGTGTGCATGCCTGCAGCATGCCAAGCATGTAGTCAGTGTTTAAAACATGATTCCTTGATTAATGAAAATTCTTTTATAATGCCACTCTGATTTGTTTCTTTTTATTTCCTTCATTGATTAAATTAAGCCCTTCAACAAATTTAAATGAAACAACTAAAATTTCACTTTTAGATGTTTTAAACTTATAAAACGACCTTCCGTCATGACATTTTGATCAGGCTTTCAGGTTAGGAAATATAATTCAGAAGTTCAGTTCTTAGCATAAGGTGTGTCTCTCCTTGTCAGGAGAATTACTTGTGCAGATCCAGGGAAGGCACAATATTACTCATATTTCCTTTTTTCCCCAAATGCACAAAGAGTTTTATATTGCTTGCAACACCTGAGCTCTTTCACGGTGATAAGTTAGGCTAGACATCAGCAGTTTTCATGGAGGAAGTAAGCAGCACTGAGGTTCTCTAGAGCAGTCCAACAAGGGTTCCCTTGTCCCTTTAGGGGAATATCTGAGGTCCAGCCCAACAGAAAGTCACCAGCTGTGTAAATCATGCTGAATTTGCTTTAGAGTACCTGAAATGCCAACATCCTTATCTTAGGTGATATGTTCAGTCACCTCACCTGCCAAGCAAGCATTCAGCCTTGTTGCCGTGGGGACATGCACCAAAAATGGTGGACATCTAACTAAGGGACATCAAAGGGCTCTTGACACCTCCCTGATCTAACTTGCAAAACTGACCTAGGTCAACCAGATGCCATCTGTGAAGAGCCTGATGTCAAATTTACAGGGAAGTTTGAATGAAAGTATTTCAGGCTGGAGCTAAAGTGGGCAATGGCGCATGACTCTCTGGAGAAAAGAGAGTAGTTATAATGGCCAGGAGAGCAGAGAAAGAAAAACCCCAAAGCATGCTCCCTGTTCCTAAGGTCTGATTGTTAACTTCTTTCAAGATAGCAAAGACACCTTCAATATACATTTCTGGAAGCTTTAAACATGTTTGTAAGGTGCATATGTTACTAAGCCCATATTGTGATTTAGTAAGACCTCTCACAACCCAGGTGGTCATTTCCACACGCCCCATAGATTCCTAAGAAGCCATACCTTCTGCTTTTCATACTTATGAAACCCCGATACTTCATTGAGGAAATGACTCTATTCTGTTCCAGTCCTTGCCTAGCTCAGTTTTCTCTACAGCACACTCAGTGACAAAACTAGAAAGAGTAAAACCGTATAAATGCAAAAAGGATGCAAAAAGAAAAAAGAAAAACAACAACAAGAACAACAAAGATTAAAAGACAGACTTTGACTAAGGAATCTAAGAGTTTGGGCTCTTAATTATTATCCATGCCAATTGCCAGGTCATGGTCACATTTAAGAATATTATAAAGTTGGAAGACTGCAAAGACTTAAAGAGTTCGAAGTCCTCTGCAGATCTGGGCAGACTGCCATCCTCCGTGTGCTGGCTTGTCATCCCAGTGGCTACAATCAAATAGCACAAACACCAGCAGGTGTGTTTCCACAGCCACCCAGAAGGAGAGCTGAGGGCTCAAGGTTAAGCTCCAGCCATCAAGAGTGTCTGCCAGAAATGGCGCTCATAAACGACCACACTCACATTTCCTTGGCATGAGCTCATCCCTGGACCACACCTAACCTCAAAGAGAGTGATGGTATGTAGCCCTCTCACATGTCCACAATTAGAGGCAAACCAAATATTTATAAAAGGTCGGAGTGCCCATCAGAAATTTTAATAGTCCATTCAATCTCATGGGACCGCCTCATTACTAGGAATGTGCCATAACCGTGTTTCACACACATGGATACTCCTAGAAGGACTACGGATACTGCTCTGCTTCATGTAATGAGCTTCTGTCACTCTCCTGTGACCTCTAATATGTATGTTACATCAACACCACTGGGACTGGCTTTGAAGTTAATTCTTCCCCCGGAGAACTTATGGTCCTATACCAGATTCCTCTTGTGACTATCACTTGTTGTAATCTTTCCAGGCTTGTAGCTTCAGCATCAGCATTCCATTGCCACTGTAGGTAGGCAGTGTTAGAGTAGCAGCTGGCAATAACAGTGTACAGTGGGGTTAGATTAATATGTGTGTGTGTGTGTGTGTGTGTGTGTGTGTGTGTGTATACAAACAAACATAAAACAAATTCTTTTTATAAATTACATTTCAATTACATTATAAATTACAATTAACAGTTACATTATAAATTACATTTTTTAAAATTGGCTGACAAAAAACTAGGTTTACAAAAATCCCTATGCTAGGTGTGGACTACTTCCTTTTCAACTGTTGGCAAATACTTGAACACCCTCTCCCCATCTCTGCAGATAATCCAGGCCCCTGCCATTCATGTTGGCTGCTAACCAGAACTAAAGGAAATGGCTTCTACTTCTGGAGAAACAACATAAAACACACTGTCATTACAAGGCACAAAGAAATCAAGCTGGCTGGAACTGCACTAAAAGTTTCCTCCCCGCTGAGTAGCTTTCCTAGTGCCAAAAGGTACTTTGTGACCTGCTGGGAATAAAAAAGCTCATCAATAATCTTACCCAACTGTGAACCCAAAAACTACAATATCAACCTGCCAAAAATAGATGTGCCCAATTGAGCAATAGTGGCATGACTGTTACAGGGTTAAGCAACTGCTCTCTGATTGGTTTAAAGCTCACTCAGAAAAAACCATTCATACTTAATACTCTACATCTTATCAAAAACTAATGCCTGAGGAGCTCAACTAATGACTGCTGTTTAGCTAAGCTGACATAGTCTTAACCAATCTTCTGATACTTGTATCTAAGGGCAAATGCTGTTCTCTCAATGACAGAAACCTTCCTTGCACCTAGTGAACTACTGTGCATGTTCCAAGTGCTCAATAAGTGATAGCCAGACACTGAAGCCCTGGACAAGTCATTTGGGGACACACACACACACACACACACACACACACACACACACACACCAGAGGCTCAGGGAACACTTTGCAAGAAAAGCCAGTAAGCATATAAGAGCTGTAAACCGGGAAAAAGACAACATAATGGTGTCTGCTGAGCATGCCACTGCCACTGCCACTGCCACCATAAATCCATAGCAGTTGTTGCCTGTATTGGCCCTGCACAAAAACGGATCTGTCAGTAGTCAGGCAAGGATGTAGGAGTGGCTTGTGGGGTCCCACTGCCTTTTCCTGATCTATTGGCTACTTGTTGTTTATGGGAGAGAGTGGAGAATCACTGTCTTTGGCTGTGTACTCATTTGTGAGCTCACTGGATTCCAATGGAGAGTTCCAGGCCCACGGTCACACGGAGAGCCGAGAGCCTAGTCCCAGTTAAATGTTTTGGGTCTTAATTCAGAGCAGAAAGATGTAGATGTGTGAAGGAGACTGGAAGGGAGAAGGAGGGTTGGGTGGGAGGGAGATGGAAGGGAGAAGGAGGGCTGGGTGGGAGGGAGATGGAAGGGAGAAGGAGGGCTGGGTGGGAGGGAGATGGAAGGGAGAAGGAGGGCTGGGTGGGAGGGAGATGGAAGGGAGAAGGAGGGCTGGGTGAGAAGGAGGTCAGAGAGGCTGTGGAGTAAGCTTGGTAAGTATGCACTATCTTGTATGAAATTGTCAGCAAAATGAATGACTAAGAAAATAGCTTTTTAAAAAGTTCTTTTAATGTATCATGGCTGCAAGTAAAAACAGCCTTTTTTCCCTCACTTTGGAGGACATTCTAGTGGGATTCTAGATGAGAGAATCATGGGAGAATGGCAAAGCAGAAGGATCCAGAGGGTCCTAGAAGCCTACAAGTAGAACATTATGATAGGCAGATTTGGGCACAGGGGTCCTGCTCAAACTAAGGCACCAGCCAAGGACAATACAGGCGGTAAACCTTAAACCCCTACCCAGATCTAGACAATGGACAGAACACTCTCCACAGTAGAGTGGAGAGTGGGATATTACTTTCTCACATACTCTGGTGCCTCATATTTGACCATGTCCCCTGGAGGGGGAGACCTGGTGGCACTCAGAGGAAGGACAGCAGGTTACCAAGAAGAGACTTGATACCCTATGAGCATATACAGGGGGAAGTAATCCCCCTCAGGAACAGTCATAGGGGAGGGGAATAATGGGAAAATGGGAGGGAGGGAAGAATGGGAGGATACAAGGGATAGGATAACCATTGAGATGTAATAAGAATAAATTAATAAAGGAGAAAAAAACAAAAAAAAAGTTTAAAACATATCTACAAATATGAATAGGTATTTATATGATATATGTATAGATGCAGGATGCATGGCTAGGATACTTTCATGAGTCAAAGCCTTTTCTAAAAAGCTAATGTCAATTTAATAATATATGATTGTTTTCATTGTGCTGGATTAACACAAAGCAGTCTTTATGGTTATCCTGTTTAGGTACTGTTGTCAGTTAGAAAAACATATTTTTCCTATCTAACTTTGTTGTTCCTACATTATTATGGCCAGTCAGCCTGGCTAATCTGGAAGATGCAGGCATTTAGTTGATTATTAGTCAAGATGTTGCTGTGAAGGTGATTTAGAGATACGCTAGTTCACTTGTCATCAGTTGACTGTAAGTAGATTGCCATAGATAACATTGATGGGCCTCATCACACCATCTGAAGACCTCATGAATAAAGTCTGTGAGGCATAAAGCAAGGACCCACAGACACAGGAACTTTGATTCAACCCTACAGGGGATTCTGAGCATTTACAAGTCACCTTACACCTGGACCCATCTGCTTAGGAGAGCCTGGTAAACATACAAGTGGTCTTTAGGAAGACAGCCAGAGGGGGATGTAAGTTCCTGCACACTCCAGCTTTCTCCACATGCAGACAAATGCTGGGACAGCTGTAGACTGAGGTAAAGGCACATGGAGGACAGCCACAGGGACGAAAAGAGGACCACAGAGAATATCTTCCAACCAGGATTGAAAAGGACTTGGAAAGTGGGCTGGGACAAGGCAAATAACCAAATTTCATTGAAGGAACACATCTCATACAATGTCATATTCTGTGATTTTATGTACAGATGGCCTTATCATTTCCCCCATTTTAAACTCTCAAAAAAAATATGACTATTTTATCTCCTGAGATTCTTGAGACAAACAACGTAGACTTCAATGCCTTTATAGTTAAACTAAAGAAAAATTATTACTAATACAGGAAATAATTTGACTAAAATTGGAACTACACTCTGTTCCAGGTGTTTGAAGCCAGCTCCTCTCCCAAGCCTGGGAAGGTATTAGGTGTGTACTGAGTGTTTTGTTTGTTCAAAGCCTTGTTTCAAACATGACTCATTCACATGATTCTACATGACACCGTCTCGAGTTCCATGGCTCAAGACTGAACCCTTTCTCCCACCAGTTTTCTTCTTTGGAGAGCTGAATAAATTTAGTCTTTCTTTGAAAGGTTAGATTGGCACTGCGTTGCCTTCACCCACCATGCTATTCTACTTCTGCATAAGAAAAGTGGAGAAAGGATTCCACAGAAAGAAAGAAATAAAAACTCACACTGACAGGAAAGAACAGACAGAAAGAATGACTCCTGGCAGTCCGCTTCTGGATTTCACTGCATTCTTGGCCCAGCTGCATGCCCCCAAGGTCCATAGGACCTGAAAATACTTTAATCACTCTTTACTGTTTTGTGTTCAAGTTGGGTCACATTTAGGTTATGAAAAAATCAGTGCGTGTTAGTTAGCTTTTTAATACTGTAACAAAATAACCCAGATAACTTATAAAGGAGAAAGGTTTACAGAGACTCTCTGTTTAAGTCTATGTCTGATTGGTCCCATTGTTTGGGGGCCGTAGTGGCACATTGGGGCAAGAGCATGTGACATGGAAGAACAAGTCATTTACCATGTGGCTGGAGAGAGTGAGAAGGAGAAAAAAAACAGATTTGTGGACTTAGAATAATTTTTTTAATCACAAATGGCTAGAAGACGTCCTACTAGATTCCACCTCTTAAAGTTCATACCACTTCCCAACCATATCAAACTGAGAACCAGGCCTTATTACACAAGCCTTTGAAAGACATTTCAGAGCCAAACTGTACCACATGAATAATGAGTAGCCAGGACATTTTATTTACAATATCTAAGATTGGGAAGCGATCAAGATCTCCTTCAGTAGGTGGTACAACCAGACAATGGCATATTTAGTTACCTCAAGAAGTGAAGGGTGGAGGACTTAAGTGCATATTACATGGTGAAAGAAATCAACCTGCCAAGGGTCATTCTAGATGATTCCCACTGTATGATCTTCTGGAAGAAGAGAAAGAATATATGTTAATGAGTTGCTATAACAATATACCCAGAGCTGAGTACCTTGCAAAGAAATGAGACTTACTAAACTCACAGTTTTAGAGGGCAAGGGGGATAACCCTGGAAAGTTCACAATGGCAGGTCCTATGCAGAAGAGGATGCCTGGTGAGACCAGAGCCACAAAGTTTCTGAAGTAAGGTTCACTTTTTAATAGCCTGTTTCCTGGACCTAGCTAGGGTTCCATGATAACTATATCGATCTCTTTTTAAAGGAGATGCCCTGATTACCTGGCACTAGTGTGGTTTTAAATGAAAATCACAAATGTTCTATTTTACCAATAAAGACTCAGGAGCCAGATGCTGTGGTAAAAACCTGCTAGCTCAGAGAAACAGAGAGAAAGCACTCAGCTGACCTTCATACTCAACTCACAGTATGATGGAAAAGGCCCAAAAAGCTCACTAGCTCAGCTGACAGCCCAGGAGGAAAAGGTCAAAAAAAAAAAAAAACCCACAAGGCCAAAGGCTTGCTAGCTCAAAGCACAAAACAACCCACAAAGCTAAAGTCTAAGGAGCTGATGATCTCAAGAGCTCAAGTCCTTCCACTTCTACATGCTGTCTTAAATGTTGCTCAACTCAAAAGTGCCTACTACTCTTAAATCTCTGTCAGCTGGTTCCTTGCTCTGCCTCCTGATCTAGGGTTAACTTTATTAAATCCTGTGTACAGAAAGCTCTTGGACTAAAGGTGTGTGCTAGGGCTGGCTGAACTACACCTTAATCACCTGTTTACAATAACCAGAAAGTTATTGGATTAAAAGTTTGGGCTCACCCACGCCAAACAGAAGACAAGTTTTTACAGTTCACAGTCTCAAGGATCACCATGGAACCAAATATCCCGCAACACACTAGGCTTCTTCTCTTAGAGGTTCTAGAACCTCCTAACACCACCATACTTCTGACCAGGTTTCCAGTACAAGAGACTCTTGAGGGAAGGGCACTACTTGTAAACCACCACCCTATATAAACTGCAGAATAATTTGTAGTTTCTAGGAGATAGCAGAGAAAGTGTAGCCTTAGATGAACAGGACCAAACAAACTTCTGTGTTAGTGAAAACGCTGTGTGGAATGGTTCTGAGTACATGGAATTATAACCCATAGAATATACAACAGGAGTGAATGACGGTGTAAAGTGTGCGCTGTGAGTGATGATGCTGTTTCAGATTGAGTTTATCAGTTCATATACTCTCTGCTGGAGGACAACACTAGTGGGGAAAATGTTCCTGTGGGGGACCAGGAGACTATAGGATGGCTCTGGACCTTCCGCTCAACTGCGTTATGAACCTAAAATTGTCCTTAAAGCATAAAGTCACACTAAGTAATAATTACAACAGAAAACTAGAATATCATCGTTTTGTTCTGTGAAGTCAGTCAGGGAGAAGTTTTGGGTAGAGACAGTAAACAGACAGTATGGAATATCCAATATCAAGCAGAATGGCAATAACACTGTAGGTAAAATAACAAGAGCACACGTAAAGATGCAAGAAGGGTTCCCAGAAGTCACCTAGGAAGGAACACTTTTCCAAAAACCATTTTTCCATATATATAAGATTCACACTAATGCCTTCTTGGTGTCTGCTGGAGCCTGTGCTCTGCCTCTTCTCCCTGTCAAGGAAAACTTTTGCCTCCCCCTGTTCTGAAGCAAGCATTTTGCTTTATCCAAAAGTGTGAAAACCTTCCTCTGTACTCAAACAGCAACATAATTTGAGATTGATTCTAAAAGAACCTCGCCAGAAGATGAATCAAGAAGCTGGAGGGAACTGCACTGGGGGGGGGGGGAAGGTAGGAAGGGGGAAAGTGCCTTGCCTTGTGCAGGTGAAAGGCTGGCAACTGGCTTCTGGGAGTCAGTCTATCTCCTCCAAACTACTTGGCACCTACCTGTGTCAGAGATAGAAAAATTGTCAGGACACCTATTTGCATTGTCTTATAAAACTGAAAAACAAAGTAGGAGGATTTTTCTCCTCAGAAAAAGTCTATATTAGATTACTGACGTCACCAATAAAGACTAGTGTAGGCATAAGGTTATTGTGTGATTCAAATGCTGATTTCTGTATGCCCCTCCACCCTCTATATTTGCTTACAATCCTTGTCCTGAGAATCTCCTGTCTTAATATTGTGTAAAAACTGCTCCCCAGTTGTACCCTGATATTCCAATAATGCAGCTTATAGCCAATCACTAAAGGGGAAGGGGAGAATAGAGTTGGACTTCCTGCCTTCCAAGGGAGGAGGAGTTAGAAGAGGAAGTAGGGGATTCTGCCACAGGCAGAGGTCCAGGAGACATTGTTAAAGGTTATTTTTATATGTCAAGAAGACATCAAGAGAAGAGAGCAGGTGAGCAGGGAAAGCCTTAAAGGGCAAATATCTCTGGGATTTATGATGGGAGGAAGCCAGACTAGCTTAGAGGGTTAAGAATGGATTAAAACTGCTCAGGGTTGGATTGTAATGCTTGATAAACAAATTATTTGGAGGTTAAGAGAGAAACTGCTAAACAGACTCATAATTTAGAAGCACCATTAACATTTTGGTTTACAAAATGGGGTAGAATTCACACTAATCTAGCTAGAACTTACATAGGATCTAAACTTAAACAGAAAAGAGGTTCTTAGTTTTGTTCATTAAGAGAGCAACTGCAGTTTCTAAGGCCAGAGCTCACAGCTTCCTGGTTAGACCCTCTGCAGTGCAGCAAAGCCTAATGTTGGCTTCAGAAAAACAAAAACTGGAACAAATCCCAGAGTGGCAAAGCAAAGGCATTTTCTTTTAAGAAATACTTGCTAAGAAAAAAAAATGTGACTTTTTAACAGAAACAAGCTTCTTCAAAGCCAGACTTTCCTAGCCAAGGCAGGAAGCTAAGTCCCTTTTGGAATTTGTGGACTCAATGACGTTCCAGGATTGGGAGGAGGCAGTGAAGCCTCTCCATGGAAGCAGGAACCAGAGACAGGCTGAGAATCCCAAGCGTTTGAATTGGTAAATTGTAGAAGGGAAGCTGGATCTAAGAAAGTAAAATCGTTGGGGAGAGGTTTTGAGATTAAAGACAATTATTTTCTGTGTTGGAAATGGAGGAAGGCACAGTGACACCAAGCCTTTGGACCCTATAGAATGCCATTTTATATGACTTAAGGATAGAGATTACAAATACTGCCATATTAAAGTCTCTCCTTAAAAGTTGTCATTTATCCTGGGCCCCTTTCTGCTGCTCTCTCTCCTTTTCACCTGAATGACGTTATGAACCAACTTTGCAGTACATTTGCACATTTATATGGTTTGCCTAAGCACACGGAGCCATGCAGCAGTGAACTGAACCCTCAGAAACTTTGAGCCAAAACAAACATCTTTCATGTTTCCTCAGACTCTTTGTGATAAGCACAAGAAAAATTTGAAAGGAATAGGATAGTTGCTGCAACTAGGCCTCACCAGGTGCTTAATAAGCCTTTGAAATGGATTTTCAGGGGGATTGTTTTTAAAAGGTTTATTTTTATATTTTATTTGTGTTTACATATCTTGGTGTAAATACTACATGTATATGTTTTCTGTGGAGACAATAAGAAGATATCAGATCCCCCGGAGCTGGAGTTCCAGGGAGCTGTGGGCCACCGAGTGTGGGTGCTAGGGACTGCTCTGAACTGCTGAGCCACCTTTCTAGGCTCTATAGGAGGAAGTTGCAAGAATTTGAAAACTCTAGATAGAGAAGCCTTAAAATGTTGTAAGCCTAATTTTTTCTTTTAGAGGTCCTCGTGTCTTTTATTTTTAAAATATATTTTATTAATTTATTCATATTATATCTCAATTGTCATCCCATCCCTTGTATCCTCCCATTCCTCCCTCCCTCCCATTTTCCCCTTACTTCCCTCCCCTATAACTGTGACTGAGGGGGACTTCCTCCCCCTGTATATGCTCATAGGGTATCAAGCCTCTTCTTGGTAGGCTGCTATCCTTCCTCTGAGTGCCACCAGGCCTCCCCATCCAGGGGACATAGTCAATATAGGGCACCAGAGTTCACGTGAAAATCCGTCCCCACTCTCCACTCAACTGTGGAGAATGTCCTGTCCATCGGCTAGATCTGGGTAGGGGTTTGAAGTTTACTGCACATATTGCCCTTGGCTGGTGCGTAACTTTTTAATTTACTTTTTAAAAAAATGTGCATTGGTGTTTTATCGTCATGTTCATCTGTGAAGGTGCCAGATTCCCCTGGAACTATAGTTACAGACAGCTGTGAGCTGCCATGTGGATGCTGGGAATTGAACCCAGGTCCCCTGGAAGAACAGCCAGTGCTCTTAACTGTTGAGCCATCTCTCCAGTTCCTATAAGCCCACAGATTTGTCCTCAGGCCTCCACCATTGGATACCTATCCCCCCCTGCCCCACGCACTGATTTTTTTTAAGATAAGAAAAGCAATTATTTTGCACTGGAACAACAGGAAAGAAAGCTTGAAGATGCTTCTGAAATTGCTCCAGACATCTAGCCTTCATAGAATAAAGGATGTAAACATTTTTAACTCAACTAAATGACTTTTCTTTGAGAAGTCCAATGCATCCCACATTCACAGAGATGCTTAGGGAAGTGTTTCACTGAGTTCATCCACCCAGGTATTCAAAGTCTGCTGCTTCCATGGTAGGGTGTGTGTGATGCTACTCAAACTGGCATCAGACTTTCATATTGCTCACATGATAATCGGTTTCTAGTTATGCATAGTGTTGAACTTGTAGAGTCAAGGAGGCCTACCCTTGGATGCCTAAGAAGCCAGGCAACACACAGTAGCATCAGAATCCCTGTGGGAAGTAGGTGCATGAAATTGTTAAGAGCAAATCCTAGGTTGGAGAGGTGGACCAGCAGTTAAGAATGTGTATTACTCTTCCAGAGGACCTGAGTTCGAAACTCAGAAGCCACATCAGGAGGTTCACAGTTGTCTATAACTCCAACTCCAGGGGATCCAACACCTCTGTTCTCATAATGCATCCTACACACACACACACACACACACACACACACACACACACACACACACACACACACACACATACACACCCCACATCACACACACATACACATGACTAGAATAAAATAAATCTGATCTTTAAAATGCAAAAAACAAAAGCAAGACTCAACCCTAAAGGACAATGGAAACTTTAGAATGTTAGGTATGCCAGCAACATAGAATGCCTGCCTACCAAGTTAAGCTTCAGACAATTGGTGAACTGAGTCCAAAAGAGGCTGCAAATGGAAAGGCCACAGGGCCAGGCTATGCAAGCCACCATATGTGCTTGGTGTGAGACAGGTATGTCCAGGATTTACTATTTATCTTGCTGTGTTTGGTCTTGATTTGGGCCCATTATTCACTGCTATTCTATTTTTGGAGTAGGAATATTTACTCTGTTGATTAAATGGTGAAAATGTGTAATTTTTTCTATTCATATAACTGCTCACAGCTAGAATTTGGCCTTGGTCTTTGAACAAGTTTGGGTGTAACTTGTTTGAATAATATTAGAACTGTTAAGACTATTGGAGACTCATTTTGTATCACACAATCTCCATGAGAATCTGTGAGAGTAATGTTATAATTTGAACATGAAATATTCCACAACTTGTATGCTTTTCTACACTTGGCTCTCAGCTGGTCTCTACCTAGAGGAAGTAGGACATCCTGGTGCATGTCCTGGGGGACTATATTGCCTTGGTCCTTTCTCTCTCATACGTTGTTCTGCATTCTGTCTGGCAAGGGTCAAACATTTCCCCTAAACACACTCCTGCTTCCAGAATGATTTGCAGAAGCTCGTGGGACCAGGAAATTGCGGAATGAACTCTCTGAAGCTGTGAGCTAACCTATTATTAATCCCTTTCATCCATCATTAATTGCTTCTTTCTCTCTCTAACAAGAAACCAAGCTTTTTATTGTAATATAGTTCTTATATAAAAATCAAAGAAATTTTATTTGGTAGCTCTGTCATATTAGTTGTTCTAAGACAAATATACTTAAATTGAAACTAAAGCAGGCTTTGGTTGCATGACTAGCTCACAAGACTATTAGAAGAGCTGTTCATGAAAGCGATTGATGTACATGTTTAGTGTTGATAAACTATGAATATAAAGAATGAAAAACTGCTTAGTAGAAAGTGGATAGTTACTATGCACTTTATCTACAGATCATGGCCCCTGATCCAGAGTCATATAACTACTGATGTCTACTTTCCTCAAGGAAAACAAATGCATATGTTTACTTACGAATAGTCACCCATCTCTTCTCCACAGATATCTGCCTGCAGAAATAAAATTTGTGCATGAATTTATCTTTAATCTACATTTTACTCCGAGGAAAGTATATTATATTTTTTCTCTAAAGTCCTAATCAGCATGTATGCATAATTAAATATATTATTTTTATTTGGTTACTCTGAATCAACTCTTTTGACACTAAACAGTATTCAATTTCAGTTACAAATCGTATTAAAGGGAATTGGAAAAGGTCATTCTGTTTTCAAGTGCATTTTAATGTAATAATGGTGTCAAGTGTGGTGTTCCCAGTTCTTGGACATTTAGATAAATGTGATCTGGTTTTTGACTGTGGGCCTAGGCATAGATCCAGAGTCCACAAAACTCCATCTTCCTCTGTTTCTTTGCATTTCTTTGGCTTAACGCTATCTGTGTGTTATTTCAGTATCATAAGTGAATGATAGATGGTTAAAAGTATAGGGCATGGGTGGGTGTAACTTACATGCAAATGCAATATAATTTAATATAATACACTTAGGCATCATCAGATTTTAGAATAGGTAAACATACTCATATCCATCCTCCAAGAGACAGTTGTGTATATAATAAATCATTTGCCTTTTTTATTTAAGAGAAACTCAAACCAGTGAAACAATAATAAAGAAAAACCTGTTGTATTGATATCAAATATTGTAAAAGGAAAGGTATTTTAAAGCATGGACTTCAGTGCTCAATCACACCTTGCATGTATCTAACAATTAGGCTTAGTTGCGTACAAGAAAAAAGAAAATATCTTTGAATGAAGAAGAAAAAATATAAACTTTAGTTAGATAATGCTGAGGTATTGTTTAACAACAAAGACTGAGCGGCTGCCTTTACAGGCAGGTTAATTAGACATACATTGCAAAAATGGCTTTCTCTTTTTAGAGTAGATGAGTTCTGGGAGACAAAAAAGTACTGGAAAAATTAAAAAAAGCCCCATGCTTCTATATTGAGAATGGGAAAGAAATGATTATGGACGCTATTGAATTGTACTGTGAACTCTCCTCTATTAAGTTCCTTTGAATTTGATATAACTCTTCTGAACACTTTTTTTTTTATTTCTAATACATATGTATGAATTACATAAATATATGCAGTGCTATTTTGCATGTTTTAAAAATTATACAAATCCTATTACACTGTACATATTCTTTAGTGACTTGCATTTTGAACATTCCTTTTAAGATTTCTTCATGTTAGTATGTCTAGCTCTAGTTTGCTCACTGAAATTTTATATAGGCCTTATCGTATGAATAAATAGATGTTTATCTAGAATCCCATTAATGGGCTTTAATTTTCATTTGTGTTATTTATTTATGTAGCTATAAAAGGTATTGTTGTTTATGAACATTTGATTAGCTGCTCTTTGGATAAATGTGTGCACAGGGTATATTAAGAAGAACCACTGAGATGAAAGCTATGCACATCTTCAACTTTATTTGACATTTATAATTACTTTCAATCTAACTGAACCGATATGCTTTGCTCACAATATCTGATTTTCAACACCACCCTTAATTTTTCTCCATTTAGGATATTGTTGGCTGTGGATTTCTCATATACAGCTTTTATGACATTGAGGTATATTCCTTCAGGACTTTTATTATGAAGTCATGTTGGATTCTTGTCAAAGGCCTTTCTGCATCTATTGAGATGATCATGTGGTTTTTGCTTTAAGTCCATTTATGTGATTTATTACATTTATCAACCTCAGTATTTAAACCCTCTCTGCATGTCCACATTAAAACTACCTGATTGCAGAGGATGATATCTTTGACATATGCCTACACTGGGTAGTTTTGTTTTCAGCAATTTGGTGCAAACTAGGGCAATCTGGAAAAGGGAAAACTCAACCAAGAAAATGCCTTTATCAAATTGGCTTATAGGAAAGGTTGTGTAGTATTTTGTTGACTAGTGATTGGTGGGAAGGCCCATCCCAATGTAGGTTGTGCTACCCTTAGGCAGGAGGTCCTGAGAAATATAAGAAAGGTGGCTAAATTTGAGCCTGGGGAGCAATATAATAATCAGTGTTCCTCTATCGCCTCTGCTTTAGGTTCTGCCCTGACTGAACTCCTGCATGGCTTCCCTCAATGACAGTGAGCAAAATGTGAAAGCCAAAGAAAACCTTCCTTCCCCAAGTTGATTTTGACCATTGTGTTCATCATGGCAATAGAAAGCATACCAATATAGTGCTTGCACTTGGTTTGAAAGTTCTTTATTGAGATTTTTACAGCTATGTTCACCAGGAATATGCTGTCATATGGTTATTGTGTCATTCAAATGCTAATTTCTGTACACCCCCATATCTGGTTGCAGTACTTGTTCTGAAAATCCCATCTCAAGGAAACACTCCCCCCCCCCCCCCCCCCCGCCAATTGTCCCCTTGTGTGCCAACAAAGCAGCTTATGTACATTATGTACAATTAATGAGCAGGGGAGAGACTAGGGCTGGACTTCCTGACAGCCAGGGGAAGAGGAGTTAGAAGAGGAAGTAGAGGATTAAGCCAGGGGACTCAGCCACAGGCAGAGGTACAGGAGAGATGAAGATTTGGCTGAAGCAAAGAAAGGACTAGAAAGCCAGTAACTTGGGGATTGTGGCAAAGATGGAGTCAGGATAACATAGAGAATAAAGAACAGACTTAAACTGCTCAAGATTAAGTTGTGAAGCTTATTTTTAAACAAAGGTAAAAGAGTCTCAATTATTCCTATGATAGCCAGGTTAAGAGAGAAACTAAGTGAAACAAACACAGTTATATATAAAATTAACTTCAACAGGGATACTTGATGGTAGTTCTCTCTTTCTTTAATTGGTTTTTGTATTAGATTAATACTGGCTTGTAAAAGGCCTTAGAAGTAGCTATTCTAGACCTACTTTTTGGAATACTTTGAGAAGTATTGAAAATAAACTAAAATGAAAGCATAAAAAACTAAAGCCCTTGGAGCAGAATAACAAGAGTCGTATGTGGGAACTTTATATCTTTGAGTGCCTGCATTAAAAATATCAGGAAGAGGATATAGCATTTTTGGTTCTAAGCTATTTACATTCAGAATATAAAATATATCATTTTGCTGTTTTTGGATTGCTGATAAATGGTCGGGGATTATTATAATATTCATATTTTTGTGAGTCGATGTTTTTCTTGTACTTTAAAAAAATAAAAAAAACAAACCCCCACAAAATGAAATTAAATTTAAAAAAAGGCAAAAACCAACGAGACAAAAAATAAATGCCAAGACAAAATAAAACTCAACAAAAGTCCACAAAAATATGCTTGAGTTCATTTTTTTTTTTCCTTGCCCAACAGCTCCTGGCCATGTGACCTGCCCGGAATGTACTTGATTTACCAAATAATTCTCCACTGGAGAGAGCTTGTTTTTTCCTTCACTTGTGGGTATCAGTTGCAGGTAGCTTCCTGGTATCCGATATCCATTTCCCTCTCAGTGTTGGGACCCCTTCTGTCTTGGATCTGTGCAGTTTTGTGTGCGCTGCCGCAGATTCTATGAGTTCATTTGTACATCAGTCCTTTGTTGTCTAGACAACATTATTGCCTTAGACTCACCCATCTCCTCTGGCTCTTGCAGTCTTTCCAATTCCTCTTCTACATAGATCCCTGAGCTTTCAGGGGAGGAGTTTGATGAAGATATACAGTTTAGGACAGAGTGTTCTGAAGTCTCTTACTCTCTGGCCATTATCCAGTTGTGAGTCGCTGTGTTAATGCCTATTTACTGCAAGAGGGAGCTTCTCTAATGATGGCTGAGTGAGGCACTAACATATGGGTATAGCATTATATCATGAGGGATCATTTCATTTCTATGTTCCTTTAGAAAAATGATAGTTTTAGTTTTTCCCATAGGCCCATCATTGATCTGGTCTCAGGTTCTTTGCCACTCTAGGGCTCTGGTGAAGTAAAACTTAAATTAAAAAGAAGTGCGTGGTCAACTCCACACCAGTTGTGCCACTTTTTCCCCAGTATATCCTTCAGGCAGATCGCTATTTAGATTGCAAGATTTGTAGCAGGATAGTTTGGCACCAGCTTAACTTCTCTGTGTTCAATGACATAAGTGTTGCCTTCAGCAATAGGGCCTTACCATCGGGTGGTGGAGAACCACCAATAGCCTTGGAAATACACTTTGATGTTTGGGGAATTCCATGGGATGGATTTTGGCCAATAACTCAATAACTTAATTCCTGGTACTAGAGATTTTACTTGGTGGTTTAAGTTATCTAATTGTTGCATTGTCTCCCCTATGATTTGATGACTCCATTTATATTCCTTTCATATATGTATATATTTTAGGAAACTTCTACAGTGGTAGGTTTCCATGTTTATTTGTGTGTGTGTGTGTGTGTGTGTGTGTGTGTGTGTGTGTGTTTGTATTTTAATGTTAACTATCCTTTCCCATATTCACATTTTTACCCCTCTCTCCCAGCACTTTACCTATTTAATTTTCCTTTTCTACATGACACTGTATTGTAATTTTGCTTCCTTGGTAGATCCTCTTATTTACCCTGGCCTTTTACTAGGTACTTACTATCTGTGGCTTTTTGAATTGTTTCATACACACTGAAAGCTTAAAAGCTAACAGCTTCATATAAGAGAAAACATACAGCATGTGTTGTTTTGGATCTAGGTTATTGTATTTAGAACACTTTTTCTAGATCTATTCATTTGTAAATCTTCTTCTTATTATTATTATTAGAATTAGATTTATTTACATTACATCTTGATTGTAATCCCCTTGCTCTTATCTTCCTGTTCCCACCCTCCCTCCCTCTTCCACCCTATTTCCCTCCCCTAGAGCTCTGACCAGTGGGGTTCTCCTTTCCCAATGTCTGACCAAAGCATATCAGGATAGCCTGCATCCTCTTCCTCCGTGTTCTCACAGGACCTCTCTGCCAAGAGGCAGCAATCAAATCATGGGCACCAGAGTTCATGGAAGAGTCAGGCGCCTGTTGTCCTCTCCCTATGGAGAATGAGCTGTCCACTGGTCTAGGTTCTCTGCTTGCAATGTCCTTGGAGTATCAGTTTCTGCAGGCCCTCCTGGGTCCAGATCTGCCAGCCTTGATAATCTCCATCTGGAGCTTCTGATACCACCCTCAACCCCCACCCTTCCATCCCCCATCTCTTCCATACAACTCACAGCTCTTAACCAAGAGCTTGGCTTTGAGTCTCAGTATTTGTCTTGATCCCCCACTGGATGTAGTCTCTCAGAGAACATCTATGTTGGGCTACTATCCACTTATAAGTGAGTATATACCATGCATGTCTTTATGAGTCTGGGTTATCTCACTCAAGATGATTGTCTCTAGTTCCATCCACTTACCTGAAAATTTGAAGATTTCCTTGTTTTTGATAGCTGAATAGTATTCCATTGTGTAAATATACCATAGTTCCTTTATCCATTCATTGGTTGAGGGACATCTAGGTTGTTTCCAGATTCTGACTACTATGAATAAGGCTGCTATGAATACAGTTGAGCAAATTACCTTGTTGTATGGTGGAGCATCTTTTGTATGCTTAGGAGAGGTATAGGGTCTTGAGGTAGCGTTATTCCCAATCTTCTTAGAAAGCTCCAGGTTGATTTCCAAAGTGGTTATATAAGTTTGTACTCCCAGTAGAAATGGAGGAGTGTTCCCCTTTCTCCACATCCTCGCCAGCATGCCAGCATGTGTTGTCACTTAGCCATTTTATGGGTGTAAGATGTACTCTCAGAGTTGTTTTGGTTTGCATTTCCCTAACGACTAAGGGCATTGAGTATTTGATACTCATCCATTCGTTATTCCTCTGTTGAGAATCCTCTGTTTAGCTCTGAACACCATTTTTAAATTGGGTTATTTAGTTTGGTGGTGTTTAATTTATTGAGTTCTTTATATACCTTGGATATTAGCCCTTTGTCAGATGTAGAGTTGGTGAAGATCTTCTCCCAGTCTATAGGCTGTCATTTTATTCTGTTGACCGTATTCTTTGGCTTACAGAAACTTTGCAGTTTCATGAGGTCCCATTTATTAACTGTCGATCTTAGAGCCTGAGCTATTGTTGTTTTGTTCAGGAAATTATCTCCTGTGCCAATAACTTCAAGGCTCTACCCCACTTTTTCTTCTAACAGATTTAGTATATCAGGTTTTAAATTGAGGTCTTTAATGTACTTGGACTTTAGTTTTGTGCATGGTGATAAATATGGATCTACTTGCATTTTTCTACATGTAGACATCCAGTTACACCAGCATCATTTGTTGAAGATGTTATCTTTTTTCCATTGTATGTATTTGGCTTCTTTGTCAAAAATCAAGTATCCATAGGTGTGTGGGTTTATTTCTGGGTCTTTGATTCTATTCCAATGATCAGCCTGTTTTTTAAATCCATTCTGTTAGCTTGTGTCTCTACATTGTGGAGTTGAGGTCATTGATGTTGAGAGATATTTATGACCAGTAGTTATTGGTTCCTATTATTTTGATGTTAGTAGTGATAAAGTATGTGTATGATCTTCCTTTCTTTTGGTTTTGCAGATGTGGGGTTATTTATTTCTTTTGTTTTCCTGGGTAAAGTTATGCTCCTTGGCTTGGAGTTTTCCTTCTAGTATCTTCTGTAGGGCTGGATTATGGTTAGGTACTGTTTAAAAAAATTTTTTTTTGTGTGTGGACTATCTTGTTTTCTTCATCTATGGTGATTGAAAGTTCTGCTGGCTATAGAAGTCTGGATTGGCATCAGTGGTATCTTAGTGTCTGCATGACATCTCTTCAGGCTCTTCTGGATTTCGTAGTCTCTGTTGAGAAGTCAGTTGTAATTCTGATAGGTTTATGTGAGTTGGTCTTTTTCTCTTGCAGCTTTTAATATCCTTTCTTCATTCTGTATGTTTTTAGTGTTTTGATTATTATGTGGTGGGAAGATTTTCTTTTTTGATCCAATCTATTTAGAGTTCTGTAAGCTTCTTGGATATTTATGGGCATTACTTTCTTTAGGTTAGGGAAGTTGTCTTCTATGATTTTGTTTAAAATGTTTTCTGGGTCTTGCAGCTGGGAGTCTTCTTTTTCTTCTTTTCTCAATATTTTTAGTTTTGATCTTTTCATAGTGTCTTGGATTTCTTCAATGTTCTGTGTCAGGAGCTTTTTTAGATTTAACATTTTCTTTGACTGTTGTATTGATTTCGTGAGTCATATCTTCTATCCCTGAGATTCTGTCTTCCATCTCTGGTATTCTGTTGGTGATGCTTCTGTCTGTAGTTCCTTTCCTCTTCCTTAGAGTTTTCATACCTTGGATCGTGTTTTCCTCATTGCTTCAATCTCCATGTTTAGTTCTTAATTCCTTTTATTCATTTCCTTCACCTGTTTGATTGTAGTTTCCTGTCTTTCAGTGATTTGTTCAGCTCTTTCATTTTGTATTCATATTCTAGTTTGAGGCATTTATTTTCCTCCTTTAAGGCCTTTATCATTTTCATAACCTCAGATTTGAAATCTTTCTCTTGTGCATCGGGTATGATAGTGTCTTCATGGTCTCATCTGGTTCCTCTGGGGAGAGGGCAATGGGATTTTGGTTCTGTGCCCAGCCCAATTCACCTCTGCTGTGTTCACTGTCTCTGTTTGCTCCCTGCTTGTGAGCCAGGTATAACAGCCAGCTGGAAAGCAAGAAAGATAAGGAACAGAGAGGGGCTCCTATGGGCTCGCTTGCCTCCTGGGGTGGAGGACAAAGTGAGATGCTAGTGTTTTTGCAGCCCAAGCCTGTTTCTGAGGCATAGAAGTCAGAAACTGCCCACCAGCCAAGCATGTGGCGCTTGCTTTTGTTGTGTGCTTCCAGTGCCTACTTAGGCTCTGGAACTCTCTGTGGATTTGCTGAGTGACCTGAGGTTAGATCCACTTACGTTCCAGACTATCCTGTCGGCTCTGTGCTGGAAGCCACAGCTGCTGGTATTTTTGCCTGCCACAACTCTCTCTGTGTCCCGGGAGTTCAGAAGCTGCCAGCAGCCAGGTGTGTAGCGCTAGACTTTGGAGCGCTGGTGCTAGTGCCTGGAGGGACCCAAAACCTTTCCGTGGTTTAGTCCAGATGGCTGGAGACCTGACTCAGCCTAACTCCACACAGTTTGGAACCCTCTCACCTGTGGGTCACCAGTACTGGTGTTTTGTTCTCAGGACAGTCCTTAGGTCACTGTACAGTCACCCCTGTCCTGCTGATCAAAAAGGTGTATGTTTGGCACCCGACATCTTGGATCTCCTTTGTAAATCCTTTAGTATTGCTTCTTTGCTTTGTATTTTTGACAACATGACTATAATGTGTCATATAGAGCTTTTTGATATCTATTTGAATTTTTAAATACCTCTTGTAGTTGGATATCCATTTCTTTCTCTAGGTTTGGGAATTTTTTTCTCTAATTTAATTAAATAGGATGCCTGTTCCCTTTGAGTCTTTTTATTTGTGCTCCAAGAATCCCATGTTTGGCCTCTTGAATATATCTTAGACTTTTTGAAGATATTGGTTGTTTATAAATTTTTATTATATATTTCTTATATTATTATTTCAACTTTTTTCTCCGTTTCTGGAATTCATTCTTCTGCATGATCTTGTCTTGATACTTTCTGAAATTCATTTTTAAAAACTCTGATCATTTTCATTTATTGTAGTTCTGTTTGGTTCTTTTTCAATATTTATATTTCCTTGCTTTTTGCCCCTTCATATTTTGCGCTTTCTCTTTCAATACACTCTTTTATTAACTTTGGAAACTATCTTGTAGAGAAGTCTTGGATATATTTCTTGAATTCATGCATGTGTCTGAGTCTTCTATGATCATTAGTTCTTAAAACAAACTGTCTCCATGATATTTGGTTCCATTGTAGGGGGCTTAAGACATTGGGGATGGGTCATAATCTGTGTCATATTCTTTGTGTTTAGCATGTCGGCTGGAATGCATTTGTCTTCCAGCTTTAATTTCTTCCAACTCTATTTGGGTTGTTTTGTGTTGTATCAGTTTTTTTGGACAGGTTTGTGTAAAAACTTCAGCTATGGAAACTGGTGAAGGTTGGGTTGCTCCTTATCTTGCGTAAATGAGGTGACCTGGCCTTGTCTAGGTGAAAATAGGACCACAAACTGGCCCACAAGCTAATAGCAAGGCTAATGAGTGGAGTCGTAAACACAGTTAAATGCATAACTTTTGAAACAGTTAGGGCCTGGAGTCAAAACCAGTGTCATAGTGAACTCTGGGATCCAAATCTCATCCCCAAACTTCAGAAAACACTGTGATCAAAGCCTTGGTCTGGTGGTGATCAAAGCCTTGTAGTCAAAGCTGTGGTCCTGCTGTGAACTCTGAAGTCAAAGCCTTCGTCCTGGGGTGAACTCTGGGGTAAAAGCCTTGATCCTGTGTTGTACCCTGGGACCCCTGAGGTCAAAGCTTCACTCCATTGTTTATAGAACCTCTGGTATCGAGCAGGGTGGGCTCTAAATAGAATCTTAGAAAGCAAATATTCTTTTGTTCCTGATTTTAAGTGAAAATTTTCTACATTTGTAACATTATGTATCGTGTGTGTTGTTATATACTGCCTATTAAATTCACTATGCTTATTTCTTTATGTTCTCATCTATAAAGAATTGGATTTTGTCAGATGTTTAATTTTCAGACACTTTGATGTTTCTATTACTTTTTCTTCATGAAAGTGGTACTATAAAGACTTATATAAGAGTAGATTGTGTGACTTACATAGCTAATTTATTGCTAATATGTTAATGTTAAAGATGTCTTTATGAGTGAATATTTTCTTCATTTTTTGGTTTACATGTTCTTGGCACTAACATATATCTTTATATATATTTAATTATATCCATTTGTTACTCCCATTTTAATTCTGAACTCTCCATTATGTTTAGTATCCACTGGTGTCTTATTTTTGTATGCCAATTTTCATTTGTATAGTTAAACAATGCTTCTGTACATTTCCGTTGCTATATTTTTCTTTTGAGTTTTGTTTCTTTTACAATAAAATTATTTCAGATAAAATACATTTCTTTTGCATGTTGTTGTTTCCTTAGTTTTACTTTAAAATTTTTAATGTTTTTGTGCTCTTCTGTTCTGCCTTTAGAATCTACATTTTCCCTTAACAATAGCACATTCACTTTTATGATATCTCTTTTTAATTATTACTAATTTATTCAGATTACATCTCAATTGTTATCCCATCACTTGTATCCTCCCATTCTTCCCTCTCTCCTGCTTTCACCTTATTCCTCTTCCCTAGGTCTATGACCAATGAGGACCTCCTCCCCTCTTTATGGTCATAGGCTATCAAGTCTTACTCTTTCTTTGAGTGCCGCCAGGCTTCCTCACCAAGGGGAGGTGGTTAAATATGGAGCACCAGAGTTCATGTCATAAATAACTAATTTATTATATTTATAATTATGTATATTTGTTACAATATGATATATCATGATTTAACTATATCATCTTTTTGTACTTCCTAATAATATATTATCTCATTTTAATTTTATTTTCTCTTCATTTTCTTTCACACCATTTATACACTTATGTATTCTATTTCCATTTTTAAATTTGTTTATACTTTAGATCTAGGTAGGGGTTTAAAGTTTACCACCTGTATTGTCCTTGGATGGTGCCTTAGTTTGAGCAGGACCCCTGGGGAGGGGGAGATCTGGTGGCACTCAGAGGAAGAACAGCAGGTTACCAAGAAGAGACTTGATACCCTATGAGCATATAAAGGGGGAGGAAATCCCCCTCAGGAACAGTCATAGGGGAGGGGAATAAGGGGAATAAGGGGAAAATGGGAGGGAGGGAAGAATGGGAGGATACAAGGGATGGGATAACCATTGAGATGTAACAAGAATAAATTAATAAAAAAATTGTTTATACTTTAAACAGTGCCATAAAGGGAAATTTAAACTATCTCCCAAGTAACAAAAGAGCTTATCATTATTTCCCTTGTATTCTGTCTTACAGTTATAAAAATACCACTGCTAGAATGTGATTGCAGTTCTTTAGTTGGTGGTATATGTTTAAAGACATGCAGTGATTATTGACATTGGTAATTACCCACCCTCTCTCCTTTAATACTTTATTGATTTTCATAATGTGCTCAAATTTTTGTGTTCAGCTCTTCCCTAGGGTTCTAAAATAATATTTACTTTTTTTCTTGTGAAAATATTTATTTGTATCATAGTTTAGCTGGATATAAAATAAGGAAAATACATGAAAATATTATTTAAAATTAAGTGGCTTCAATGGTGTTATGATAATGATCTATTGTGACTTTGAAATTTTGATGGAGAATCTATTTTTTCTCTTGTTGAACTTAAGATTGTGTGTTTTCAGTGACAGTGTGTTCACTGGGAAATATGTAGATTGTAGAAAAAATTGAGTTTTACAATTCCACCTTAGTAATCATTTTGCTTGTTGATATCAAGAAATTATGACCTCAATTGTTATTGGTTTATTATTTCTATAAGTGTTGCTTGCTTAACTTTTCATATGGTTAATTAGATATGCAATAATCTTTTCATTTAATACTATATCCCTTTTTCCATTAATTTTCTTCACTTATTTTATTGTATTCTGACACTGATGTATGATTTTATATACACATATTCTACTTTATCAGATTATTTTCAATCTATATTTAAAAGTAATCCTTGGTTGTAAATATTCCATAACTTATTTCACTTTCATTCATCATAATTCTATTTCCTTATCACTCTAAACTGCCTGGGATTTTGAGCAATAATTATTTTCTATTTGTTTAATTTGTTCTTTTATCTTATCTATAATTTTCATATTATTAGACACTATAGCCGATGTCCCTAATGTGAATGTATTGAGTTTGTTTGTTTGTTTGTTTCTGCTACTTATTTTTCTGTTGGCTCTGGCTCACTATATATTATGTAACTTTGGACTGCAAAATCATATTCAGTTGTCTTTATCTGTTAGAACCTGGCACGAATGACTCATGATTTATCACCATTGAAATGGTTTGTGTTTACATCTTCCAGGCTTCAGCTTGGATGCAGTTTCAGAATCACACTCTTGTTCTCATCTAGAGACGAGTCCCACACAAAGTTCTTTTGTCATATCCATTTCTAAAGACAGATTTTAACGAACCTCATGCTCATGGTGGGTGATGCCCTTCAAGGGTGATAGTTGTATGAGTCACTTTCATTCCAGCTCATCAGCTCATAGATGTCCGTGGCTTACGGTGGCCTTTAGAGGCCACACCCTTTGATTACTCAGCTAAGCCAGAGCTCTGTGGCTGTCAACTTGTCAATGCTGATTATAACACTGGTTTTCAATTGCTCCATCTCTTGGATATACAGAATGTTCCAAATCCAAACATTTATGTGCAAGGAGTTCAGCCAGGATTTTGACAGATTTGTCTTACAGGTGTTTTCTCCTCATCATCATTAAATACAAAAATATTACTGAAAGGAAAAGTTGACTTTCTTAAAAAAATTCTAGTGTAAAACATAAATTACATATTTCACTGCTGAGGAATAAAAAGTATTTCTCAGTTAAGAAACTGGCTTAATTAAACTACTATATTAAACAAACCATTGTTTTCACTGGGTACTATCAAAGAATAATGGAACATATTTTATGAATAAATCATGCTTCCAAGTTTGAGAACCTTAAAACATTTCTCTCACAAATTACAGTTGTCATGATTGTTTTTATTTAATATATTATTCATTAATATAGCTATGAGAAACTGATTACACTTAAAATTTTTTTTTCTTTCATATTACCTCCTGACTATAGCTTCCCCTCCCTCTTCTTCTCCCAGTCCCTTCCCCTCTACTGTTCCCATCCACTTCTCCTCCATTTCCCTTCAGAAATGGGCAGGCCTCCCAGGGATATCAACCAAACATGGCATATCAAATTGCAATAAGGCTCGGCACCTCCCCTCATATTAAAGCTAGATGAAGTGACACAGTGGGAGGAAAAAGGTCCTTGAATCATGCAAAAGAGTTAGAGACAGCCCCCACTCCCACTGTTAGGAGTCCCACAAAACACCAAAGTATAAAATCATAATACGTATGCAGAGGGCCTAAGTCAGACCCGTGCAGGCGCCCTGATTGTCAGCCTCGGTCTCTGTGAGCCTCTCTGAGGCCAGGTTAGTTGATTCTGTGTGTTTTCTTGTGGAGTTCTTGTCCCTTCTGGCTCCTAAAATCCTTTCTCCCTGACATCTGCAGGATTCTTCAAACTCTGCCTAATGTTTGGCTGTGCATCTATTTTAGGCAGTTGCTGCATCAAGCCTCTCTAGGTGATTATGCTAGGCTCATATCTACCAGTATAGCAGAATATCATTAGAAATCATTTAATTGATTTTTTTTTCTACTCCTGTTTGGTTCTATCCTAGGTGTCCTGGCCATCCATCTTCAGATTCTTAATCAAGGAGTGAACTCCCTCTTGCTCTTCTGACATTGGTCACAAGCTGGACCAGTCCTGCTTGGCTACTTCCCCAATTTCATTGCCACCTTTGTCACAGCACATCTTGTAGGCAGGGCAAATTGTAGGGCTAAGGTTTGAGGCTAAGTATGTGTCCTAATCCCTCTACTGAAATTCTTGCCTGGTTAGAGGAGATGGCCAGTTCAAAATCTATGTTTCCTCCTATCATAAGCCTTAGCTAGGGTCACCCTCATAGATTCCTAAAAGTTGCACTAGGTTTCTACCTCACTCCAGAAATGCCTTGCCCATTCCAGTTGTCTCTGTATTCTCTTCATCCATCTTCCCCCTATCTGATCTCCCTTGTTTCTGTCCCCACCCACCCCTAGTCCACCTGTGATATCTATTCTATTTTCCCTTCCCAGGGAGATTCATGTGCTCCCGCTATGCCTTCTTGTTACTTGGCCTCTCTGAGTCTGTGGGTTGTAGCATGATTATCTGTGACTTTATAGCCAATATCCACTTATAAGTAAGTAGATACTGTGTTTATCTTTCTGAGTCTTGGATACTTCACTCAGGATGACTTTTTTTCTAGTTCTATGCATTTGCCTGCAAATTTAATGATGTTATTTCTTTAAACAGCTGACTAATACTTTGTTGTGTAAATATACCACATTTTCTTTAACAATTTTTAAGTTGAGAAACATCTACATTGTTTCCAGTTTCTGGTTATTACAAATAAAGCTGTTATGAACATAGTTGAATAATCCTTGTGGTAGGCTGGAGTGTCCTTTGGGTAAATGCCTAGGAATAGTACAGCTGGGCCTTGAGGTAGGGTGATTCTCAATCTTCTCAGAAACTGCCATATTGACTTTCAAAGTGACTGTATAAGTTTGCACCACTACCAAGAATGGAGGTACCAACCAAAGAGCATGCATGGACTGGACTTGGGTCCCCGACACATCTAGTAAGTTGAGTGGGTACTGTCTATGACATGGACTCTGTTGCCTGCTTTTGATCACTTTCTTCTAAGTGAGGATGCCTTGCCTGGCCTCAGTGGTTGAGGATGAGCTCAGTCCTGATGTGACTTTGTAAGCTGGGGTGGGGGTGTGGTGCCCCTTTTATGAGGAGAAGGGAGAAGGTATAAGGAGGAAAGGGTGGGAGGGATGGAATGGAAGGAGAGGGGGGCTATGATCGGCATATAAAGTGAATATATAAATTAAAAAGAAAGTTGAAAAGAAATATATATCTATAAATAAATATATAATTATTTATAATTATATATAATAAAATGTTTCCTGTTGATATTCTGCTATACTCATGGGTCAGTGTCTTGTTCAGGCATCATCGAAGAAGATTCCTTCAGCAGCAAAGGTGAACAGATGCAGAGACCCACAGCCAGACATTACATGGAGAACGAGAGAGTTTAAATGGGATGTCTTCATCAACTCTCTCCCTTCAGCGCTCAGGAAATCCTGCATAAGGGGTGGTGGAAAGAATGTGAGAGTCAAAGAGGAAAGAGGACACCAGGAGAACAAGGTCCTCTGAACCAACTAAGCAAGGTGCATATGAACTCACTGAGTCTGAAGCAGCAAGCACAGGACCTACATGGGTCTGGGCTATGTCCTCTGCGTATACATTCTGGCTTTTAGCTTACTATTTTTATGGGACCACTGAGTGTGAGAGCAAGTAGGGCTTTGATTTTTGTGCCTGTTCTTGGGACTCTTTTCCTCCTGTTGAGTTTCCATGTCCAACACCAATATGATAGTTTTGCTTCATCGTATCTTTTATTTTGCTTTGTTTGGCTGTTATCCCTTAGAAGCCTGGTCTTTTCTAACAAAAAGGAAATGGATCTAGAGGGGCAGAAAAGCAGGGAGGAGCTGGTAAGAGTAGAGGGAAGAGAAGCTGCAATTGGAATATAATGTATGAGACAATAATCAATTTTTTAAAAAGGAGAAAAATGACTGTAGATTTTCTACCTGAATTTTTGTGTTTAGCACATTTTCATTAATTGATACTTTCATGATGAACAACTCAAATTTTATTTTGCCTCATTTTGTTTGTGATTTTGAAATTTTCAATTGAACATGGAAATAAATTATCCTGAAGAACTGTTATATTGAATGAAATTGGCATATCCAACCTGTGGCTCACTGGGGGCCTAATACAACAGAGAAGGTGACCCAAGACAAAAATCATAGAATTACTTAAAACATTATGAGATTTTTGGGGGGTAACTTTTCCGACTAACTTCATTGCAAAGGGTGAACTTTGTAGATGACAATGTTGGGTCACAATGTTGGGGTACATTTAGAGAATATGACTATCAGATCAGAGACTGAACTTAGTAATCTCCAGCTCTCTAACATGAATATGTGCAGGCTATCATCAACCCAAAATTTATTCTCAAGTTGTAGCTTCACAGAGCACATTCACATTGGAGTCCCTGAGAAAGAATGTGAACTGTCTATACAGAGAAAAGAGAATTCAGAAAGAGCTAGAACAGAGGTCCTTCCTGTTCTTCCCTTTCAGTTGCCTTCTCTAACACCTGGCAACTTGATACATAAACAAATTTCTCTGTCTCAGACCAATTGAATCAGCACTCTACAAATTCAGACACCTGTTTAACACACCTGCAGTGGATCTCTAGCGCATGCTGGAGTTTGAAATCCCACCATGTTGGTAGCATCATTCTATTTACCAAAGGGCGGTCCATGTGCCAAAGTACCTGCTCTCTATTACCTGCTCTCTAAAATTATAGAGAACAGGTGTTGCTCCAATGTTATAGAGAATTTCGGATAATTGTTCAGGCAGAAAACTGTCTCTGTCATCTTCTCATTTGGGAAGCTGCTAACCTGAATTCCCTGTATACTCAGGTAATTAATTTTATTTCTTCTTAAGTCTCTGATGAGGTTGAAGACAAGATAGTTTAGTTTTACAATTAACCATAGTTGTTTAGGGGTTAGGATGTTTTTATGTCTAGATAGATTTTTTAAGTTGATAATGATGATATATGATAGATACTGATTTACATTCAGAAATTTAGACTTACCAAGATAGGAAAGATGTTTTCTTCAAGGCTGCAAAATATAAATAGCCAAAACACTAAGAATGTAACATATATATATATATATATATATATATATATATATATATATATTTGTAACATATATATAATTCCTGATTGGTTCATGATTCTTCTTACTATAGTTAGTTTATTATATATATATATATATATATATATATATATATATATATAATATATTACATATATATGTGTAATAATATAAATGCATATGTAAAAATATTTTTAAAATTTGTAAAAAAAAAAAAACCCTGCTTTCAAATGTGTGCTGTGTATAGGAATTGTGGGACTCAGATGAGTCTGAAAATTACACATTTCTAAGAGGCTCTTGGTCACTGCTGCTGCTGCTGCTGGTGGTAATGCTTTATGAACTGGATTTGATTGTAAGTGAGCTGATAAAAATCTAGGAGGTACCAGGAAAAACAGGCTTAATGTTGACTTTGTCAAATTTGGCCCAACACTGAGGAATATCAACTACACTGGCTCCATTAAGAATTTTGAGAGTCGAGACAAAGAGAGGCCTTATCCTGGCCCTGGGATTTTAAGAAGGTAATGTATTATAAAACATCTGTAAATAAAAAGGGTTGTGTGCAGCTTTATGCTTATGCCAGGTTAGGTTGGATGGTGTGAGATCTCATGACATATTACTACTACATTACATTTCTTTGTAGACACTTGTTGAAGGAATGAATACCTTCAGATTCCCATAAGCTCTGCCAACCAGACACAAAAGGACACAGATAACATTATAAAGAAGAGACAGAGCCAAGTCATGCCAGTGTGCTCAATTTAGAAGGTGTGTACTTTGGGAACAGCTACGGACCTTGGCTGTGTTACCAGACATCTCTTGTCATAGGTTTTCCAGGTAATGAAATTGAGAACTGCAGAAGATTTTGCTTTAGAGCCCTTATGAGTCTTTCTGAGCCTTGAATGAGTAAAGATTTGGGAGGCACCCAGAAGATGCCTGGTGTGTAATAAAACTCAATACACTGCTTAGTATGGCTGTGTTTCTGCCTTCTCTTGCTTGCTACCCTATTATTTTATCTATGGTTTCTTCTTTCCTGGTGAGTAGAAAAATGAGGAAGAAGAAGCTGTTATCAGCATGATAGGAAGTCACAAGATACTGCATAAATTAATGTAATTTAAAGAGGACACTTAGAAAGCAGAGCTCTTACCAGAAACAAGTAATTCTGTACAATATTTTTATAGAAAGAAACAGGAATACTTTTACAGTCTGTCCAAGTCATGGAGGATAAATAATTAATGCAGAATATTATTTCTGGGGTTGTTTTCAGAAATGTCCAGTTGGTAATTGTTAATGTGTATAAGGAAGTAGTCAGTATGAACACATTGCACTGTTTTTCAGTTGAGGTCATTCCTGGGTGAAACTTCCTTTCCAAAACCATCATTTGACATGAATAGCTACTGAAGAAGCTATTTCTTCTGCAGAAGTTTGGTAAAATCATTTTGACAATCACCCTCTGAATGTAGACTTTCATGTTTTTGGGTTAAGAAGCAGAAAAAGAGAGTATGGTTGTTATCCCTCCTCCTCCCCAACACCCTGAAAATTTGCACCGGGTCTATAATATATCCTTATTTATTTTCTATTAGAATAACTTGACTTCATTACTGAGAACAAAGATTTTTTGTTATAAGACAAAATGTCTAACTATGTCTACATGTATAAAAATGCAAATAGATCCATATTTACCACGCTGCACAAAATTCAAGTCCAAATGAATAAAAGACCTCAGCATAAAACCAGATACACTGAATCTGTTAGAAGAAGAATTGGGAAAGAGCCTTGAGCTTATTGGCATAGGAGACAACTTCTTGAACAGAACACCAGCAATAAAGGCTCTAAGAACAACAATTAATAAATGGAGCCTCTTAACACTGAAAAACTTCTGTAAGGTAAAGGACACGGTCAATAGAAAAAAATGACAGTCTACATTTGTGGGAAAGATCTTCATCAATCCTACATCTGAAAAAGGGCTAGTATCCAAAATATATAAAGAACTCAGGAAACTAAAGACCAACAAACAAAATAATCCAAATAAAATTGGGTACAGAGCTAAACAGAGAATTCTCAACAGAGAAATCTTTAATATCTGATAAGTACTTGAAGAAATGCTCAACATCCTTGTCATAAGGAAATGCAAACCAAAACAACTTTTAGATTCCAATACTTAACCTGTCAAAACCCAAGTGACAGCACTTGCTGGCAAGAATGTGGAGAAAGGGGAACGCTCCTCCATTGCTGCAGGGAATGAAAACTTATACAACCACTTTGGAAAACAAGTTGGCAGTTTCTCAGAAATTGGGGACCCAGCCATACCACTCCTGGACATATACCCAAAAGATGTTCCATCATACAACGAGAACATTTGCTCAACTATATCCATAGCAGCTTTATTAATAATAAACAGAATCTGGAAAAAAAAAACCTATATGTCACTCAACAGAAGAATAGATTAAAAAAAAAAAACCTTTGGTACATTTACACAATTGAATACTACTCAGCTATTAAGTGCAAGGAAATCATGAAATTTTCAGGAGAATGGGTGAAGCTAAAGAAGATCATCTTGAGTGACATAACCGAGACCCAGAAAGACATAGATGGTATGTCCTCACTTACAAGCATGTATTAGCTTTATGGTACAGGATAAACACACTAAAATCACAGACCCAAAGAAGCTAAGTAACAAGAAGGGCACAAGGGATGGGATGCTTAAACCTCACTCAGGAAGGTAAATAGAACAGATAACAGTAGTGGATGAAGAGAGGGAACAAGGAAGGAGAGGGAACTCAGAGAAATGAGGGTGGAGATCAGACCTGGAAAGAGTCGGGCAGGCAGACAGAAAGGTCTGCAGAAAAAAGAGAAACTGTGAGTGGGACCATCTCTGTGATAAACTAGAGACCTAAGACAGGATAGACTTGTGGGAGGATATGAGAAGAACTCTAGCAGAAACTCCTACTAACAGGGTCCATAGAGACTGAAGAAGACATCTCTGACGAGACAAGAGTCCTAGTGAAAGGAGTGGAACACCAACCCACCCACAAAAACTTTTCCCAGAAATTACTTTGCTTACAAGATGTGCATGGATAAAGATAGAACAGATAGTGGAGAGACTGAGGGAATGTCCAATCAATGCCTAGCCCAACCCAAGACCCACCCCCATGGAACGTAGCCAACCCTTGACACTATTAAGGACACACTCTGCTATGCTTCCAGACAGGAGCGTATCAGAGTTGTCCTCTAAGAGGCTCCACCCAGCAGCAGTTTGAAACAGATGCTAAGACTCACAACCAAACATTGGCCAAAGCATAGGGAGTTTGTGAAAAAGTGAGGGCATGGAGAAAAGGACCCGGAAGGTCAGGAACTCCACAAGAAGAACAGCAGAGCCAACTGACCAGAGCCCATGTAAGGACTGGAACTAGGCCCCCTACACAGGCATAGCCAATGGGTAGCTCAGGCTTCATGTGGGTTCTCGAGTAAGGGGAGTGGTGGCTGTCCCTGACATGGAATCTCTTACCTGCTTTTTGATCACTTCCCCCTGGCATGGCTGCCTTACCAGGCCACAGAGAAAAAGGACATGCTCAGTCTTGATAGGACTTGATGAGCTGGGGTGGGTGGGTAGGGGGAGCTCCCCTTTTCTGAGGAATAGGGGAGAGCGGTGAGGGAAGAGGAAGGGAGAGGGGGACTGTGGAGGAGGGAGGGGACTACAACCAGGAAGTAAAGTGAATAGATCAATAAATTACTTTTTAAAAATGATGCTTTTTTTTTTTTTTTGCTCTTGTGTGTTGACTTCATTTTTTTTCTAACTTTTTATTATGAGTGTTTTGCAGGAACATATGTAAGTGCATTTGTTACATGCCTCCTCCATCTTTATACCAGAAGAGGGCACCAGATCTTCTGGAACTGGAATTACAGAGAGTTGTTAGCCATCATGTACGTGCTAGGAACCTAGGTCCTCTGGAAAAACAAGTGATTTTCAACTGTTGAGCTATTACTACAGCCCCTTTATTTCTTTTCAATTCAGAAAAAACAAAACAGAGAAAAACCCTCTGAAATCTAGATATGACAAATTAATTGAAAATAGTTCATATGTAGACAATATTATTAATAACTTTGACTGTAAGTTTGATTTTTTTAGATTTTTTTCAGGGATAGACCACCTATTTAAAATCTTAGTAAAATAAAACAAAACCAAAGCTCTCAAGAAAAGACTGTTGAGTCTTTTCAGAGTTTACCTTGTTCTCACAAAACAGACCATTAAGAATTTTAGATACAGTGGTGTAGAATTCAAATGTAAGTTTATTCTTCACTATATATATATATATATATATATATATGTATATGTATATATATATATATATATATTCTAATATGAGGTATTATATCCATACAACTCAATTATAGCACAAGGTTTACTTCCAATACTCTGAAAGCATTATTGCAGGCTTTTTAGGATAAGTTATACAAGCTACTTGTTAGTTGATCAAATCATGGTCATATCAATTAGTAATTTACTTTTATCACAAGAATATACATCTTATGTGGAACACATACATATGATTCTATAGAAAATAAGGTAAAATAGTTAGATGAGGTCTTCAAAAACCTTAGAGACATACAGAATATGGCATTTAAAAATGTTTTTTATTATTTTAAAGATTCACTGACAATGAGACAGGCTAACTCTTGGCAACACTCAGCTTACCTTAAAGAGGATGATGAGCATCAAAGAACCTCCTTATGGAGATGGATTCAAATGCGGCAAACAAGACACTGGGCAAAATGTCCTCATTTCTACCATAGACAGTATTCTGCCTAAAGATGGGCAAGCTTGGACACAGGCAGAGTTGACTGTCAAACTGTCAATACAGGGTAAGCAAGTCCTAAATAGTTCCTGCCTCAAAAATATGTCTGTCAGATAAATTGGGCCAGAAGGCTGAAGATGATGCTCTAGTGTTAAAGAGTTTTGGGTGAGTATTCAGGTTGCAAACTATCTCTGTCATTTCTCATTTGGAAAGCTACTAACCTGCACTCCTGGCATACTCAGGTAATCAAGTTTATTCTTTCTCAAATCTCTAATAGAGGTGAAGACCAGGTAGCTTAATTTTACAATGAAGCTTAGTTGTTTAGGGGCTAAGATGTTTTTAGGTCTAGATAGATGTTTTAAGTTGATAATGACAAGATGTGATGGAGATTGGTTTTTACATTCAGAAATTTAGATGCACCAGGATAGGAAAGATGTCTTCTTCAAGGCTGTCAAATACAAGTAGCCAAAACACTAAGAATGTAACATTTATACTAATTCCTGATTGTGTCATGGTTCTTCTTGCTATAGGTAGTTTATTGAATATATGTATAATAATGTAAATATATATGTAAAAATGTTTAATAAAAAAACCAAATGAGTTCCAGGAGTCAGTGTATTTGAACTGTGTGCATGTTTGATGCAATGTAGACAGGATGTTCCTTGCTGCTCTCAGTGAACAGTGACAATAGCTCTACATCTTTTCTTCCTGCACAGAACTGTTGTTTCACCCAGTGGCTCAAATAGCCCGTACTATTTACGATGTGTGCTCCATGTATCAGTAAAACAAATAGAAAGCTCTCTCAAAAGTTACATCCTGCATTATATAAATATCCCTCATTAGCACAATGTAGCCTGCTCAGCCACAAATGACCATAGTCATCTGGCCACAAAGCACCTTCTCTGTCGAGGTTCAGACATTTCCATTGATCTCCCTTGTACACGGGGAGTCTATGAAGATAATTTAATTCAAAATACTTAATTGAGATCCTCAAAGCATGTATTCATTTCTAATGCAGTCGGCAGCAACAACAGTAATGGATCTTCCTGTGAATGAATCATCTTCTCCAACCGTTATATGTGGACAAGGACTGCTGCTCTATCTGCAGATCTGCAATCTGGATTCATCTGGAGTAGTGGTTCTTAACTCTCCTAATGTTGCAATCTTTTAATACAGTTCCTCATGGCGTGGAGACCCGCAACCATAACATTACGTTCATTGCTACCCCATAACTAATTTTGGTACTATTATGAATCATAATGTAAATAGTTGACATGCAGGATGTCTGGTATGCAAGCCCCGTGAAAGGGTCATTTGACCCTCAACGGGGTCACAGCCCACAGGTTGAGAACCACTGCTCTAGGGCCTACACAAAGCTCCTGGGTGTGCGCAGGACTCTTGTGAGGCAGAGGGCCTGGCTGGGACGTACCTTGTTATACTTACATTGTGGGGTGAGCTGAAATCTGAGACTATGACATCCTATGCCAAGAAATTCTGAACTGCTTTTCCTTCTGGGACTGCGCTGATGAGATGAAAAGGTTCGGCTGAGTCTACAAGCAGGTTATGGAATAACAGTGTAATCTGGTTCTAAACAGAGGCATATGCCCTGCTGTCAGCCTTAGCCTCTCCCCAAGTCATAGAGACATGTACATCCCCAAATTTCTCCCCTTCCTCCTGTCTCTTCCTTTGATGATAAACAAATGCATACAGACAGAGAGTAAACCATGGCTTTGGAACTAGTCTTCGGAGTATAAAGATTTGCTGCTTCATTCAATCCTGACACTGGAGATGTCGGATATACAAACAAATAAGGTGCTCGTTAGCATAGTAATAGTTAGCATTGGGAAGAAGGCCTGCGTGCCTGCAGTAAGTAGTGTTGGCTTTCCCTAAAGACAAATGGTGACACTTTTCAGAAGCCGCTGGAGTTGGGGGGTAGCCTCTGGGAACGCATGACGGCTGAAGAGTTTTGCTTATATCATCCCTGTGAAAATTTCATGTTTCAGGTCTTCTGTTGGGGTTCAATCCCCTACTGTGTAGCCTCCTCCCAGGCTGCTCCGTGTCACCATGTGAGATTTGACAGAACAAACAGATGAGACAAGCCTGGTGCCTGTGGGACTGCTGTGTTCCAAGGACTCCCTCTCTGTCACCCGGGAGCTCCCTCTAACCTGTCAGGTTGCAAGAAGGGTAAAATCTCAGATCCTTGAAAGCTCGTGACAGTATGCATGCAATATTCATAGGATTCCTGGTTTTGACTTTTTCTTTTTTTAAACTATGGTTCCTAAAGTCATCAGTAAGAGTGTGTTCCCTGCACCAAACACAGGTGTGAGGGGCTCTGACATTATCCTTTCTCCTCTCTTCCCCTCCCCTTCATATTCTTCTTCTTTATCAAGAGGGAAAAGGCGTTCAGAACATCTAATGATGGAAGGGGTTCTGTTGTCTTCCTCCCTACCCGTCCTTCATGGCGATGCATCCCCACACAGTACTGACTAAACCTCTGCACATCACCTTATTACCTCTACCTATCGCCTTATTTCCAAACATTTAATTTAAAAACTTTTCTGTGATACATCATTAAAATGAACGTCTCCAATTGTCCACCACATGACAGGGTAAAATGTTTAGCGGTTTATCATCTAAGCTTGTTTGATTTCTAAAAATCTTCCCAAACGTGGATATTTTAATTGCATAATGTAGCTATGAGATCAGTAAATATGAGCCACTGGAAGAAAACAAGGGAAGTGAATAAAGTAATTACGAAATGACAAAAGCCCAATTATGGTACAGACTTTGAGGCCAACTTTGCAGAAAGACAGAGAAGAAATGTAAGTAGGGAACATTTTTATGTGCTAGACTGTATTTTTCAGTTTCGTGTCATACTGTGGCCTAGGTTTGATGTCTTGCAGCTTTTCTATACCCAAATCATTTGGAAGATTTTATGCAAAAGAGATGAATGAAATTTTGATTAATAATCAGAATTTGGAGTCTATAAATGCCAACATATCTATTCTCCTTGTGCTAAAACTTTATTTTATCTCATTTCCTTAATTATCCATTTATTATCCCCTAATCATTGCCATATTTGTGTAACTCTCATTGAGTGTATTTTCTTGAATATTCACATATTTCTCTGAAACATTTAGCTTTTTTTCAAAAGTGAAAATAATAGTTTTTTGGAAAAAATCTTATTTACTTTTTCATCCCTGCTTAACAATTTTCCAGTGACAATTTCAGGATACAGAAAGCAGAGGCATTTTTCCCCCTTCTGTTACTTAAAGAATATCTGTGAGAGAGAGAGAGAGAGAGAGAGAGAGAGAGAGAGAGAGAGAGAGAGAGAGAGAGAGAGAGAGAGAGAGAGCTTAGGGCTTTTGTGAAAGGAATTAGTTTTAATTGTGAAGGTGGACTATGTAAGAGGATAAATCTATTTATCCAGGGAAGAAAGGCCCAACTTTAGATTCCATCAAAAAGTGGAAACAACAAAAGCCCGAAGAGTTTTCATATGTTGAAAATGAAGAAGTGGCAGGAAAAGAGAAAACAATGGAAGAGAAAGGATAAACGGTGAGGGAGAAAAGGAACTGGGAATGTCATTTGTAAACTCTCTCTAGGTGAGGAAATACTGACGCACTGTGGGTGTCCTACAAAAGCACACAACTGCGCACTTCGCTGGAGCAATCTCTAGACAGTTCCAGCCACGTGACCGGCCGGTTTTGTTGATTAGTCCTGTCATCCCATTAATTTTGGGTTCCATTAATATTTTTCTACTTTAAAAATTTCTTCTTTGAGAATTTCATACCATATATTTTATTTTTACCATATTCTTTTCCATCTTTCAACGTCTTCCGGATTCTCCTTCCTCCCTACTCATCAAACTTCAAGTTCCTTCTAGTTCTTGAAAATGAAAATAGAAAAAAAAAAGCTACTAAAAATATGGAGTCTGGTTTGTGTTGGCCATCTCCTCCTGAGCATGGGGCTTATCCTTTAGTATGGTTGATATCACTCCATTGAAGGAAGCTGTTTTCCTTCTTCCAGCCGCTGAGTTTGTGACTAGCTTCTTAGCTAGGGCTGAGACGTTGTGCCCACTTCCCCTCCTTTTTCTGAATGGCTTTACCTTGTGCAGGTCTGCCACAGACTCTGTGAGTTCATATGTGAACCTGGCCTGTTATGTCTGGAAATTTCCATTTCCTTGAAATCATCCAGCACCTCTGGTTCTTACAACCTATCCACAGTGGCTCGATAAGCTTAACCCCATTACTCACTTACTTTCGAATTTTCCCTTATATGATAATGAGAAGCCTTTCTATTTTATTTTCTGTTGCTTTCCCAAAGTTCCCTGATTCAGAGGCATCTTTTGTCAACTCTTCAACATGGCTCCGTGGAGAGGAAGCGCTCTGTAGTTCCCAACTGTGCCATTATACTGTCAGCTAGTTTCACCCCTCTGGATGCAGAATAAATACATAATTATTTGCTTAAACTGCATGTAGGGTGTGGTATATGTGCACATGTCCTCAAGTCCTGCATGCACCCTGCATTCAGAGTTCCTCATACAGTCACACCCTGCTCACCGTGGGCAGCCCAAGTAACTGACACATTTGTCCATACACAGACACTGTGGGCATCCCGTATGATCGTGACACATTTGTGTCCACACACAGGCACAGCCTTCTCACTGTGGGCATCCTGTATGACCATGACACACGTTACAATCACTGAGCTTACACTGGCATCATTATCATCCAAAGTCCACACTTTACACTGGGTTCCAAGCTGGGCATCGGACATTCTACCATCATGACAAAGCTGTAGTAACATGGATCCTCCACCGCAATGTCGTGTAGAAGAGTCCCATGGCTCAAAAATTCCTCAGTGTTCTGCTTACACATTCTCCTTTCCTTTTAGGCCCTAGCACTCATTTTTTCGCTGTTTTGTTCACAGTGTGATATAGTTGGGAGTATAAATACATTTTTATTTATCTATCATATTGTTTACTTTTGTATTGTTTGAGAATTCCATCAATTCAAATAATATGCTGTAATGCAGTCCTCTCTAACATCCCCAGACTTTCCACCACCATTACCTTCAAATTCCATCCCCCACCCCGAGTCCACTTATGGCTGCTAGTATGTGCATGGGGTCCGGCTGTCTATTCTGTCATGGGTAACTTGCCATAGGCTAGATCCTTAAAGAAAACTGACCCTCCCTCTGTCAGCAATGACACCTTTCATAGCTCCTCAGGCCAGGCTTGGGACTCGCTGACCATTTCCCTACTTCACATTGGGATTTTTTCCCCCCAGCTTGATATGATCTAATGCATGCTATTGCAGCCACCATGACTTCACACGCACAATTGCCTCCTTGTGGCTGAAAACGCTGTTGCTCTGTAGTCATTCACTGCCTCTGGTGCATACAATCTTTCTGTCCTGTTTTCACAATGATCCCTGAGCATTATCAAGAGCGGGTGTGATACGGATGCCCCATTTAAGGCTGAATGCTCTGCAGTTTTTTATTTGCTACATGTTGACTAGTTGTGGGACTTTCCCCCATTCTGCTGTTATGTCATGTGCATGGACACAGATATATGAGTGCATGTGTGTGTATGTGTGTGTGTGTGTGTGTGTGTGTGTGTGTGTGTACATCCTATAAATTACAAATGTTAGAATACATACCATGTTTATCTTTAATAATAATATCTGAATTATTTCGTATAATAAGATGAGCTCCAGTTCTATTTCTTTTCTAGCAAATGGCATAATTTTGTTCTACTTTATGGCTGAATAAAACTCAGTTGTCTGCTAACACATGTTTTCTTTGTCCATTCATCTGTTAATGGACACACAGATTGGTCTTATAGCTTTACTGAAAACAGTGGTCCAATAAGCTGACAGTGCTGGTGTCTCTGCGTTGCATTGCAGTCCTTCAGGAATATCCCCAAGGGTGGTAGAGGTGGGATGCATGGTAGTCTTGTTTCTTCATACTTATTCCCAATGGCAGTGTACAAGGGCTCCCTTCTCTCCTCATCCTCATTAGCAACTGGTGCTCTTAATTCTCTTAATAGTCATTTTGGCTGGAATGAGATTGGATAATATTTTTATTTTTGTATTTTGCTGAAGGGGTTTATTCTCAAAATTTTCTGGTGGTATCCTTAGGGTCTCTTATGTACAAACTTATGCTGCTTGCAGATAGGATAATAGTATGACTTCTTAATTTCTCATTTGTAACCTTTCTTTTTTTTAAAGTGGCTTTTTAAAAATTATGTGTAAGTGCTTTGCTCTCATATATGTGTGTCGTGCATATGCTCTTCTCACAGAGGGCAGAGGAGGGTGTCAAACCACCTAGAATTGGATTTATACACAGTTGTCAGCCACCATGTGGGTACTGGGAATTGGACTGGGGTTTCCCAGAAGAGTAGCCAGTGCTCTTAATTGCTGAGCCATTTCTCTCGTACTTTAATTTTCATCCCCTTTATTTCTTGACTTATTGCTTTTAGACTTTGAGGCCTACAATGAGTAGGAGTGGGGAAGATGTACTCTCTGGTGTCATTTCTGATTTTAGTGGATCTGTTTTGTAGTTGTCCACATTTACTATAAATGGTGCTAGGTAAGGCTGTTCATTTTCTTATACTGAGTTTTGGGAGGTCTTTTTTATACTTTGGAAATTAGTTCTCAGCTACATCTTTGACAATATTTTCTTCCATCTGTGGCATCTGTGTGGATCATACCTTTCATATTTGATATCTAAAAACTATTATCCAGACCCAAGATCACCCAGGGTTTAGTATATATTAAATTTAATGCTTTTGTAGGCTTGCATATTATAATAATTTAGGCCTCATCTATTGTAAATTAATTAATATAAAAGAACATAAGGCTCATGTTTTAACTCATTTTATTTTAGAGAGTGTCTTTGGCCATTTTATTGCCTTTGTAGTTCTGTCAAGTATCAAGTAACTATATTTATGTATTCCTTGATTAATTATATTTTCTGTTAGAGTGGTTTTCTTGTTATATTTGCCTCTTGATTACTGTCTTGTGGACTGAAATACTATGAGATTTTTTCGCCTTTTTGTTGGGAGACAGCTATTGCTGGACTACTGGGACCACAGCCTATAAGTCACTTTAATAAAGAGGAGGGGGGGAAGAATGGGAGGATACAAGGGATGGGATAACCATTGAGATGTAACAAGAATAAATTAATAAAGAAAAAAATAAAAAATATATTAATTGGGAATTTATTCATGCACACACATAATATATGTGTGTATATAAAAACAATAATAAAAGAAATACAGGATGTCAACTTTAGAGTCAGGAGTCATGGGTGTGCTTGGAAAAAGTTACCTGGGAGTGTCTGCAGGGAGAAAAAAGATAGGTAAAATGAGATAATTCAGTTTCAACTACAAATCTTAAAGAATTTATGCAGGCAATAAAATATATCAAAGCAGCCAGTCTCTTCTTCTTTTATTATTATTCTCTCTCTCATATATATGTGTGTGTACACACACACAAAGGTGTATGTACAAATATATAAATACAACCATTGAGTCTGTTTTTGTGACTACTTGGCATTAGACAACCAATAAGGATGTTCCTCACTGGGACAAACTCTTCTCCCAGCAATCAGTAGCCACCTGAAGTTCTTTATCTAGGAGTGGGATGTGAAGAAGAGTTTCCCATTTAATATTTAAATGTGAATTTGGTTGATATTGCCACTGTTCTGGTCTTGTTTATGCAGCCATATATAGGGGGCACTGTTTCACAGACTTCCTTGTCCTTTGGCTCTTACCCTCACCCCCATTTTCCTGACGTACCCTGAGCCATGGACACAGGAGCTAAGATATCTATCCCATGGGGCCTGGGCTGCCCATGAACGGTTGATCTCTACATTGTGTACAGTTGTGTTTTCTGGTGGTGGTCTCCATTTGTCATAAAGAAAAGCTTCTTTGATGAGGGGTGGGTTTATACTGATCTGTGACTGTAAGGATACGACTCAGAGTATAATAAGAAATTATGCTTTGCCTGCCTTTTCAAATACCAGTCAACCTTATAGGTGAATGATGCTATTATCGTTCTGATCGGCATTTCCTTCACGGATTAATGATGTTGCTCATGGTATAGATGCTATCATGTACCACTCACATACTATTTGATTGAACTGATTTCAGTATGTTGGAATAAAAAAGATGTAGGCTTTCAATGATGGGATTATCCTATGTTAACTTGTAAAATGGCTTTCATCTAGGCAGCCTAGTTTGTTTGTTTGTCTTAACAACCTCTGGAGACGGAACCCAAAGCGTTGTGCATGCTAGGAAAATGTGCCCTACACCTCCCCCACTTCACTTTCTCTTTGGGACTCTCTCCTCGCTGATTCTGATCAGGTTCCCAGAATGAACCCGTCTTTAGGAAACATGTAACAAATAAAGGAGAATAGTTGCTCAAGCTTGTGTCTCACATTCGTTTTACACTAGCTTTGGTCAAACATGGGCTGCTGTCATGATACCAGAAAACCAGATCAAACAGAGAAGTCAGAAGGCTTCTCTTCCCCATAAAGACCATCCCATCCAAGGGTCTGTGTGGTTTCTATGAAGTTTCTAATCACACCTAATGTTCATAGACCTGTTGCCTGCCTCCCTTCCCACTCCGCGAGCCTCGGGGACACAGAACACCTTGCCCAGCCTGTCCAATCGCACTATCTTCTCTACAACCTATAGTGACGTTTTTCTCCTGCTATCTCTTCTCCATTTCAATGTAGAGCTTTATTTAACTTTCTAACTTCTTTAAGATATTTGCTTTTAATGATATACCAGGAATAGTTTTCCATGAAACTCCTCACCCTCCCACCATTAAATGGGGACTTTCCTTTCCCTTCGAGTGAATTGTGACCATTCATGGACATGTTGGGAGATGCCTCATTCATGTGAAATGTGACTCACAGATATTCATGGAGTAACAAGGCTGAAATACTGTGCTAGAAAGACTATTCTTTTCATGAGTCAACTTGCCACACGGGCAACCCACATTCTAGGATCTGCACAATGTACTGTGATGGCTAACAGTGGTTATTGGTTTGGAAGGATCTAGAGTTGCATAGGTGGTGAACTCCGGGGAATGACTATGAGGGAGTTTCTAGACGAGCTAAAGTGAAGTAGGAAGACTCTCTCTGAATGCGGGCAGCACCATTCTACAAACAGGATTCCATACTGAGTAGAGAGAAGGAAGCAAGAGAAGCACCGATACTCTTCTTCCCCTTCCTGACTGCAGATGTGACACGACCAGCAGCCTCTAGCTCCTGCTGCCATGACTTCCCAGCCATGCTGGACTATACCCTTGAACTATGAACCAAAACTTTTCTTATGCTTTTTATTGGTCAGGTATTTTCTTGAAACATGTGTGTGAATATTTTAACAAATGATACCCTGTTAACAACTGTGAGAAAATTGTTGATGTCTATCTATGTATCTATCATCTATCTGTCTGTCTGTCTATCTATCTACCTATATCTATCTATCTATCTATCTATCTATCTATCTATCTATCTATCCACCTATATCTATCTATCTATCTATTTATTTATCATCTATCTATCTCTATTATCAACACTACCTATCTTCTATCTATCTTTCTATCTATCTTTCTATTCATTTACCTATATCTATTTATTACCTGTCTATCTCTATCATCTCTTTAACTATCTATTATGTCTATCTTCTATCTATCTATGTATCTATCTATTTATCTATGCATCTATCTAATCTATCTATAATCTATCTTTCTATTTATGTACATATATGTCTGTCTTTTTATCATCTATCTTTCTATCTATTATCATTATTACCTATCTTCTATCATCTATTTATCTTCTATATATTTATCTACCTATCTATCTCTGTCTATCTTTCATCTATAATTGTTATTTATCTATCTATCAATCTGCCTCTATCGATCATCTATCTGTCTATCTATCTATCTATCTATCTATCTATCTATCTATCTATCTATCATGTATTTATCTATCAATTCAAATATGTGGAGCCTATTAGAAATAACAGGGTGCTTTGCTCCTGAATTTATTAGTGAGTTAATCACATTTTCACTATGAAGGGAATCGATATGTGTGGGGGCCTGATCTTGAGACAATCATACTGTGTTATCAGTGTGGACGTTTTCAATCTACCTGCCAAGGAATCCTCTTCTGAAAAAATTATTTTGATACTCTCTTTATAGTTAGGCACATTGATAAACAGAGACCTTGAATATGCTGATTAACCTTTTCCTTTGTACTGTGTATGTTCCACAGCCAACCTGTGAGCAGGTACAGATGTGGCTTTCTGACTGATCACTTCTTTGAAATTATATAAAATTCACATTTTAGTCCTTCATACCTAAACATTTCAGAGTTGATAGATTTAGCTGGGTTTCAGAATTAATTTTTCTGCCATAATAATTATGTTTTACAATTCTGCTTGGAGGCTCTGTTTCACCCCCTAACCTTAGCAAAGGTCAGGGAGTTAATTCTGTTTCATCTCTTAAACTTACTTCAGTGGGTTGCTGGCAAAGGGTGCTTCAAATGCTGTGTTGAGAGAGCATGATGGTAAAGCATTCTGTGATCCATTAAATGGTGGCTGTGAAGAGCCCAGATGGAGGCAGAGAGTCACACTGCCAAATATTGGCTGACTGTGTGTGATCTGGATCATGACAGTTGGTAGGTGGGTGAAAAGCAAAAAGGGAATTAAAGAATATCAGTTATCTTTTTATTAAAACTTTCCTGAGAATATTATCAATATTTCATGTAGCTACATGCAAACTTTGAAAGTATATCATAAACACAAATGTAGCTCTGATGGCCACTGCATAGAAAAATAAAGAAGAGCCACAGTCTCTTTGCTTATCTCCAAAGTGTCCCATGCTTGTGTGACTGTTTGTGCCAGGAACACTGGGGAGCCTTGAAGAGCAGCTACCACCTGCACATGTTCTCTCTGTTGCAATCTCACTGCTTGTGATAGAAAAAAAATATGGCCTTATGTATTTCGGAAAAATATGTATTTTTAAAGTAAACATTTACTTTAAAATGTATTTAGAGTATAAAATATTTACTTTCACAGAGCAAGTAAAGATGTTTTGTAACTTTATATTGTGTGTCTTCATTTTGTAAAATTTTAATTTTAGATGCACATCTTCTGCTTGAAGAAATTGTTTCCAAGATGGCTTTGATTAAAATCTACTCAAGTAGACACAGTGATTGTTGTTGCTTAATATATTCTTTGAAAGGGTAGGAAAAATAAACTTCCATTCAGAATAATATGGCTTCCTTCTCGGTCTTAATTTTCCATGTCAATATAAGAGGAAAGACATCACACCCAGGACTCATTCTGTGCAGAAGAACTGCATTCAGCTTAAATATAACAATTACTAGGGCTCCTGGATTGCTCACATGCTCAGAAACTATCAGTAGGTAGCCTGAAGCAGGCTGACAAGATGCTGAGTGTTCACAGTGGCTTGTTACCTTGTCTCCTAGACACTCGTATCTTCTTTTCTCCATTCAGACTGGAAAGGAAAGTGTACATGAGATCCCCTCCCATGGCACATTCAGGAAACACATTTATTTGTGTAGTTATCTTCTTGCTTTTAAAGGAACACACAGAGAAATGTGATTACATAGCGGTCCCTGTCGCAGCCACTGAAATGTATGCTGAAAACTGTTAATTAAACTTCAGTTCTGATCATGAATGATGTTTGTGCAAATGGGAAAATAAAAAGGCCAGGCATGGTGCTGCCTTAATGGACATGAAAGCCAAGAAAGGAGAGAAATGAACGTGGGATACGGGATGAAATGTCTGGGTGCAATGTTTATTAACCTTAGAGTGAATCCTCACAAAGTTTTATTAAGCCAGGACTACTGGAAAAGAAGCAAAACAAAACATAACCCAACAACCTCAGACATCACTGCCAATCATTTTCAAGTATGACTAACTTCAAACTGTGTTTCTGTTACTAACAATTCTCCGTATTCCAAAAGTCTGAAGATGTGACTTCTCAGAAGACACTAATTGTAATATATTTAATTATTTGCAGTTTGTTCCTCTACAGCTTAGGGCTCCCAAGCCTGGTAGTTTTCTGCAGTTCTACCACTGTAGCCACCAGGCAGCCGCTAACTACACTGCCCTGTCCACATGCTGACTGGGTATCCTTGTCCAAGAGGTGGGGTACTGTGATGGACTTTTTTTTTTTTTGCTCCTATTAGAACTAAAGTGCTTTTTTCCAGAGTGCTGTGGTGATATCGTAGAGTCATTGACTGCTTACAAAAGGATGCTTCCATTTCTCAACCAACTCTGACTTTGTCAAAGCAGGTGCTATGTAGTAATCTTACCCTTCTTCGGTTTCATTCCATGAGGCAATTCTGTTATGTTTCTAAGTAGGTGAGAGCACCCTGATATAACGGGTTGTGAAAAACCTAGCATTTGGCACATCTAAAGGTAACTGAGAAATGGAGGGAGGGTGGTAACAGCATCTGCCTTGTACACTGATGTGCTAAGACTGTAACATTTTATCTATTCTTACATTTATTTGTTTACTTTGTCTAGGTACATGCATGTGTATGCATGTGTTTTCATGTGGAGGGTGGAGGGCAAGTTTTGGGATGTGGCTCTCTTCTTCCACCATGTGGGTCCTGGGCATCAAACTCAGAATCTCAGGCTGGGTGGAATTTCTTGTTTGGCCCAGGAATTTTTTTTTTTTTAAACAAGAGCTGCCTTTTGTTCTAAACTACAGGAACAAGCTTGATGCTCAATATTTGCTAAAGGCAATCAGGTGGTTTTTTTTTTTTTTTTTGTCTTTGTGAGAACTTTTATCGTAAAGGCAGTGATCAAAACAAGGAAGCCCTGTTTGGAAACCCAGGCCAAAGCCAAGACACATATTGAGATTAGAGGTCGCTTGGCGTCCCTGTGCCTTGATTTCTGGTTTTCTCATTCATTGTTGTCCATGTGTTTCCTCAAGTAATTTCCTAAAAACAACATTTTTTATATCGGTTCATATTCCCTGCAAATGCCATCCAAACTCATTTACCAGATTGAAAATTAAATTTTAATGCGATCATGTACATTATAATAGGAAAAGGCATGATTATTCAATAAATGTGGCATGAAATTATCTGCTCAGGGCTCATTCGCATTGTGTAAAACATGTGCAAACAAATGAATAAAAGAAAAGAAAAGCTGGGAAGAAAAGAAAGGAAGGATGGAAAAGGAAGAGGAAACGAGGAAGGAAGAGAAGGACCTGGAAAGGCAAACAGCTCAGAAACTGGTAATGATCATAGACTCATGGGGAGGCCAGTAGAGTATTCTTTTTTAGGACTCCTACTTTTTAAGCAAAACAAATTTAAACAATTACAAAGAAAAATGGCTTGGGGGTGGGCAAGTGTGTCATTAGTGCACTTGCTTAGCACAACCAGGATCTCTTGGCTTGCTCCTAGCATTCAGAAAACAGCAATAACAACAAACAACCCCAACCCCCCAAAAAACTATATAAAAGCTAAAAAAAAAAAAAACAACAAACAAACAAAAAAACAAAAATGGTGTGTCAAAACCATTAGCACATTAGTAAAAGGTAAACCACAAAGTGATGACTAGGGATTAATGTTCTCAAAATGCAAACGATTCCTAGAATATAGCTTTAAGAAAGCAACTGTAAACTGGGCTTGGTGGCAGTCGCCTGTAATCCCAGCACTGGGGGAAGCAGAGGCAGGTGGATCTCTGGGAGTTTGAGGCCAGCCAGTGCTACAAAGCAAGTCCAGGACAGCCAAGGCTACACAGAGAAAACCTGTCTAAAAAGCAAAACAAAATAACAAAACAAAATAGGAAAGCAGCTGTAGAATTGTTTCTATCTTTGAAAGATACACTGTGAAAACATGAGGAAATGTTTCACTTTCCTTGAAGTAAAGGAAATATAGGCTGAAATAACATGTGACTTGGGGCTCTGGAGAGATGGCTCAGAGGTTAAGGTCACTGACTGTTCCTCCAGCAGGTCCTGAGTTCAGTTCCCAGCAACCACATGGTGGCTAACAACCATCTATAATGTGATCTGATGCCCTTTTCTGGCCTGCAGGTGTACACACAAGCAGAGCACTGTATACAAAATAATAAAAAAACAAACAAACGAACAAAAAATGTGACTTGGACTGAAACTTAGAAAATCTAGAATAAATTATGCAACCCATAGGATATGGAAAAGAAAAGGAATATTCATCCATAATGTAAATTGGTATAAAAAATTTAAATGTTTGGTCATATTTATTAAGTTTCGAAAAATATTAATTTTTAAAATTATGTCCAGTAGTAACATGCTAGTTAGGGATTTTATGAAAGTAAAATAGTAATGTAAATATACAATCGAAAGATAATGTTTGCATAAAGTAATGAATAGCTTTGCCTTCAACAATCAAATGAAATATTAGAAAATCACACTCTTGGTCCTACCTGGTGTGTATTAATTTAGAAACAGGGAACAGTCCCTAACATTCAGAAAGCCTTCCACATCATTTTGATTTCTGTTAATGTTTGAAAAGAATTAATGTCATGAGATATTAGAGAAATACAGTGTTTTCAAAAGGCATGTAACCGAAATTGTTATAGTGTAATAATAAGTGACCAAAGGAGATTAATGTCATTTATGTCTAGCATGATCCTATGGGAACTGGGTATCACATGACTTCAATTTTGCAATTACACAGGAAAGTTTATTTGTAAAAACCAAAGTAATTCCCAAACTCTATCCATCATTAGGGCAAGAAGCTAGACAGAAGCAACTCAAAGGAAGAGAAGTTTATTTTGGCTCATGGTTTCAGAGGTTTGCAGCCAACATAGCTGGGGAGGTGTGGTAGAGAGGCTCGGTCTGTGACAGTGCAGTCATGAAGTGTTGGCCCCTGGCATGCCAGTAGGTCAGGAATCAGACAATAGGATGCATGCAAGAAGTTGGTAAAAAAAATAAATAAATAAAACCTCCAACCAAGGACCCCTAATGACATTTCATCAGTCAGAAACAGCCCCACAGTTTTTGTGGGACAAGTACTCAGAATGTGAATCTGTATGGGCATTACAGACTCATGCCATAACTAATAAGCACACTTGTGCACATACACAGTCGCACATGCATGTATGCAATAGCAGGGGGAGTGCTATGTGTAATGTCTCAGAGGGACTAAACGTTGTACTTTTGTGTATTTCTCCCTCCCCCTCATTTTTCTGTGATGGCTTATACTTCCATATTTCATAAGTTACCCTCAAACCTTCTCTCATTTCTGTATGATGCTCACAAGGCTCCAATCCCTAAATTTGCTGCAACTGTAGATACCTATTAGTCTTTCAAGTTGCTGCTTTGTTTTCAGTGATCCCCTTTACATCAGCAGGTGACAGCTTATTGTTTAAGAAAACCATCAGATGTGGTACTTGGGTTGACCCAGCCATGGCAGGATGTGGCTGCCAGAAAGTGCTGTATATCTTCAGGCAGGAGCCACATCCTCCTCCTCCTAGTTCTTTTTATAGCTAATGGCAGTGCCTAGGATTCTGGCACTAACAAAATTCACATTTTTTTTATATTGAACTCATTTTTTCCATGAGCAACTCTCAGGATAAGCTTAATACAGAACTCAGGGTATCCCATTTATGAGAACAGTAGGTGTTAGGGATTTCAAATAACTAAGTTTACTTAGCTAAACTGAATAAATACGAGCACACCATAAAAAAATAATAATCAAACAACAGTTGCTTGTTCGGTTAGAAATGATTTTTCCTTTGTTATCTCAAAAACACTCTCAGAGTTTCTTGTATGTTTGACTATAACCTGCAGAGATCAGGCACTCAAAAGGTCCAACCTGTCCTCACAGTGCAGTGTGCTGAACCCAGCCTTGTTCACAGTGGTCTTAAAAACGCTCAGGTTTTGTAGGTTATGGAAAAATAAATGTCAAAGCAGGTGCCTCCTGTGGACATCATAAGTTTTCACTTCTTGTTCATGTTTACATACAGAGTAAGAAGATTAAAAGGGAGTTTTAGCTTCTTCAAATTGACAGCTGCCCTCTGTTTGGGAACTTGGTTCCTGTGAAAGCAACATGCAGCTTCCAAGCTCTGCTTCCTCTGATACGCATCCTAACGTCTAAGCATGTGGAAAAATTGCTACGATATAGATGAATTGCAACGTCATTGAGCACTGATATGTATGTTTGAAAGTCTAATATTCTTATAGAAAATGAAAATGAGACATAAATTTATACAGTGATCTTGAAATGAAACCAACTTATTCAACTTACTCATAGCAACAAAATCTTACATCCCCTGGTCTGCAATTCAAAATGTGTGGATAGGTAGAGGGCTGCCCGTGAATTGTGAGAGATTAGATGCTGCCATCTGCGTATTATGGCCACACCCTGGGGTTTATTACCAAGGTCGTTTTTTATGACTTTCTACAAATGTGTTTTGTGTCTCTGTGATGAAGTTATAAATGCTTGACTATGTCTAGAAATCCACAGAAAGTCTTCAAGAGAAACCTCAGGGAAAGTGTGGAACCTGCCCAGGATAAGTGAGGCGGATATGGTGATTTACAGAAACTAGAACAAAATTAAATAAGCAAAGGCCAGGATGGAAGGCCCAGTCAGAAATGAGAAACTAGTCACCTGTGTTTTGTCAACAGCGGCTTGGCAGCCAGAATAGGAAGGACAGAGGAAGTTAAACCCATGCTGGTGTCCAGAAGTCAGCTACAGAAAGTGAACCTCTGGGACCAGATGGTTTTATGGCCTTCGTAAACAATAGCTTTGCATAACGCTTCCTCAATAATTCTGTCAGGAGCAGCCCCGAGCTTGAAAACAAAGTACAATTGTGCACTTTCTGAATGGTCAGCCCTCCAAATGGCTAGAGGGTCCTAAAGAGGAAATCAGGATGCTAGGAGGAGGGTAGAGTGCGTAAATAACAGGCTTACTCCAGCCAGTATAAGCAACTACAAGGCATCCCAAGTGCTGATGATTGGAAGTAGCAAGTCGCTCCCGGAAGTCCTGTTATAACCTGATCATCAAAGCCGAGGGAGGGCTTCTCCGATTTCAGGCAACCTCAGCAAGGTTTCCTTGTTTGTACTGATTTGTAGCTTCCTGTGACTTTTGATTCTGAGGCTTGGCTGGCTGCCACCTGCTTCCTTCTCAAGAAGAATCAACCAGCCACACGTTGTGATGAACTTTTTCCTAATACACACCTGCATCCCTAATCACTCCGGGTATGTAGGATCCTCACAGGCTGGAGCACTGTCCTCTCTTTCAACAAGTTGGGAAGCCTCATCTAACTCCTCGTCGTCACCCTATTTAATTCGAGAACAGTTATTCCTCCAGGTGACTTCTCGGCTGGCAGTCACAGATTTCTCCTGTGCATAACCTGAGTCCGAAATTGACCACAGAATGAGATATCAGTGATGCCATCACCAAAACAAGGTACACTGTGCTCCTTCATAATTTGATACTGTTGTGAAGGAAAGGTTGACAGATCCGCAAGCCTGCCCTGCTTAGACAGGTCAGGCAAACGCATGCAACAGACTGTCAAGAGAAAACCACGGAGACTGCTGACTATTCGAGTGTGCTTTCAAACCAAGTCCCTCGTATCATACCCTCTTCAGCTCCAGAAAATGGAAGCAGGCAACAAAGCAGGCCTAGTGATTCTCCATCTCCTGGATTTTTAAGAAGAACAAAATGAATTAACTTAAAAAAAAAAAAAAGAGCCCCACATTTAAAAAACACTCACGATTTTTCCAAAGTGGGCACCCCAGTTTAAAACTTAAGGCATTGACAAAAGATCACCAGCACTTTTTATTTCACAGAGTAGCAGGTTGGGGGTCTGTGCTGGTTTAGTTCTTATTGTGAATTTGATGTAATCTAGAGTGATCCTGGAAGAAGGAACCTGGTGGCACTCAGAGGAAGGACAGCAGGTTACCAAGAAGAGACTTGATACCCTATGAGCATATACAGGGGGAGGTAATCCCCCTCAGGAACAGTCATAGGGGAGGGGAATAAGGGGAAAATGGGAGGGAGGGAAGAATGGGAGGATATAAGGGATGGGATAACCATTGAGATGTAACAAGAATAATTTAAAAGAAACTGTGTGCCTATATATATATATATATAAAAGAATTGCTCAGATCTGATTAACCTGTGGCCACAGCCATGTCTGTGCAAGACTGTCTTAATTTGCATAGAAGGATCCATCCTACTGTGGGCTGTACCAGGCCTAGGCAAGTGGTCCTGGGCTGTACAAAAAAAATAAAATAAAATAAATAAAATAACTGTCTATGAGCCAAAGAGTGACCCATAAGCTGCATTCTTCTATGATTTCTGCTTCAATTCTTGCCCTACCTTCTCTCAGCGATGGTCTGTGACCCGGAAGTATAAGCTGAGGTACTCTCTTTCCTCCCCGACAATGCTTTTGATCAGAGGGTTCTATAACAATGATAGAGCAGGAACTCTAGTTTCCACAGTGGTGCTGTTCAATAGAAAACACAGCAGGCGTCTCATGTAATTAAAAAAAAATTTTTTTTCCTGTACCAACATTAACAGGTGTAATAAAGCATGCAATTAATATTATGATACAAATTACTGAGTCCAACTGTGTAAAATGTTATTGTTTTGATATATCTTATATTGTTCGCACTAAGTCTGAAGTGAAGCACATATGTGAGTGCACAACGCATTCCAGCTTGTATTGGACCCAATCATCCAGCTGGCTAAGAGGTGTACATAGCTCTCCGTGCTCCCAGGGACAGCTCAGTTCTTCACCTGGCCCAGAGCATACATAATCTATGATTACATTGTTGTAGACTGTACATTGTTGTAGACTGTGGGTATCTTCACTGTTGGGTGCCAGGCCTGTCTGCTTTTTTTTTCTTTTGTCTTGAAACCTGTTGCTGCAACATATAGTTGCAGCTGCCAAGATAGAGGCAGAAGGCAGGCAGCAGGGCCTCTCTGTTCGCAGATATGTGTGCTTTCCCCAGGATATAATGCGAGGATTTGTGATGTTGCTTGAGTTTGATGGAGCCCAGTCTTAGGCCTTCCATAACGTTGTGAAAAACGACTTCCCATTCTGTTCTGCGCAAGAGCCTACTTGTACACAGGCTAGCAAGGGGAACCTACCACGTCACGCTTTACCTTTTGTTATTACTGGATTATTCTGGCTTACAGTCTTTTGGGTCAGGTAGAAAAAGATTTTCAATAAGGGAAACCACAAAATTCAAGTGGGAAAATAAAATCTTAATTATAAGTAAGGCAGACCATTTTAAAACAAAACAACAATAACAGCAAACAACGCAGGGAAAACAGCAGCTTTCTCTTCCTGAGCTGTTCAAAGGCTGAATGGGGTGCCGGGCTCTTTAACATTAAGTTTGACATGAATAGGCCTGGCTATATGTAAACATATATATGCACATTCTCAAAATACGGCAAACATTGTGAAATATATTGGTTATTTTGCCTTTTGAAATGCCATCGTGTTATTTTAATCTAAATGTCCCATTATCAACCAAAATGATCATATTATTTCTGTATTTGTAGCAGATTAGATTTTTCTTTTGTGGATTTCTGTATTTTCTTTTTAGGTCTCTTTTAGATATTTTTAAGCCCATTGTAGACACAACTAGCCAGATTATTGTATTGTCTATACGTTTCCCCACTTTCTTTGTCTCTACATTTTTGGTGCCTTATGCGAAGTGTTCTTCATTTTACTTTAGTCTACACTGCCAAGTTCACTATTTTACATTTCTTATTCTTCGTATATGAAACTCCCCTCTGCGCTGGAGTCATGAAGCTATATCCTATATTAATATTTTATTTGTTTACTTATTTATGTGCCTCATACCTAAATATTTCATGCCCCCGGAACTGACACTTGTATGTGGGAAGGTAAATAAATGATCGGAGGCATTGTTTTGAATTGAGTTCTGTGCGAAGCCCCCAGAGGCCAAACCAAAGTGTAGTCACTCGTGCTTAGCGCTGTCAAACGGAAGCTTAAAGGAAATTGGTGAATCTCCAACAGATTTGTTTCCCCTAAAAACAGATTTGGAGCGGGCAGTAGGAAAAGGTCTTGATGTGTTGAGCAGGTAATGTAGAGTAGATCGTGTGAGATAGTCACTTTCATATATATATATATATATATATTTGTGTGTGCCTGCATTCTGCATTTGGAGGGCAGAGGACAATCCTTAGAGCCATTCCTAAAGCTCAATCCACCTTCTTCTTCTTCTTTTTTTTTTTTTTTTTGAGTTACGGTCTCTCATTGTTTTAGAATTTGCCAACTAGGCTAGGCTGGCTGGACAGTGAGCCCAGTGTCCAGTTATGGTCTCACCTGCAGGGAATCCAGCTCCTCCTTCTTCCCTTCCCACCCAGCTATATGTTCTTCTCTCTTTCAAACAAAACAAAATAAAAAAAGAAACAAATATTTTTGAGGTTGTTTTGCTATTCTGTTCCTACTCAATTCACCTAAAAGACAGTTGTCCTGCTGTGATCCATAGACTTCCTGGCTTTGATGAAGATGCTGTCTGCTGTATGAATCATTAAAGCCAATAACAATTTCTCACTAAACACGTTGAAATCTTGGGTTGCTTCTAAACCCCAACGGGGCTTTGTTGTTGGGCACCAAATTGCCAGATTGCCCCTGAAAACCACTCTTTCTGCACGTCCCTCTCTAGCAGTGGTCGCTCTGAACATACATTCTGTTTTCCATTGTGATCTTTTTGGTTTTTCTTTTCACCTATCCCTTTCATGGAAGTTTTAGAATTTGCTTGTTACTTTTTCAGTGTGAGGTTGACTGTTTGGAAACAGGTCTTGAGAGTTGTTTATGGATGTTACTGACCATGAAAATCCATCCCAAAGAATTTAGCAACTTTATCCTGTGAAGTCTCACTAAGCATGCTTATGATGTTTTTATTTTCTTTTGTGGTCCAAGGGATCAAATTGGTGACCTCATGCATTCTCAGGAATTATCTCAGTGTTGTGTCGTATTTTAAACATTCTTCAACTTCTCTATTCAATAAAATTTCTCTTTTCAGGTTATCATTTTCTTTTAGACTTTTTACCTATACTAGATATAGATAGTATACTAGATTTATATATTTTATATAATTTTACCTAGTATATTTCTATTAATTCTTTGAGAATTTAACACAGTGTATTTTGATCATATCCTCTCCCTATTCTTGCCCCTAGCTCCTCCCAGATCCATGCAACCTTTCCACTCCCTCTCAAACTCCTGTTCCTTTTGTTTTTAAATTGCCCACTGAGTTCAATTTGTGCTGACCAAACATTTCTAGGCACTGGGCCATTTAGTGTGTTTGATTCACCCTTAATATAAATTGTTTCTTCTTCCTCCTCCAGAGACATGAATGTCCATACCTCTTCAGTTGGTGGGGTGGGGGCTCATGAACCCCTCTCTTCCTCATGCTGGAATGTGGGCTAACTTAATCATTTACAAATCTTGTAGAGACACCACAGCTGCAGTGAATTCATGAATGGAGTGGTTTTCTCTTGTCCGGATGACAATGATTAGTTGTTTTCCCACTCCTCCCCAAATCCCTTGCTCTTACAATCTTTGTGGTTTTGTGTTAGATTTATTTTAATTTTTAAAATTATATGCATGCATTCGTGTCTGTCCGTGGCTATGTATGCATGAATTCAGGTGTCTGGAGAGGCCAGAACACATCAATTTCCCAGAAGCTGGACTTACAAGTAGTTGTTAGTTGCATTATGTGAGTGTTAGCAACCAAACACACAGTCCTCTGTAAGAGCAGTGTGTATGAGTTCCGGTTTTTAATAGCTGAGTAGTATTCCATTGTATAAATGGACCACAGGTTTGTTTTTTAACCCATTATTTGGATGATGGACATTTGGGTTGTTTCCAGTTTCTGGCTATTATGAATAAAACTGCTATGAACATAGTTGGATAAATGTTCTTATTGTATGGTGGAGCATCTATCAGGTATATGCCCAGGAATGGTATGGCTAGGTTTTGAGTACTATTCCAGTTTTCTGAGAAAGGGCCAGATTGATTTCCAAAGTGGTTGTACAAGTTTGCACTCTCATTAGCAGTGGAAGAGTCTTCCCCTTTCTCCACATCCTCGCCAGCATGTGCTGTCACTTGAGTTTTTTATATTATCCATTTTGATGGGTGTAAGATGAAATCTCAGTGTCATTTTGATTTGCATTTTCCTGATAACTAAGGACATTGAGCATTTATTTAAGTGCTTCTTGGCCATTAATATTCCTCTGTTGAGAAGTCTTTGTTTAGCTCTGAACCCCATCTTTTTAATTGTATTATTTGGTTTGATGGTGTTTAATTTCTTGAGTTCTTTATATATTTTAGTTATTAGCCCTTTGTCAGGCATGCAATTTCCAATAAAATGGATGGAACTAGAAAATATTATCCTGAGTGAAGTAACCCAGCCCCCCAAAACACACACATGGTATGTACTCACTTATAAGCATATATTAGCCAGATATATGCAGGCTAAGCATACTAGAATTCACAGAAATGCTCAACGTCTTTAGTCATAGAGAAATGCAAATCAAAGTGGAAGTAGAATAGACAGCAAAAGTGATTATAGGGAGGGATCAGGGTAAGAGAAGGAGCCTGGAGAGAAATGAGGGTCAATATTAGACCTGGGGAGAATTGGAGTGAGAGGACAGAGGGCTTGCAGAGAGAAGAGAAACCTTGAGTGGGGACTTCTTTGTGACAGGCTGGACACCTATGACAGGGTAGGTTCCTGGGAGGTCATGAAGGTGACTCTAGCTGAGACTTTTAGTAGCAGGGGTCATGGAGACTGAAAAGGACATCCTCTAAGTAGACAAGACTCCTAGTGGAAAGAGGGGAACACCAACCCATCCAGGGAAACTTTGACCCAGGAGTTGCTATGTCTACAAGATGTGCTGGGACTAAGATAGAGCAGAGATTGAGGAAATGTTCAGCCGGCGCATGGCCCACTTTGAGACCCACCCATGGGAGACAGCCAATCTTTGGCACTCTTGGCAATCCTGTGCTGTGCTTGTGGATGGGAGCCCTAGTCCAGTTGCCCTCTGAGTGGTTCCACCCAGGAGCTGATGGGAGCATAGCCAGGCATGGGATGGAGCACGGGGAGTTTTGGAGGGAACATGGGGTGGGGGTGGGGAAGGAGGGAGGACACAGAGGGGACAGAAGCTCCATAGAAGGACCAATAGAACCAACTAACCAGGGCCCTGGGGGCCCTGTGGAGACTGGGGCTCCAGCCAGGGACCATGCATGGATTGGATCTGGGCCTTCTGCATGGATGTAGCTGACAGGCAGCTTGCACATCATGTGGGGACCTTAGTGAGGAAAATGGGTGCTGGCTCTGACATGGACTCTGCTGCCTGTTTGTTTTGTTTTGTTTTGTTTTGTTTGTTTGTTTGTCACTTTCCCACGGTGGGGCTGACTCCTCTGGGGAGGAAAGGAGGTAGGATGGGGGAAACAGAGAATGGTGGGACAACAGAGGGAGATGTGGGGGCTATGATCAGGAAGTAAAGTGAATACTTAATAAAAAAAAATTTTTAAAGAACAGTATTTATTTATTTATTTATTTATTTATTTATTTTATTCATTCTTCTCTCATACATTATACCCTGACCACAGTTTCCTCTCCCTCCACTCCTCTCAGTCTCTCACCCAGCTCCTCTCTTCCCCAGATCCATTCCTTCTCAGTTTCCCTTCAGAAAAGAGCAGGCCTCCCAGAGATGTCAACTGAACATGGCATAACAAGATGCGATAAGACTAGGCACCTCCTTTCAAGGTTGGACAGGGCAACCCAGTAGAAGGAAAAGGACCTCAAGAACAGAAAAAAGAGTCAGAACCATCCCCCACTTCCACCCTTAGGAGTCCCACAAGAATAGCAAGCTACACAACCGTAACATATGGAGAGGATCCTGGTCAGACCTGCAGGGACCGTGCTTGTCACTTCAGTCTCTGTGAGCGTCTATGAGCCCTGGTTAGTTGGTTCTGTGGACCGTGTTCTTGTGGTGTCCTCAAGCCCTCTGGCTCCTACAGTTCCTCCTTCCTATCTTCTGCAGGGTTCTCAGAGCTCCACCTAATGCTTGGCTGTGGGTCTCTGCATCTGCTCTCCTCAATGGCATCATGTGTTCGTACTTGCTGAGCCGCCTCTCCTGCTCACTCAGGCTTGCACTTTTCTTACTATGTATTCTATATTGATAATGTATATCATACATGCGTTTTAGCTTTATTAGCATATCCCTAGTGGATATTAACTCTATACAATACAATAAAATAGAAATTATTCATAGAAGCCACAAGACTCCAACAATAAAAACACTAGGTAGATCAATGGATTTGCCACAGTTTCTCCATCATAGAACATAAAAGTGAGGCTTAGCCAGGCAGGGTCAGGTCAGACAATGACTGAGCCCCTGCCTGCCTCAAGAGCACCCTGCTCCTAAGAGGTATGCTCTTGAAGGATGTTAAAGCCAAAACTATAGGGGCAAAATCAACGTTGCATTTCTTTTTAGAATAGTAAACACTATTCTTGACCTTCTATTTTCTAATTACTTATTGTTGGTATATAAATGTAGTTTTAAATATGAGTGATAGAGTTATAGAGTTTTCTTATACAGATGAAAAATTTGTAAATACAAAAAATTTTATGCTAATTATTGTGGGGGCTTAAGTGTATAAGTACAGATTTTTCTTTGCTAATAGTGGGGCCAAATTCCAACAAAACCAATGAAAACATCCTAAGTCAAAACACAATTAGTGCACTACCTACTCAATGCCAGAATACCCAACACAGTTTATCTCAGAGCAGCTGTTGCTTCAGGCAGCCATGGACTGATGGAGAGCTGGGAATTACTGCTGACCCTCATCATCATGAGAGTATCCCATAGCATTTGGCAAGCCAGAAAGAGACAGAAAGTTGAAATTTGAAATGTCCTTTGAACTGGATGTATATTGCTTTTGTGGCATGGTAAAAGTAAAGCTTACAAACAAAACAATATCTCATCTATAGGTAATGAATGGTTTTGTTTACCCTCGTAAAACTCTGATGTGGAGCCACACCCCCACCTTTTAAACACATTTAGATTTGTGTCAAGGTTTCATGAGGATGCTCAGGTTGACTTACAATCACTGTAGATTTGAGGCTGTCTTTCAAATTTAGATTCTCCAGCGCCAGGTTCTTGAGTAGCTGGGATTATAGCAGTACACTGTGGACTTAAGTTATTTGTAGGAAGTCTGTGATTATTCCTAAGACAGAGTTTTTGTATGTTATATAAAGACAGTCTTTTAGGGATACTCACCTTGTTTCTGATTTCAAAGGGAAGTCTCCTGAGGTTGCATCTTTAACTGTGATGATTTCTGGAGGTTTTTATAAGCAGCTTAAAAAATCTTTTATTTGTAGTTTGCTGAAAATTTATATCATGAAAAAAATTGAATTCTATCTTTTTAGTCATCTAATGGTAATACCATAAAACATCCTTTTCTTCTTTATTAATATGATAAATTGTGATTTTTCACATTTAACCTATGATTCTTATGCTATAGGCAGTATAGTCTTGATGTACTATTCGTGTCTAGCCATGTGCCTTACGAATTAGACTTCTGATGCATTAAAACACAAAACTGCATCCATGGAAGCATTCTGTTATAAATTAGAAGCCATTTGGTTTTTGTTTGTTTGTTTGCACAGGTGACTGTACACTGCACAAACATGAAGTCCAGTCACTCCTGTCTTCATCTTAACCTACAATTATGTTGTCACGAGGATTTCTCTGTTCTAGTTAATACAGAAAAATAAAATGGAATGGTCATTGTTATGGATGTCTCTGCACAGTACCACTTTGTGATATGGAAATGGATAGCTTCTGCATTTAGGTTGGTTCTGAAAGAGTGGGATGAAGTAAAACCCTTAAACTAAAAAGACCTAGAATAGCTATCTGCTTGCCTACTTTCTGTAGAAGGAAAGAGGATTTGAAGCATATGTTTATGTTTTTATACACAGCTATTATTTGCTTAAGGGGTTATTGATATAGAACAAGGGAAATTGTAATACTGATGCCCAATGCTGTGTGGCAAATATATATTCAAACCATTGTTAATGGGTCATATGTATCTGTGTAAATTCTGTTTATAGTCAATAGTGTTATTAACGATTAAGACCACAAAATGATTTTACTACTTGTTATTGGTTAATTTCCCTCTCAACTCCCCCTGCCCAATATCATGCAATGGTCCATGAGCAAAGTAGCTATGACAGTAAACATGGAGGCTACATTTGGGTTCAGCCTTGTGAGCTTCTTGCCAAGTATGATTTTATGGTTATCTTGTGGGGAAATCTATAGACAGCTATAGAGGCCAATGTTGAGTTCCCAATGTTAACAGTTCCAAGGTGTGACAACTGGAAAGTCATCATTATGCTAGTCTCTGCTCATTAATGAGGGAAGCATGTTTATTCAGAGAACTTGGTAAATTTTTTTGAGGTTTATATTGGCCTTCCCTGATTTCAGTCTTCTCTCGGCACCTCAATTTGTGCATTGGCAAAATGCCATTGCGTCCTGTACAAACATTCCATTGAATAGGACACACAGAATCACATCTTCTAACAATGGGCTTCTGTCTAGGACACTCAGCGCTGTTATGGCATCACCAACAACAAAACAGAACAAACAAACAAACAAAAATCAAACCAAAACAAAAAAACAATTGGCCTAACAGAAATGCGGGAAAGACTAACTGGGGTTGTTTTATGGCTCTTGATTAAATACTTGCCAATTTATGCTGCAGGTCTTAATCCAGCAAGTTGCATAAGAAGTTAATTTTGACATTAAGGTATTGCCCTTAGGATGAGATCTACTGTAAGAGCAAAATTAATGCCATATTCTATATGTAATGTATATTCTGCAACTAATACCGTGGTCTGTGAATGTTCTGTGAGAACTTGTCCTCCAGGTAACTTCACTTCTTCCTACGTTCTGGGAATGGCCACGCACTGCCATAAATTAGACCTGCCAGCAGTCTCCAGAAACTCCACTGGAGCGATTAGATACACTTAACTCCCAGTGATCCTCTAAGATAAAACAACTTCCATGGTGATTCAGCCTCCTGGACCCAACCTGTCTGAAGGTCGACATTCCTGTGACCTACAACTCTCCCTTGAGTTCCAGCCTCCACCTCTCCTATCCTGCTGCATCAGGAAGGATTGTGACCTGAGGCTTGAGCCTGTAATACAGGACCCTGCGTATGTTGCCTCAGTATCGAGTCCTGGTGGTCATTTAGGGGGTCTTGCAATCTGGGTGACCTGGAAGATCTCAATATTACATTACCAACTTGTTTTAAAAACTGTTCCTTCTTGTCATAGCCTTAAGCATGATGCCTCTAATGTAACTTGTATGAAAGGAAATAATGATTTTGAAGAACCAGCTGCTTTATACATTTTGAACTTTCTATCCTATTGTGATAATAGTCAGACAGACCTTGTCGTGCAAGACTTTGATCTTAGCTGTTGGGAAAGGTTGAAGAGTTGATGTAATTTTAGGAAGGCCTGTATCTGGAAGGAGGCATCTCTTGGCACCCCACTACTTTCCTTTGTAGTTCAAGTCAACAAACACCTCCACAACACTACTAAAAACTCAAGTCTAGATTCTACAATAACAAATATTTCAGCAACCCCACTAAGCAAGACAATATATTGAACAAGGGACTTCACATCATACACTGTACATGGAACTGGGTAGAATCATGGAAGTATAATGACAATAACCCATGTTTGTCGAGATGCAAGAAATATTTATGCTTTTATTCCCTTGTTTTCTCCATTTTATATTAAGAATGCCTAGGAAAGCCAAGATTTGTCAGAGTTGTCAGATGACCAGATATATAGTCATCGCCAAATGATAATATGATGAATAATGGGATTTTGGTTGTCCCTTAACTATTTCCATGGCTTTGACACCAGGACAAAGTGAGAGAACTGATGTTCTTCTAGAAGCTCTTCCAAGGTGTATCCACTCTGCTGCCTTATGAATGAGGTCTGCATCCATGAAGTACATAATCGGATTCCTTGCTCTCTTGTTCTCCACTTAGTGCTAGAAGAGAGTCTGGGAGAGGAGATGTGGGAGTTAGGTCAGTATTTGGATTGTGTCGAGGAGGCCCTCAGTTTCTTGTTAGTTTAACATAGGCTTAAGTCCCCATTCATCAGAAATGAGCTCAGCGATTATTGTGGATACCACAGAGAGTGGGCAGCCATTCAGCATCAGCCTAGCCACCTGGCCAGAAGAAAATAAGAAAGGTTGATTTACTGCTGGTCTAATTGCTTAAGGATGGTTTACTGACGGTTTGGAGATCCTTTGTTTTATGATTAACTCATGACCACTGACTAAGGCTGTTCTCACCTTTTCAGTTTGAGTGCTCCAATCATGTAAAAGATTGCCCAGCTACCCCCATCCCTGGAATTCCCCTGAATGCCATTAAAAAAGCCTTTGAACTCACCTCAGGGTTTACATTTTGTCTAAGTGGTGACCCCAGCATGACGGATTTCTGCCGAATAAATGATCTATGCTACTTGTATACTATTTGAGTCTGGGGTCTTTCCTTCAGTGAGTTTCAGAACCTAGCAGTGTGTGATCATCTAAGCAGCATCTCACCCTAGCTGCATTCTTACATCTCTTTGTTACTTTCTCCTGTCTGCTCTCTTCCTTAACCTCTTGATGTAGGGGATTGTGGCCATACTGTACCTATTCAAATGCCACTCAACTACTCCCTTTGGGTCCCCTATGCTATCCCTTTGTCTTTTCTTTTTGTGTGTCTGGTTGACAATTAGGTAAAAAAAAAAACTGCTCGTTATCGTCTTATTGGTCTAATTCATATTCCTCCCTGCACTACAGCCATTGGAATTACATTTGTGTTACAAGCTTCTAGGGTGTCTGAAGATCTCTCTAACAGGCTCAGTCATGGCAAAGATGGTGCCCAAAGGTCTGGCCCACCCTTTCCCCCTTCCTCCCTAAATTGTTAGACCGCATTGCTAAAGAAAGCCCCCAACAACTGTTTCCTATTAAAACACTTTTATGCCTGGCTAAAATTCCAAGGTCCAGCCATAAAAACATCAATGGCCAGCAACCAAAATTGATTATTTGGCTGCACAGGCTGATATATCCAATCCGGACTTACCATCTCACTCTAGCATAGACTCCCTTATTTATCCTTAAAACCCATTCTGTAGGGCCTCCTGCTGTGTCTTTGTCCAATCCTGAGGCAGCCCTATCTCCATCCCCCGCCCCTTCCTGCCCTACTTGCCCCTCAGTAATGAATCTCCTTTGTGAGAGAGAATTGGTGTCTGGGTGTGTTCTTTGCCAATCCCTGGGGCTCCTTACAGTGTCTATTTGGAATTTATTCATCTATCATGCAAATGAAAGAAAATAGATAATTTTGTCTCACCATTTCAACAAATATTTACATATTGTGCTGGGTAACTTTATGTTAAAATTTTATGTGAAAGTTTGGAATGTTTATAATGCAGTGTTCATATTAATGTGTAATCTTGAGGACAAATGGAAAAGGAAAGGTTCTAATTGAAAAGGGATGCGTTTGTGCATTAATTAGACAAGGGGTCAGTTGTGCTGGCTATGTCAATACTTACACTAGTCTTATGTCAACTTGACCCAGGTTTGAGTTATTTGCAAGATGGGAATCTCAATTAAGAAAATTCCACCATAAGCTAGGCTGTGGTGGGCAAGACTGCAGGTCATTTTCTAAATTAGTGATTGGGATGTGCCCCAGCACATGTGGGTTGGGCCATTCCTGGGTGGTGGTCCTGAGTTCTATAAAAAAAGCAAGTTGATTAAGCCATAAGGAGAAAGACAGTAAGCAGTACTCCCCATGGCCTCTGCATCAGCTTCTGCCTCCAGGTTCTTGGTCTATTTGAGTTCCTGTCCTGACCTCCTTCAATAATGAACAGCGGAAGTGTAAGTTAAATAAACCTCTTCCTTCCCAAGTTGTTTTGGTTATAGTGTTTCATCACAATAGTAACCCTACGAGGACAAGACAGAAATTGGTACCAAGATCATGGAGTACTTCTGTGATAGACCTGAGTATGCTGTTTTGGGGAAGATTGAGGAAGGACTTTGGAACTTTGGGATAGAGGAGCTTGGATGACAAGACTGTTGAGACAATGCAGACAATTGAGGCCTGGCTTGTGAAGTTCCAATAGGAAGTTTGAGAGTGTCTGAAGACTGAATCAGAATCAGGGCCCTTTGCTATTTTGAGTTGAGAATCTGTGTTCTGGTTAGCTGAAGCTGAAGATTGTCCAATTGTTGACTGTGAACACTCAGCTGTGATTAATTAGAGACCAAAACCCTGAGGTAAAATCTTTTTTTACTAGGACAGGTCATGCTGGCCACCTGGAGCTAAGAAATTAGCAGTGATTAAGAAGAGACCTGCATCACTGAGGTGAAATCTTCGGGGAAGTGTTTCCTGAGGCTGTGTTCCAGAGGTAGCCAAGGTTCTACCTTGTTCTGGTGGCTGACCTTGAGTAGAATAAGAATTTTCACCCAGCTGGTACTTGCTTTGAAGTCATGGAGGGATCATGGGACAGCTTAGGCTTAGCAATGTGATTGGCCAGGGAAGGACATTGATGACCGGTGAATGCTCTATAGTGTTTGTTCAGTCTCTCTGAGCTCCTATGAGCCTAGGTTAGTTGGTTACATGGGTTTTCTTTGGTGTCCTTGACAACTCTGGTTCCTACAATCCTTCTTCTTTATCTTTTTCAGGATTCCCTGAGCTCCACTTAATGTTTGACTGTGAGTCTCTGCATCTGTTTCCATCAGAGGATGATTGAAGCCTCACTGACTATGGGTAGAGCAGAATATAATTAAGGATCATTTCATTCATCTCTATATCTATTGATCCATCCATTATCTATCTGTCTGTCTATCTATCTATCTATCTATCTATCTATCTTTCCTGTCCATTGGTGAGACTGGAGTACTGAAGTGTTCCACTTCATTGTATGATTTAAGCTTTAGTAATTTTTCTTTTACAAATGAGGGTGTCCTTGAGTTTGGGGCATAAATATTAAGAATTGAGGAGTCATCTTTGTGGATTTTTCTCTTAATTATGAAGTGTCCTTTTGCATCTCTTTATTAATTTTTATTGGAAGTCTATTTTTTTAGATATTAGAATGGCTACAATAACTTGTTTCTTGGGTCCATTTGCTTGGACAATCTTTTCCAACCCTTTACTCTGAGATAATGTCTATTTTTGATATTGAGGTGTGTTTCTTCTACACAGCAGAAGGATGGATCCCATTTTTGCATCCATGTTGTTAGCCTGTGCCTTCTTATTTTTTGAGTCCATTGATATTGAGAGATATTAATAACCAGTAATTGTTAATTCCTGTTATTTTGTTGATATTGGTAGTAGTGTTGGTACTAGTGTTCATGTTTGTGTGTATGTGTGTGTTTCCATTCTTTTGGTATGCAATTATTTATTTCCTTTGTTTTCATGGGTGTTGTTAGCCTCCTTAGGATGGAATTTTCCTTCTAGTACTATCTGTATGTCTGTATTTGTGGATATTGTTTTAGCTTGACTTTTTCATGGAATATGTTTTCTCCGTCTATGGTGATGGAAAGTTATTCTGGGTATAGTGGTCTGTCCTAGCATCCACAGTCTCTTAGAGTGTGTAACCCATCTTTCTGGGCCCTTCTGGATTTTTAGAGTTCTGTTAAGATGCTGGGTATAATTTTAATGTGTCTGGCTTTATATGTTACTTGGCCCTTTTTCTAAACAGCTTTTAATATTCTCTCTCTCTCTCTCTCTCTCTCTCTCTCTCTCTCTCTCTCTCCACACACACACACACTGCATGTTTTGATTATTAGGTTGGGGGAGGGATTTCTTTTCCTGTCCAATGTATTTGGTATTCTGTAAGTTTCTTGTACTATTATAGGCATGTCCTTCTTAAGGTTAAGACAAATTTCTTCCATAATTTTATTAAAAGTATTTTCTGAGTTTTAAAATCTTGGATTATTCTCTTATTCCTATTTTTCTTAGGTTTGATTCCAGATTCCCTGGATGTTTTAAGTTAGGAATTGTTTTAGATTTAACATTTTCTTTGACTAATGTACCAATTTGTTCCATGGTATTTTCTATACCTAAAATTCTTCTTTTATCTCTTGTATTCTATAATTCCTATTTCCTAGTTTTTCACTCCATAATTCCCTCAGTTTGTGTTTTCTTTATTGCTTTTATTTCCATTTTTAGGCCTTGAACAGTTTTTACTTCTGTACTTTATCTGTTTATTTTTCTTGGTGTTTGTTTTTTTTTCTTGGATTTTAAAAAAGGATTTATTAACTTCCTCCCATTGTTTATTTGTGTCATCCTGAATTTCTTTAATGACTTTCTTCATCTCTTCTTTAAGAATCTCTGTCATCTTTATAATGTTAGTTTCATGGCCATTTTCTTGTGCTTCAGTGGTGTTGAGATACTCAGGGGCTGTAGTAGGATAGCTGAGCTCTCATGGTGCCATATTGCTGTCCTTTATTGATTGCGCTCTTACACTGGAGTCTAGGCATCTGGGTTCGGAGCAATTACAGGTTTAATTGTTGATTTCTGAGTTTATCTTTATTGGTTGGGTATTTTTCCCTTGGTTTCTGTTTCCTTTCTGGTTTTCTGTCCTGAGTGGCTTGTGGTTCTGATGATCCAGGAGTCCTCAGGTCCAGTAGGGTATTTCCACAGGGTTTTGGCAGCCTGTATGATCTCTGGTGTTTGGGGTGCCAATGTGGCCTCTGGGGTTCTGGGCTTCTGGGTACTAAAATGGACTCTGGAGCTTTGAAGTCTGGCATAGCTTCTGGTGGAGTTGTGGGTTGGCATATGGCGGGCGAGGAGGGGAGAGGATGATGGTATTGGGGACACTGGGTGGGCCCTGAGCAAGACTGGTTTTACTAAAGAGACTGAAATTTTAAAGACTGTAAGACTTGAAAAATTTAGAATGTTTATAATGCAATGCTGATATTAGCCTGTAATATTGGGGACAAATGAGAAAGGAAAGATTCTAATTGGAAATTTATGTGTCTGTGTGTTAATTAGACAAGAGGCCAGTTGTTCTGGTTATGTCAACAGGCATGTCAACTTGACACAGGTTAGGGTCAATTGAGAAATGTGAACCCCAATTGAGAAAATACCACCGTAAGTTCAGGCTGTGGTAAGGCATTTTTTAAATTAGTGAATTATGGGGAAAAGCTTAGCCCTTTGTGCATGGTTCTATCTGTGCACTGGTGGTCCTGGGTGCAATAAGAAAGCAAGCCGGGCCTCTGCATCAGTTTCTGCCTCCAGGTTCCTGTCCTGTTTGAGTTCCTGTCCTGACTTACTTTAATCATGAACGGTGGAAGCATAAGTCGAATGAACTCTTTCCTCCCCAAGTTGTGTTGGTCATGGTGTTCCATCACAGCAATAGTAACCTTATCTGAGACATATTCCATAGATATCTATTTGGCATACACACTTTCTCATTTAAGATACCTTCAAGATTTTCTGTGCGAGGATAGATTCCATTTTGTACCTGCCTCATCTAAGAATAGAAGAATCCCTGTGAGTCATGAAAGCAGACTCTATTGGCGGACCTTTTCCTGTAAGCCTCTGATACTATAAACACCCTTTATAGTAAGTAATTATTACATGTCACCTCACAAAGGATGTGGTCTGCAGGCTGAACACATAGCCAGCAGTGGAACTACTATGTTCAGTGGTACAGTAGTCTCTCTCCACCCTCTGAGGGTAATATATCCCAAGATTCCCAGTGACCATCTAACACATGGGCAGTACTGAACTATTTGTAGCCTGTTTTTTGTATAAGTACATAATTATGTTAAAGTTTATTTGGAAAACTGCCATAGCAAGACATTAATTAAGAGGAAAAAAAAAAGCCCACAGAACTACTATACAGCATTACAGTCCTAAAAGGTAAAGGATATAATGCATGCTTAAATGCGTTATTAAAGTGTTTATTGGATACAATGTAAACATGGGGATGGTTTCTTTATTGAAAGAGGCAGCATCTTCAGCTATTTTATACTTTTAGCCTGCAGTTGTTTTTTGCATCCATGTAAATGTTATTTCCTGTGGCAAATGGCTTGGGGCCATTCATTTTGAGGGATCTCTGACTGAAGTCCTCATACAGGTTCAATGCTTCATGCAGTAATAGGTTGCTACCAGTAAATCAGACTATGTTTCCTGCTCATATCTTCCACTCACAAATCTAAACAAGTGTTTATTCTCATGCTGTGGCCATGACTTCTCAAGTTTGAATTGCAAACGGGGACTAGCATGTTTTCACACTTGCAGAGGAAGATTTATTCTTACCATAGATAGATCTTGTGTGGACATATGATGCAGTGTACACAGTATAGGCATGGTGAGCAAATTATGTCTTTTATAGCTATGATGAGAGTACAGGATGGCACACGGTATAACACGGAAGAACTACTTTTTGTTTAAATTTTCCACTGAGTATTTTAAAATCATGGTTGGCTATAGGTAACTGAAACTGAAAAAAAACCACAAAACTGCAAGGAAGTGAGGTCTGGTGTATTTGCTTCCGTCGCATTATGATCCCTTCTGTAATTGCTCCACTTTGTATTCCTTCTAGCAATGTGTGGTGTTGATTGTCAGAGTTCTCTGAAGATCACAAATTGTAAGTCATTTTTCTGCTATTTCACTTGTATAATTTACCTACAATATTTTCCTGCAGTATCATTTGCCTGTGATTATTGGTTGTTCACCCTCTTATGATTCCCTAGAGCCTTTCATGTCAGTTACACATATGAAGTAGGACCTCCTACTTAGGTTTTGTGGAAGGAATCTGACTCTCAAGCATTTCCCCAGATGTAACAAATATGCTGCATGTTGTGCTTTGTTTTTAAATCTGGCATTATTTTATAAACAACCTAAAAACTTGACTTGATTAATACTACACTCTGTGAACTGATTTCTTCTTTATACTTTTCATGTACAAGTCTCATAGTTAGGGACATTTACATGTTTGCACGGTGGCTTCCTTAAAAAGAACAGAACTTTCAACACGTTTTAACCTGCCGTCTTTCTTTTCCTCCATAATCCAGTGTTAGATAATGATGTTGTTTTTGAGAACATGTATTCTTGAACAGCAGTATGCTAATAGACGATTCATTTGGTCTTTTGGGAACGCAACTGAACCTTTTACCACAGCTGAACAATGGCATCATATAATAAACCCATCAAGGATTAATGTATTCTTTAGCCTAGAGCTTTTATTATCAAACTGTCTCAGGAAAGGAGACACCATCAAAGGCACTCCCAGAGGTGTGCCTTACTCATTTCTCAGGGATTTTTAAAAATCTAGTCAAGGAAAAAATTAAACTTAATAATCATGATTACACCCTTGTCATGTACTTAGCCCCTGATCCCCAAATACTCATTTCATATCTTATGTGTGATATATACATACATACATACGTACATACATACATACATACATACATACATACATACATATATACATACACACACATATGTGATTAAATTTATTAGCCCAACTTCAGTAGCCCCTATATTTTTAAAGTATTCCAGTCCTATTCACATCTCAAGTTCAAAGTCTTCATTTCAGTTTGTGGCAACTCTTACAATCCCTTATGAAAATCAAATAGAAAACCACACACCCGACTCTCCACTCAACTGTGGAGAATGTCTTGTCTATTGGCTAGATTTGAGTAGAGTTTCCAAGTTTACTGCATGCACTGTCTTTGGCTGATGCCATAGTTTGAGCAGGACCCCTGGGCCCCAATCTGCCTGTCATAATGTTCTTCTTGTAGGTTTCTAGGACCTTCTGGATCCTTCTATTTCCCCATTCTCCCATGCTTCTCTCACTTAGAGTCCCAATAGGATGTCCTACTCTGTCCCACTGGGGACTGACTTTCACATGAACTCTGGTGCCCCATATTTGACCACGTCCCCTTGATGGGGAGGCCCGGTGGCACTCAGAGGAAGGATACCAAGCTACCAAGAAGACTTGGTACCCTATGAACATATACAGGGGAAGGAGGTCCTCCTTAGTCAGAGTTATAGAGGAGGGGAGTAGGGGGAAAGTGGGAGGGAGGGAGGAATGGGAGGATACAAGGGATGGGATAACAATTAAAATATAATATGAATATGAATATATATAAGAAAACCACATACTTATAATACACGATGGCACAAAATAAATATTCCTGTCACAAATAGGAGGAGCAAGGATACAGAAAGTAGGAATGGGAACAAAGCGAGACTAAAGCCCAGGACAGAAGAAACTGAAGCTCTAGTTCTGTGTCTGCATTTGTGCATGTATGGAAGTGTAATGTAGCTCAAAAGGGCTTGGGCAGCCCCACAGTTAATTTGCACTCCTTCCCTCTCTCCCTCCCTCCCTTTCTCTCTCCGTCCCTCCTTCCTTCCCTCCCTCCCTCTTTTTCTCCTTCTCCGCCTGTCTTTTGTTCTGTTATAGCTTTGCATACAGAAACTGTTTATCTTAGGATCTCTCACTGAGCTGTTGCATGTGGGGCTAGGCTTTTCTTAGACTTCAAGGATCCATTTTCCACTTCTTCACCTGTTACACTGAGAGCTGGTGGGAGCTGCATTCCAGCGGCAGTCATTTACTGAGGTCACCTTAATTGTTTAGAGATGGTCTCCTTTCCTTAGAAAATTGGACCCCAAATCGTCACATGCCTCTCATTTCTTACTTGTATCCATCTCTAATGTCTTAAGGAGTGATTTTATTTTAAGATGTTATCTACTTCACAACTTACAGGTTCAGGCTTGCCACTCTGACTCTTCTAGGCAGGCAGTGACTAAGCATGTTTGCATCTCGGCTATTGTTAGATGGTTGCCATGTGATGGCTCATGCGTGATTCCATTTCTACGTGCGGTAATTAGCAAGAGTAACACCTCTACTTGGAGCCCAGATAATAAAGCTTCCAATTGTGCCTTGTTTGGGAAAGCTTTTGCAATTGCCACAGATAATTGCAGTAAGGATCCTCAGCTAATGAGGGCAGGAAGATCCTGCCAGAGTAAATTCCATTTAGGATCCTTCTGTAGCCCAGCTGGGCCTTTCCTTCCCCTGACTCACTCTTAACTCTGGAAGATCCATTCGGCTCATCACCCAAGCTGCTTGTCATCCTTCATTTCACAAATAATAGATACTTTTGTATGTCTGAATACTTCCAAGGAAAAAAATATATGTATCGAAATTTAATTGCTTTAAAATTTTTATTAGCGTATCAATTTATTATGGTGGAATTATAAGATAGTTTGGCTAGCAGTTTAAGTCATGAAGTTAGAGTCCCTGTATGTTGTGTTACGATCCCTAGAAAAGAGGCTTCATTCAGCATTCTGTCTTTCCCTCTCCTGAGACCTGAGGACATAGGAGCCCAAGCATGTCTTAAAAGAGAACTGGTTCTCACCAGACATAGTAGCTGCTCATACCCTGATCTGGTAGTTCTCAACCTCCAGAGGTGTGAGGGAATACCTTTATATCATTTGGAAATCATCATCTCTGCATGTCTATAGCACCAAAAATGAACAAAATACTTTCTGGATGTCGTACCAAAGGGAGAATACTGGTCCAGGATTCATGAGGTCCAGCAGCTTTTCACCAGAAGCCAGTCTAGTGCCTGTGGGATGCCAGTTCCCGCCCCGCTCCAACCCCTAGGGTCTGTTGGATGATGACAAGGAACAAATGTTTGTACCACTTCTCTAAGGCTTAATAAAGGCCCTGCTCATACAAAATGATAAGTGTGTGTGTGTGTGTGTGTGTGTGTGTGTGTGTGTGTGTGTGTGAAGTTTCTTCTTGACATGCAGTCTGGAAAATTAAAAAGCTAGCATAGATAAAATCTTCATGAACTTTGACAAAACTGACACACTTAAAATTTGTTGTTACGTGTGATGATGGCACGCCTGTACTCCCAGTGCTCTGAGGTTAGAGGCAAGAGAATCGAGAATTCAAGTCATCTTCAGCTGGATGCCAGCATGAGGTGTGCGAAATCCTGTCTCCCAAACCCAGCACCACCACTACCAGCAGCAAAAATGCTTACTGGCGAGTAAATAAGCTTCATGGCACCAGCACCAGAACAGAATATCCCTTCAGAGACACATTTTGATAATTGAATCTTGTGGCATTTGCAGAACAATAGCATTTTTCAATGAAAATGGAATGATTTTGTTAGTGCTGCATAGTGTGTTTAGAAGTAAGGATGATTTAAATTGAGGTGGGAAGTTGGCTGACAAAATAATATTAATCCAATAAATAAATTCTTTAAAAATGAGAATCATGAAAGTTAAATGCCAATTAATTTATGAATCAAACTTGCTATGTCATTAGGCAAGTGGCATGGACAGGTCACAAATTTTACTTAAGACAATTTTCTACAGAGAACCTCTATCTTCATTATAATGATATTATGCACGGTGCCTTGACCCCTTTGCATTTAGTGTATATTGGTTAATAAAGAAATTTAACTTTTTGGTTCAGATTTATATTCTGTGATACACACATACACACACATGCACACACACACATACACACGCACATGTACACACACAAACATACACACACAGATATACACAGACACACATATACACACATACACACACACCACATACACATACATACACACACGCACATACATACACATACATATTTGAGCTATTACCATTATGTATAAAAATATAGAACTGTGTGAAGGAATGTGGGCAAGCATGTCTTGTGTGTGTATACATGATCATGGTATGCTTGCATGTGTATATCTATGTTTGTATGCAGGTGGGAACATGTGTATGCAGTGGCTCATCATGTGGACCTTCATGTGTGTGTGTACATGAATGCAGAGGCCGGAGGTGGACATTGATGTTATCCTTACTGTTCTCCACTTTATTGAAGCAGATTCTTCCCTTAAATGCAGAACTTGCCAGTTCGCTACTGATTTGGTGAGTCTAACCAGCCAGCTTGCCCCAGAGAGCTCCTTTCCTCCTCCTCAGTTCTGGGATTGCTGGAAGGCTGATGTCCTGCTTGGCTTTTGTGTGAGTGCTGATGACCCACACTTCGGTCTTCACACTAGGTGTCCACTGAGCTGTCCTTCAGGCCCTGTGGGCAATGTTTTTATACTTCCAATTTCTACTTGTTTCTCTTTCACTCGTGCGTAGGCAAAACTCCCCATTTTCTTGTCACTACAATAAACACGTTGTTCTACCCAAATAGAACAATGTAAGATGTGGCAGCGGTAAGCATGACTATGCAGGGAATTGACAGAGGGAATGAAAGACATTTATGAATGGTAACTTGAAATGTGAAAAAGCCATTATATATGAGTTCACAGAGTGAGGATAGATTTATGTGTTTGGAGATCTTTATGGAAGCCTACACTCATCATTTACAGGGACAATCAGAGAGGGCCAGGCTTTGTGTGCCTGCAATAGTGTGATGACATCATAGTTATTTGTTGCCCATGCCTGATGGGCTGGTAGAAGTCCATTCGCTTCTATTTTTCCTTTATTTATTTTCAGGCTTAATCAGCAGCTTCTTATTCTTTATTATCTTAATTTGAGGACAGGGTTGGCATGCAAGAAGGCAATTGTCACATTTAGTTTTTGTCAACTTGACATAAGTACACTTAGGAAGAAGGTACCTCAGCTGAGAACTTGTCTCCACCAACTTGGCTGGTAGAAAAGTCTGTGGAGTGGTTTTGTTAATTAATGTGGGAAGGCCCAGTCCACTGTGGGTGGAGCCATCCCTAGCCAGATGGATCAGGGCTGTATGTGAATATGAGCAGAGCAAGACATTGGAAGCAAGCCAATAAACAGCGTCCCTCCCCCGTCTCTGCTTCAGCTTCTGCCCAACTTCCCTCGAGGATGGGCTGTAACCTCTAAGATGAAGTACACCTCCTAGAGAAGCTGTTTTTGGTTACGGTTTTTAACACATCATCCAGGGTAGCAATGCATGGGGAAAAGGAGAACAAAACTATTATTTTGGCGGTAATGGCTGAGTCCAGTGGATATTTGAAACTGATTCTTTATGCTGTGGAACAATTTTATTGCATGAGAATGTTCTTCACATCTGTGGGTGTCTCTGTGTCTGTCTGTCTGTCTGTCTCGCTCTTTCTTTTTTTCCTTTGGTTGCTTTGTTATTTTTATTTTTTGTTTTTGTTTTGGCTTTCATTTTGTTTTGTTTCAAGACAGGGTTGTATTGTTACACAGACAGCCCTGGCTGTGCTGGGCTTGCTTTGTAGACCAGGACAGCCTCGAACTCACAGAGATCTGCCTGCCTCCTGAGTGCTGGGATTACAGGAGTGCACTACTGTGCCTGGCTGATGTCTCTTATTTGAAGTGCTATTGAATGTCTCCATTTTCTGTCTTTTCTGTTTGTCCCCCGCCCTTTGTGACTTTGTACTAGTTTCTTCATCCCTGTGACCAAAGGGAAAGAAGAAAGGAAAGGTTAGTTTTGGTTTATGGATTCAGATGTTTCAATAAATAGCAATGACAGCACAGAGGAAGACATCAGGTCATACCAGGGTAGTCACAATGTGGACAGGGGCCTTACAGGAAGAAACCACAGCCAGATATAGCTCCTCATACATCACTGAGCCATCCCTGGAGACCTGCTTTCTACACCTACACTTTGCCCCATAGGTTCTTCCACCTTCTAGCAACACCACTATCTTAGTTAGAGCATTATTCCATTAATGCATTAACCCACTACTTAGTTCAGAGCCTTCATAACTCACTCATCTCTGGGAACACCCTCGCAGACACACCCAGAGCCATGCTCCACTAATCCCCTAGGCATTCTTCAAGCCAATCAAACAATTCAGTTCAAGCAAACACCAAGGCATCTTTCTCAACCCCTTCCTTACTTAAAAATATTACTTTAACATAATAAACAAGTCCAAGAATTTAATAATAATTAAACTTGTGCTAGAGAGACAGCTTAGTGGTTAAGAGCACTGGTTCTCTTGCCAATGCCTGGGTTCAGTTTCAAGCACCCACATGGTGGCGTATAGTCCTCTGTAACGCCTGCTCCAAGAGATCTAATGCCTTCCTTCTTCCTCACTTCCATGACCATCAGGCACAAGTGTGGTATAGAGACATACATACCTGTGACTAATCTACTTAGGCAGATAAAATAAATAAATGTAAAAAAGAAATTAAAAGTTTTATGAATTTTATTTGGACTCTTAACCAATATATATATATATATATATATTTGAATCTATAACATGTATAACACCTCCATGTATTAGCCTTATCAAATGTTCTCTGTTAGGACAAACATTGAAAACCTTCATTAAGGAGCTTTTTTGTCACTAATAAAGATTTGAATCAAGTGGTGCATGAATTCACTTAAGATCACAGTCTTCCTTGCTATTCTACTCAAGGATTGGCAGAATTTTAATTTTTGAAAACATTATTTTTATTTTCTGTATATGTGTGTTTTGCTTGCATGTATGTCCCTACATCTTGTGGATGTGATGCTTGAGGAGGCAAAAAAGAGGGCATGAGGTCCTGTGGAACTTGAGGAAGAGATGGTTGTTAGCTGCCATGTGGATTCTGGACATCAAAACTCAGTTTTCCATCAGAACAGCATGCACTTTAACCACTGAGCCATCTTTCTGGTCCACAAATTAAAAAAAAAAACCAAACCTATAATCTTCTATAATCTACTCAGTGACTTAACTCTCATTTACCTGTATGGAATCTACTGCCTCTTCCTTGAGGTGTGGGTTAAAGGTGTACTAAAAGGGGTGTAGGTGTCATTCACTTTTTTAAATCATACAAACATATTTTACTTTCACCAGCTGAGAACAAAATATGTATCCAGTTGCCAATTATGAAGGTATGCCTTCTATAATTAAGAATATTTTCTATTAATTTTTTTTCTAAATTTATTGTAAATCATTAGGATTTTCCTGTTTGACTTGGGACCTTTGGTTGAGATAATTTATCCTTCCCTTCTCAAGTTGCTTCGACAACTGTGTCCCCAGATGACTTGCAGTCACTCAGACTTTGGGTCTACATTGCATTTTCCCCTCTCAAGCACAGTAGACTCTCATAAAATGCAAGCTTTTAAAGTGGGCTTGAAAAAATAATGCCAAAGTTTGAAAATAAATATCACATCAAAATTACCTATTCTTACAAGACTAGAATGAATATAAAACCTATTTCTGTTTCATCATTCTGTCCAGTGGAATGTCGATTTGAATTTGTGACGAGTCACTGATGCTCTTTTTGGTTCAGGCCTATCTTATATTTGTTATACCTGCGGTTTCATTAAAGACATGAAAAGAACTTCATGAATTTCTGAAGTAGAATCAATCCTGTCTGCATAACAAGAGTTTCTGGCAGTTCTCTGGGAAGAGCAACTACTGACCGGCTTTTCCATGTATACAAATGAATTGGAGATGGAAAAAAAAAAAAAACCCAAATCCCAAACCCCAAAACAAAAACACTTGCCAATCTTACACTAGGATCAAAAGTCTGCTTGGGTGAGCAAACTTCCTGTAATTTACCTGTACCATCAACCTAACGAGATGGAGGATGTCATTAACTCTAGCTTTGAGTTTATTCACACTAGACACAGACCTTGGCCTACATATGATCCATGTTTACATGGCGCTTGTAGTATTTAAAATTACATTGAAAGTTGCTAATATTTGCATTATAAGAAAGATCAAGGAGAACTTATTCAAATCCACAAACTATCTACTGTCCAGATTTAATAAATGTGAAGATTTAGCCATTCATATATCAAATCTTTAAAAATACTATTAAATAAACATGTGCACCTCCCTTACTATTCCCTAGAACAAACTTATCTTGAAGTTACTATACAATTATTCCGCATGTGAAAATTGCCTAATTTCACTGTGAGTTTTTATAATTCGCTCATGTGACTTTATGTTGTATGTCTATCTTTGAATTATAATTGCTTTTCTCAATAATCTTAATTCTGCTCATCGACATCAGGTATTCATTTTCCACCATTAGCACATTAGAATTTTATCACTCTTCATGTGTGTATATGTGTGTGTGTGTGTACATTAGAGTCTACTTTTTAACTGAGTCAAAAGTAGGTTGGAATCATCCATCCAGGGAGATTTTCTTCAGAAATAAGAATATATATATACACACACACATATATATATATATATAAAATTTTACATTAAGATATATAAACATATCTTTATATATAAACATATATCTTAATGTTGGAATTTCTGTGTCAAAGAGCACATGCATCTTTAGACCATCCCTACTAATCTTTGTAATATAGGAGATAAAGATTGACTGGGTAGTTAGGGGCAAGGACTTTGAAAGTAGCAGATCCAGCAATGTTCTTGGTTCTGATGTGCACTTGATTTTTTTATGTCCTCCTCAATGAATACCCGTCCCTGGATAATATCCTTGAAGGTATAACGGAAGCTCCAGTCCAGACACTAATCTGTGTGAAAGGCTTTGGAGCTGGACCTCTGAGATACATTCCCATCTGACTTAACCTTTATTTCTATTGTGCTGAAGCACAATGCTATGTGCATTAAAAATACTAAGTAGCCACAACTGATTGAATAAATTAAAGAATGAAAAACAAGTGCCCAAAATGATGAAAAGACATGAACAAATTTGTGTTCTTTCCTACTAGGAGTGAAATGAGGCCTCAATTATTGGAACTGTAGTCCCATCCAACATTTTTTTTTTCATGTAGTTAAAACTTTTAGCAACATACCTCTTTGACACATATTGCATCATTTAAAAAACCTTCTGGAGGTCTTAATTGCAATTATCTTGTGAGCTCTTTTGAGCTATACTAGAACTATTATTTAGTTTCATGGGTTTCAATAGTCACGTGAAGACTATTTAGACAACTGTGACTCCGAACAACTGTCCTATTTGGACAACTGAACCACATTTGAGACTGAATACAATGTTGTGATAAAGCCAGAAAAAGTTCGTGAAACATGAACTCAATGTCATAACTTACAACTAATAGAATTACCTTTAATGATAAGAAATCATAAATCATTACACACAGAGCAAGGAAGCATTATCTCACAGTTTATATAAATATGTATTTAATGCAGAATTGTCACATGAAACATACTTTCCCCCATGATTGCAATAGATCTGAAATCCATCTCTTGAGGGATGCTGAGGAGTGTGGACCTCCCAAAGGTTCTGTTAAGGGGAGGTCAACTAGGAATTTCTGACCCCTTTTGTTCTTGTTAATAAATGAATCTATAGATGGCTACAGAAGACAAAAACAACCCCCCCCCAAAAAAAAACCCCAAAGTATTTATTTAGAGGAGAAATAATTTTGAAAAAGCGAAAGCAAACACTTTAGGGAGTGGTACTAGCAACCTGATGAGCAAGGCCTACCCTGGAGTTGCATGATGGCCCATTTTTTTTAATGGCCTCTGAGATGTTGAAGAGATGGGAGTACTTAGTGAGAAATCTCTGAATAGTTCCACCTTTTAATGACACTGAGTTACGTACGTAAGGAGTTACATCAGCATGTGACAGTGACAGGAAAACACATACAATTGATTCGAAATTCAAGACAAGTGCAGTAGAGGCTGTGTTCTCTTAAGATGTGCCCCTTATATTGGAACGGCACTAACAAAAGGTCATATGTTGGTTACTGTGCATGTCCAGGGACTTTGCATTTGATAGTCATTTTAAAGACCTTGGGGAAACAACCAGGAAGACATTTTTTTTTTCTAATTGGATCAAAGGTTTGGGCAGTTGTCTTACTGTATGTAATATAAAGGGGGGCAGTGTAATACAGGAGTTAGCTGAGGTCCCTGGTCCCCATCTTCCTGGCTATAACTCTTTTTTTTTTCTTCTTCCACATCTTTTATAAAGGTTGCTGCCAGAATGTGTGGCCCAGATTAAAGGTAGAACTTCCCAAGAGAAAATATCTGGATCGAAACTGGTACTTCACTTTATATTAATTAAGAATAAAATCCTCCACAGATGTAGCTTGTAGCTTGGTTTTTAGTTAATTCAAGATTTAGTCTACTTGAAGATAAAGTACAATTATCACTACTACTGGCTATAACTCTTATTCTAACAGCTTCCACCCCATCACACTGAGAACTAAGTTTGTAATTGCACAGACCTTTAGAGAAACACTCAAACCACAGTCAAACCACTGCATTCATGTATGAACTAATGTATAGTTTAGACATTCTATCATACAAACATTTATACTGTATACATATGCACACACATAAACTTGTATGTATGTATATGTATATTATATATACACACATACACACACACACACACACACACACACACACACATATATATATATATATATATATATATATATATATATATATATATATATAATAGTCTTCCAATACGTAGACATGAGGTGCTTAGTAATATTACTCCATTGGAAATTCTATAAGCATATAATTTATATTATCTAATGGTGGGTGTAGATGGTCTTTGGGTCCCGATAGGAAGGTTAAAACTAATAGAAAGCAGAAGGAGTATATATATATGTGTGTGTGTGTGTGTGTGTGTGTGTGTGTGTGTGTGTGTGTGTGTGAGAGAGAGAGAGAGAGAGAGAGAGAGAGAGAGAGAGAGGGCAGCCTATTTTTCCTTTTCTGTTCTTTCCATGAGGAGGAGTAAAATTAGTATTTCAGGTCTTACTGCATCATGGTTCTTCTTGATATAGGTAGTTTATTGTATATATGTGTAATAATATAAATGTATATGTAAAAAATAAAAAAATATTAAAAAGAAATCAAACTGAAAGGGCAGCTATGCTCACCACTATACCACCAATGCCAGAGAATACCAATCCCCTCATAAAACCTTTGGCCCCAAATTTTCTTGCCTACCAGAAGTGTAGGGATAAAGATGGAGCAGAGATAGAGGGAATGGCAAACCAATGACTGGCCCAACTTGCCACCCACCCCATGGGACAGAGAGTAAACCCGTGACACTATTAATGATAGTCTGCTATGCTTGCAGACAGGAGCCTAGTACAACAGTCTTCTTACAGGCTTCATCAAGCAGCTGACAGAGACAGATACAGAGGCCCACACCCAAACAATAAGCTGAGCTCAGGGAGTTTTGTAGAAGAGTATGAAGAAGTATTGAGGGAGCTGAAGGGGTCAAAGACACTACAAGAAGACCTGCAGAGTAAACTAACCTAGGCCCAAGGGGCTCACAGAGACTGTACCAGCAACCTAAGAGCATACATCGGCTGACCTAGATCCCCCTAAATGTATGTAGCAGATGTGCACTTTGGTCATCATGAGAGTCCTCTAACAATTGAATTAGGGGCTGTCTCTGACTCTGTTGCCTACCATTGCCCTAGCTAGGCTGCCTTGTCTGGCTTCAGAGGGAGAGGAAGAGCTTAGTCCTGCTGGGACTTGCAGTGTCAGCATAGGTTGGTATCCCTGGAAAGGATTGAGGCCCCTTTTCTCAGAGTAGAAGAAGGAAGGGAGCAATGGGAGGAGGTGTACCTGAGGATGGTACTGGGAGGAGAAGAGGGAGGAGGCTGTTATCAAGCTGTAAAAGGATTGAATAAATAAATTAATAATAATAAATAAGAATCGATCTTTAAGAATCAGTCCTTAAAAAAATCCTCCACCTGTAGTGAATCCTGTGTGAACATTTTTCTTCAGTGACTCAGCACACTGGTTGAAGATGTCTCACAGCCCAATCCATTTGTCAGCTTGCAAGGGGAAAGAGCTGTTATGAGGGCACTGTTCTAAATGGGCAAGCCAGGACTGCTGCCTGACTACCCTACCATGGGTGCAGTTGACAAAACAGAAGTGATCCCTACAGACAACTGACTTAGATGCTATTGCTTGCTGGGGAGGAAGGAAAAGAGTTGGTTATGATGACTATTCACTGTGGAATTAGAGGCACAGTTTCACTGTGAAACATTTCCAATGATATGGCAGCTAAACTTTCAAAGTCTCCCTAGAGAACGTGTTTTTATTACTCACACTGATGTCAGTGGGAACAAGGCAGTTAGAGCCTCTGGAACTTTGCCGGATGGCTCCTGTTTCATCCATTAGATATTATTTGCTTCTCAGTCTTTCTTCCTTTTCCTACCCAATAGAATAATCTCCAATACATAATGTCAAGAAAAACAGTCACGAAGAGTGGCTACTGGTGATGAGCTGTCTGCTTGACAGTATAGATGAAACTGTCTTGGCGATATAGTCAGAGCCTGTGTAGGCAATTCACTGCTCAAGAAAATGGGTTTTCTTGCTGATTTCCACTGTAAAGTTGGAGATGCCTTCTGACTTAAAAAAAAAAAACAGCAACTTTGAAAATATTATAAAAATATCTTTAAAAGCAATAAAAGTAGAAAATAATTCAAATAGAGGAAGCCACACTGGCCCCAATGTTGCCCAAACTTATTTTATCTCCATTTCTTCCCATTACATAACTGTATTTTGCCTGTAGTCTCCCTTGATTACATCGACTATGCTTCTAGAAAGCTTAATAAATCTCTTTATCATTTCAATTTTAAAAAATGTCAATCATGCTCATGTGGTAGAACAGAGACAGAAGACGATGATACCAAAGTATAACCAGACAATAAAATGGTCATATTTATATTGCATGTGCCAATTTCTCATTCAACAAGAAGGGTAAGCGTTGTATCAGTTCTCAGAGTTCCCGTTTAGCCCAGCTGAATCCTACTTCTAGATTGAGTGAAGTTAGAATTAGAACCATGTTACCTCAAATTCATTTCATTTTGGATGTCCATATCCTTGACTCCTTCTTTAATTTAATATAATTTTATTTTTATTGAAAACAGATGTTATTTAAGTAATATATTCTGCTGATGCTTTCCCCCTCCCCAACTCTCCTAAGATCTTTCGCACCTCCCTTCCCATCAGAATTCAAACCCTTTCTGTCTGTCATTGGAAAACAAACAGGTACTGGCTGGGCATGGTGGTGTACACCTCTAATTTGGGAGGCAGAGGCAGGTGGATCTCTGTGAGTTTGAGGCCAGCCTGGTCTACAAA